>NW_020954630.1:4443929-4744839 GCF_900497805.2 Vombatus ursinus
TCTCTCTCTCTCTCTCTCTCTCTCTCTCTCTCTCTCTCTCTCTCTCTGTCTCTCTCTGTCTCTCTGGAAGTTCCTATTATTTCAGCTTCAAAAAACAAAAGCAAGTAATATTTCCATGTTTCATTAGATGTCTTTCTACAAAGTCTTATCAAGGCATAGAGGTGACCATGGGTTCTTGAGGTCTATGATAGAGAAGCACAAAATCTGGCAGATACTAGCAAGGTGGTGACAGACCCAGCAATGAACTACATTATTATCATCCTAGGGAGAGACTATATAAGATCACAGTACCATCTCAGTTTAGTTATTTTTTTTTCTCTTACCACAGCCCCACATAAATCCTGTTTATAAGGGCATGGAGGATTTATGATCCTTATGAGAAAGCGGAGTGGCCCACACCAGTAAAATTATGAATTCTTGGAGCATTGCCATATAAGCTTATCACACAGATTTCACTTTCACTTTTATTTTCATCATACATACATATGTATATATGATATTTTTTATCTCCATTTCAGTTAATTCCCAACAACCATAGCATGAAACTATCCTGCTTGTGGGTTCTGGAGGCCTCCTGAATCTGAATTTTAATGAATCTGTTTGAGTCTTATACCTCTGTGAAAACTTCCTAGACTTTCCATCTCTTGCTGCACAGTCTCCTTCCTAATTTCCAGCCTTCAGAGAGAAGAGGAAGAGCAATTGGTCCCTCCATCTGACTGTGTATACTCCATTTCATGCTGTTCTTATCTCCTTACTGATCTTCAGCCTCCTCTGGATAGAGAAGTGGAGCCTTCCACTCAATGATGAACATACTCACACCGGCTAACACAGTCCACATCCCAGTGAATCTAAGTCCCTATAGGTCATCAGCCTTTTACCCATCCCCTACCACACAATTCCTTATTCTCATCCCCTTCAACTCTTTTAGCCCAAAATCCCAACTAAAGCTAACTACCACTTCCACTGTACTCTCTGGAATACCTGTAGCATAAGCAGCAGACTTTCCTTCATCCTAAGTGTTTTCTTCTACCTCTCCTTTCATCTTCTTGCAGTTACCAAGACTTCGTCTGTCCCAACAATATGACACAGCCTCTGTGGCCACTCTTTCCAATATTGATGCATTTTCCCTCATTAACCTTGCTCAGTGGTTGAGCGGTGGAAGTTAGAATACTCCTTACTCCCCATTACCACTTCCATATTCTCTTCCTATCTCCATCTCTCAGTAACCTCTATTTCTTTAAGTTTCATGCAATTGTTAGCTACCACTCAATCAAAATCCCAGTAGCTGTTCTGTACACCCCTCAAGTCACTCACTTTCTTTGCCTAATGAGTTTAATATATGGCTCACAATTTTTCTCTTCTCCCCAACTCCTGCCCTCATGCTAGGGGGACTTCAACATATATATTGACTCTTCTTCAAATACCCTAACCATTTTATTCCTCAACCTACTCACTTCTCTTGACCTACTCTTCCACTCTACCTTAGCCACACAGAAAGATGTTCATACCCTTGATCTTGCCATCATCTACAAATGTAATGCCTCTATGTTTAAGAATTCTGAAATCCCCTTATATACCCATAATATATTGACTTTCCACTTCTTCCTCTGCCTTCCCTTATCAAACTTACTCTTCATCCATACCATGACCTCCAATCCCTCAGCTGCTCAGTTCTCTTCTAGGCCATCATCCCTGCACTAGCCATTCTCTCCCCCTTTACCCCATATTGACTTTTGGTGAACTAGTTCAACTTTAAATTGCTCTCTTCTCTTGAGTCTCTGGCATTCTTCTCATATCTTCTCATTTATACCTTGCCAGGGCTCAGCTTTGAATCACTATCACCAACTGATTTCATTCTTACAAATGTGCTGCTGAACAAAGGTAGAGAAAACTGACAAACTCTTATGACTGGTTCCACTACAAATACATGTTATACAATCTTAACTGGGCCCTCATTGCTACTATACAATCCTCCCCACATTTCCCCTATCAACTCACTATCTCACTATCCACAATGGCTCTTCTTCCCCTTCCTTCTTCTTCCCTCTTCCTCATCTTAAATCACTCAGATGCCTTCTTAAACTATCTCCTCCTTTACCCCAAATTGCTTAAAGAGGCTGCCTTATTCCTTACTAAAGTTAATCCCTTCACCTGCACAAGTGATCCCTTTCCATCTGATCTCTTCCAACAGATTGCCCCTCTGTCAATCTCTCCCTGTCAACTGGCTCCTCTAATTTCTAAAAAAATGTACATGGATCCCTTATCCTCAAACAAATCCTCACTTGGTCCTTACATACCAATTATCATCTTATAATTCTTCTGCCCCTTGGAAAAAATATCTACAATAGATGTCTCCACTTTCTCTCCTCCCATTATCTTCTTAATCGCTTACAATCCTCATTCTTCTTTACTTCTCTGCAATGTACTTTGGCATAGTGCATTGGCCTTCTAGATCCTCAGGTGTGGCCTTTTGACTGAGTCCAAGTTTTACAGAACAAATGCTTTTATTAAGGGGATTTGTTCTGTGAAGTTTGGATTCAGTTAAAGGGCTGCACTAGAGGACCTAGAAGGCCACATGTGACCTTGAGGCCACAGGTTTCCCACCCCTGAATATAAAGTGGTTGAGAGGGTGTACTGCTTTCAGGTTCCACATGTCTTTGGGATAGCTCTGAGGAAAGAATGCTTCCTCCGGATGTTCCTGATGGGTAATTAGTATTACGTAAGGAGCAGATGCAAGCTAGCCTGCTGCTATCTATCATGATGTATGGGTAAGAGACCCTATTGTTACTCTTGTTTATTAGAGGGCCTCACATGGAGAAGGGAGTCTCATCCCCATGGTAATGTCCTCTTATTCTTTATATATAGCATGAGCTGAGAGGAAAACACCAAGAATACTGTAGTAGCCTTCATTCTTAAAGTGAGTTAACTCTCACTTAAGGGGTTCAGTTTTTTTCATTTATCAGTATTACCAATAGCCTACCAGATGAATGGGAAATTATATCACATATACATGTATACATTTATAATGCAAACACAAACATATATGGAGTGTGCACATGTGTATGTATGTACCAGCATACCTCAGAGATATTGTGGGTTCAATTTCAGACCACCACAATAAAGAGAATATCACAACAAACTGAGTAATATGAATTTATTGGTTTCTCAATGCATATAAAAGGTATGTTTATACTATAGTTTAAGTGTGCAGTAGTATTATGTAAAATACATACATACCTTAATTAAAATACTTTATTGCTAAAAATGTTATCATCTGAGCCTTTATCAAATCAGTATTTTTGCAGGTGGAGGATCTTGTCTCAGTGTTCATGGCTGCAGACTAATCAGGGTGGTGGTTGCTAAAGGTTGGGGTTGGGGTAGCTGCGGCAATTTCTTAAAATAAGACAATAATGATGTTTGCCACAATGATTAACTCTTCCTTTCACTTGAACACTTACAGGCTACTGTAGGATAGTTAATTGGCCTAATTTCAATATTGCTGTGCTTCAGGGAATAGGAAGGCCTGAAGAGAGTGAGAGACAGGGGAACTGCCAGTCAGTGGAGCAATCAGAATACATAAAACATTTATTAAGTTCACCATCTCATATGAGTGTAATTCATAGAACCCTGAAATAATTCCAATAGTAATATCAATGATCACTGATCACAAATGACCATAAAAGGTATAATAATAATGAAAAAGTTTGAAATATTGTATTACCAAAATGTGACACAGAGATACAATGTGAGCACATGCTGTTGGAAAAATGGCACCAATAGACTTGTTTATTGCAGGGTTACCACAAACCTTCAATTTGGAAAAAACACAATATCTGTGCAGCATAATAAAACAAAGTGAAATAAAATGAAGTATGCCTGTATATGTGTGTACTTTATGACTTTCTCATGCATTAGTATCACCTACAACCAACCTAATGTTTGAGAGTATTTCTGTATTGTATATACACATATACATAAATACACATATGCAATTCACATATGTACCCATGTATATATGTTCATATGTACACCTATGGTTTTCTTATTCATTGCTGTCATCTATAACCTACTTGATGAGTAAAAAAATTGCTGTATCATATATAATATATATATTATATATATATGCAGATACATACACACATGCCTATGCATATTGTATCATAAGACATGCTGGATATGTTGTGTGCACGTATGTATAAACGCATGTATGTGCTATAAATTTGTATAATATTTTTATATTTTTCAAAGCATCTTCATTTGCTGCTCACAAAAAAAATTACATATGGAAAACAGGACAGGCAATAGAGGAATCTGAGACAAAGATCAAATGACTTTCCCAAGGTCAATCAGCAAGTTGATTTAGCTACTGCAGTGGCATTATTTTCCTTTTTTAGGTCACATTCACTTTGGGTGCTACAAAAACCATCATGAAGTACAATGCAACCTGTTCCCCCTGATCTTAGCCATGTAAGGATACCTTACATGCCCTTATCAGTGTTATCTCCCATTTCCCACTAATATATCCTCCATTCATATATATATATACCAGGAGAATAGGAATAAATGACCAATATAAAATACCAATCTTCTTCATAAATCAGATTTTATTTTTGTGCCACAGTTGCAGTGAGGGTATTATTAACTTTTATAAAATGGGCAGGAATAGGTGAGCAGTTTGATTGGTCAATAGTAGCTCCAAGCCCTGGTATATAAATCTTTACGACCACACAGGTCGAAATTCATTAGTTACATTACCCTCCCTCATATCAAGTTGCCCATAAAAAAGACAGAAAAGGTACTTGGGGAAAATCTTTAAAACTATTCCTATAACCTTTTTTTCTTTCTCCTTTTTTCTACCTTCAGGCTCAATATAAATACACCACAGGACTTTCAGGTCTCAGTAGAGAAGAGGTTTAGGGGAAAGGCCCGATCTACCTCCAGGAAAGATGAGTCACTCAATTTAAGTCTTTGATGTCACCACCTTTTAGGAGACAAGGCTAGAAAAGTAAGAGACCTAGGGTTGCTGTACTATTTTTGATTGCTCCAGGACACAGAAGAGTTCAAATGTGATCTAATTTGAAAATTGGTTTCACTTGACAAAAATGAGATCATATTTGTTCTCGTCAAGCTATTTCTTTTCTTAAACAAGTGAAGTCAACAAGTATTTATTGAGCACCTCTGGGTACCCAGAACTGTGCTAAACATTTTAGGTATAAGATTTGAGGATCTGCAAGTTGGACCCTGAGTGGAAGAGTGTGATTGATGCCGTTCCCTAGCGCCCACTTGAGTTAAAAGAGCAGAATCAAGAAAATTCCCTGATGAAAGATCATAGTATCATAGATTTAGAAATGGAAGGATCTTTAGAGCCCACCTCATACTAACACTAATTTTATAGATGAGGAAACTGAAGTTCAGAGAAGCTGAATGACCAGTCCAGGGCCATATACCTAGGAAATGTCAAAAGCAGGATTTATCCAAGTCTTCTTTTCTTTGAATTCCATCATATTACTCTGCTTTTTAGTATATTTGGGTATGTCTTAAAACAAGGTTTAAGCATTTGGATGTTTTTATTGAGAAAGTAAATAATCATTTATTAAATACTTTCTAGATGCAAGGAAATATACTATTTAATATACTATTATTATTTAATAAATAGTAATAAACTATTTAATTAGAGTATCTCCTCCCTCAAAGAGCTTGAATTCTAATGAGAGAATAATACATAAATAACTAGGTACACACAAGATATATGCTGAGTAGATAGAAGGTAATCTTAAAGGTGAAGGAACTAGTGGCTGTGTATGAAAAGAGGTGGGAGTCTGGGACAAACTTTGAGTAGAATGTGGTCCTTGAGTTTAATCTTGTGGGAATCCAGGAAACATAAGAGATGTAAATGAGGAGGGAGTTAATACCAGGCAGGGAAATAGCCAGTGCAAAGACTTTCAGATAGGGAAAGGAATGTCACATTAGAAGAACAGCAAATAGGCTTGCAAGCAAGTTTAACTAGACCATAGAGTATGAATAAGTAGCAAAGTTTAAGAAGAAGAGAAATGTAGGAAGGGGTCAATTCATAAAGAACTTTAAAAGCCAAAAGGAGATTTTTTTTCTTTTTTCTGGTAACAATAAAAGAGCCACTGGAGCTGAATGAACAAGATAATGAGATGGCTAAATCAACTCTTTAGAGAAATCACTTTTGGCAGCTAAGTGGAAAGAGATTTGGGGTTGAGAGACAAGTAGATGTCTATTGAAATAGTACAAGTCTGATAATAAATGTATGATCTAGGGGAGTGGCTGTTTGAAGAGAAAGAATGTGATTTATAGAAGAGATATTCTAAGGGTAGAAACAAGATTTGGCAATATATTAAATATGTGAGGTGAGTGAGAGTGAAGTGTCACGGGTGACACCTTGCTCAGGTGGAAGGGTGAAGGTGTTCTTAACCATAATAGGGAAGGGGAAAAGAATGGAAAAGATAATGAGTTCTGTTATATATATTGAGGATGGTAGTACTACATGACTGAAGCTCAGATGAAAAATTGTTGCTTGCTATATTGGCCTGGGAATCATCTTCACAGAGATGATATTTGAAGCTATGAGAGCTTATGAAATCACCAAGTGAACTACTATAAAGCAAAAGGAGAAGGGGGCAAATCACAGAACCTTGGTGGATACAAGGTTAGTGACTATGACATGGAAAAAGAACCAACAAAGAAGATTGAAGACTGGCCAGACAGATTGGTTTTATGGCTTGATGCAGACAGAGTGTTGAGTGTGCTGTTAGAATTAATCCATGTGAGACTATATGTCCATCCATGTGTTATCATAGCAGATTAAGACAGAAGACAGAAAATGTTCCTTGAAGGTACCTGTGATGAGGGAATGTGAAGGTGTTAGCCACATAGGACCATCAGTATAGGACTATGAGCCAGTTTTTTTGTCAGTATATTTGCTTAGGGATTATTACTTTTTTAAATGTCTTGATTTATGTCTTTTTTGACATCATCATATTTTTCCCCAGCATACTTCCCCATCTCCCTTCAAGAGAGCCAACACACATAACAAATAGGGTGTTTTTTTAAGTCAAAGAAATAAAAAGGACAAAGGGAAAAATAAGCCAAACTGATCAATTCATTGAAAAAACCTGAAAATATGTTCAATGTACTACAGTTATAGATCTATCACTTCTGCAATGGTACGGTTCAGGAGTGTATTCTCATATTTCTTCTTCATAGCCATACTTGTTCTTTACAATTTTGCAACATTCAATTTTATTTTTTGTGTGATTATATTTACATTGTTCAAATTAGTCACTGTATATATTATTTTATTAGCTCTGCTTACGTAACTCTGTATGAGTTTGTGTACATCTTTCCATGATTCTCTGTATTCATCATATTTTTTCATTTCTTCCCTTTTTAAAATAATATTTTATTTCCCCTAATTACATGTAAAACAATTTTTTAACATTTGTTGTTTATTTTCTAAGTTGCAAGTCCCAAATTCTGTCTCTCCTTCCCTCGCTTTTCCCCTCCCTGAGACAGTAAGCAATCTGATGTAAGTTATACATATGCAATCATGTAAAACATTTCCATATTAGTCATTTAGTGAATGAAAACTAGAAGGAAAGAGAAAGGAAAGAAGGAAGGAATGAAGAAAAAAAGAAGGAAGTGAAAAATAATATACTTCAGTGTATATTCGGACAATATCAGTTCTTTCTCTGGAGATGGATATCATTTTTCATCATCAATCCTTTGGGACTGTCTTGGATCACTGTATTGTTGAGAATAGCTAAGTTCACAGCTGTTTATCATACAATATTGTGTGAGGGATTGTCTGATGTTAACTACTGCCAATTGGAAGTTGTGGCAAGATGGGGTAGGAACAAGATATTAGGAAGTAACCGGAGCTCATGATCCCGAGGCAGGGGCTGTGCTAGGCGGAGTTGTGGTGAACTGGGATGGGAACTGGATATGGAGAAGTAACTGGAGCTCACGCTCCTGAGGCAGTGGGCAGTGCTATGTGGAGCTGTGATAAGCTGGGGAAGGAACAGGATACAAAGAAGTAGCCGGAGCACATCCTCCTGAGGCAGGGGGCTGTGCCACTTGGGAGTGGGATGGCAGAGAACGAGTTCCTTTGTCTAGTCCTCTTCCCTAGGTGCAACGTTAACCCCAGACGTCTCCTTCCTGACTTCCTGGGTCACGTACTTTCCCTTTGTGTAGCATTGACCCCAGACACCTCTTCCCGGTATCTGGGCCTGACTTCCTGCATCACGTCCTCTCCCTTGGTCTAAGTGCTAACCCCAGACATCCCCTTCTGGTATCTGATCCCACAATCAATGACTAGTAGGTGGGCTGAGGAGGAGGGGCTAAGTAGGTACTTAAGGAACAGTAGAGATCAGAGCTCCATCTCTTTTTTGCTCCTGCTCTCTTGCTCTGGCCTTCCTGCTTGGCCTTGCTGTGATGGCCTCTGAATAAAGCTCGAGTGTTGGCACCTCCTGATTGGCTCGTCTCTGTGTTTATCTGGGTGGGTACCGAAGACTGATAAGTATGACTCTGGCAGCCTGCTCCTTATAGGAGGAGAGTGCACGGCGCGGCCGGCGCAATATTGCTGTTACTGCACATAATGTTCTCCTGGTTTGGCTCACTTCACTTTGTATCAGTTCATGCAAGTCTTTCCAGGTTTTTCTGAAATCCTCCTGCTCATTTCTTATAGCACAATAATATTCCATTACAATCATATACCACAACTTGTTCAGCCATTACCCAATTGATGGGCCTCCCCTCAATTTCCAATTCTTAGCCAGCACAAAAGGAGCTGTTACAAATATTTTTGTACAGATAAGTTCTTTTCCAATTTTTTTGGTCTTTGGGCTATAAATGTAGTAGTGGTATTGCTGGCTGTGCTGGTATGCACAGTTTTATAGCATAGTTTCAAACTGCTCTCCAGAATGATTGGATCAGCTCACAACTCCAACAGTACGTTAGTGTCCCAGTTTTCCCATTTCTCTCCAACATTTATCATTTTCCTTTTCTGTCATATTATATTTTCATTTCTTACAGAATAGTAATATTCCATTATATCCAAGTACCACAATTTGTTTAGCCATTCCCCAATTGATGGATATCTAATTTGTTTCCAATTCTTTGCTATCACAAAAAGTGCTGCATTAAATATTTTACCAAATGTGGAGACTTTCTTGGTATCAATGGCTCTTTGGATGGCATACTAAAAGCAGAGACATTATCTTGCTAACAAAAGTCTGTATAGTCAAAGCTATGGTTTTTCCAGTAGTAATGCATGACTGTGAGAGCTGCAATATAAAGAAACCTGAACACTGCAGAATCAACATTTTGAAATTGTGGCACTGGTGAAGACTTTTGATAGTCCCCTGGACAGCAGAGAGTGCATATCAGTCCATAATTAAAGAAATTAATTCTGACTACTTATTGGAAGGACAAATACTAAAGCTGAAGCACAAATACCTTGGTCACCCAATGAAAAGACACTGATGTTGGGAAAGATTGAAGGCAAAAGGAAAAGGGCATGACAGAAGATGAGATGGATAGATAGTGTCATGGAATAAACGTGATCTTTCACAGACTTTGAGAAATAGTGGAGTATAGAAGGGCCTAGTGTGCTATGGTCCATGAGGTCACAAAGAATCAGACACAACTGAACAACTAAATGACAGTTTGTCCCAATTAATACCATTTTTGGTTTCCTAGAATTTCCAAATATACCATAATATCAGCAAATAGGACTAATTTTATTTTCTTTTTATGTCTTTAATTTCTTTCCTTTGTCTTGTTATTACTAGCATTTCTACAAGTATATGAAATAATAATGTGAAGAGTGAGTATTCTTGCTTTACTCCTATAATTACTGGAAAAGTTCCTGGTGTATCCACACAGCATATGATGAATGCTTTTGGTATTAGGTAGGTACTTTTTATGACATTAGTAGAATATTTCTCAATGTCTATAATTTGTAGCTTTTTATTTTGGTATGAAAAAGTGATGTGCTTTGTCTAGGGCTTTTTCTGCCTTATTGAGGTAATCATATGGTTTTTTATGTTTTTGTTTTTAACATAATTAATTTTGTTGATTGTTTAGCTAATGTTGAATCATCCTTGCTTTCCTGGTATAAATACAACTTCTTCATGAATAATGATTTCTTGGATAAATCACCATTGTATATTTGACAGGATTTTAATTTAAAAATTTTAATCAGTATTCATTAATAAGATTGGGAAACAGTTCTCCCCCTTATTTTTTTCTTGTTTAAATATTTGAACTATATTTCTTTCATAAAAAAATCTGATAGGGTGCTTTCTTTCTCAGTTATTGTAAATAATTTGTGTAGTATAGGCACTAATTGTTCTTTTAAAATCCAATATAATTGTCTTATGAATCCATCAGAACCAGGAGTATTTTTCATTAATATTTAGTCCTTTGATTCTCTCTTTTACAATTTTCTTGATATAGATTTGTAGTGATATGATTTTCCCCTGAGAATGGCTTTATTTACATGCCAGAAATTTTCATACATTGTTTCATCATTTTAATTTTATTTAAAATAATTATTAATTTTTCTATTGTTTGTTATTTGACTCACTCATTATTTAGGATTTAATTATGAAGTTTCCATTTGCATCTATGTATTCTGTTTGAACTCCTTGAACTGATTGCTATTTTTATTGCATTATAGTTTATAAAGATGTATTTACTATATCTGACATTTTATATTTGTTTGCAATACCTCTGTGTTCTAATACATGGTCATTTTTTGTAAAAGTTCAATGTGGTACTGATAAATACATATTCTTTAGCATTTCCATTTAAGGGATGCTGTAAATATTTTATCTCTAGTTTCTCCAGCAATTTTGTGCAATTCTGTATTTTGTCTTTTGTTTATCTTTCTGTTAGACTTACCCTAAACTGAGAGAGGCATTAGAATCACCTCTGATTATCACATTACTGCCTACATCTTCTTGTAATTAATTTTTCCTTTAACCATCTGAATGTTAAGGCCAACAGGTAGCTGAGTGGTGCTGCACTCAAGCAGGCCTGAGCCTTAGATATTGTGTGACTCTGGGCAAATCACTTAAGCTCTATCTGCCTCATTTTCCACCACTAAAAAACCTAGTGATAATATTAGTATCTACCTCCCACATTTTTTTTTAAATTTTTTAAGGAACAAATGAGATAATATTTGTAAAGTATTTAACACAGTGATTGGCACTTAGTAGGCACTTAATGAATGCTTATTCCATCCATCCATTTGGAACATGTAAGTTCAATACTGACAATGGTTTGTTTTCTACGGTTCTTTTCACTGTATTGTAGTTCCCTTGTTCTTCCCTTTTGATGTTCTGAATATTTGTTTCTGCTTGTCTAATAGAATTATTACAACTCCTGCTGTTTCAGATTCTCCTGATTTATAGTAATATTTTCAGTCCCTCATTTTTAGTCTGTGTATGTCATTTTTTAAAAGTGTATTTCTTGTAAGCAACAGATTATAAGGTATTTTTTTAATCTATGCTTCCACTCAAAATTTTATTAGATTGTTTAATTCACATTTAAAGTTATGAGACTTAGGTTTCTATTTTTCTCCATTTGTTTCTAATATTTTTTCTTCATAAATTGAGGTGTTTGTCCTCTTCATCTGTAAACACAGTATTTTGTTCTTCATTTATTTTAGCTTAATTTGTTTTAAGGCAACCCTAGGCTCACTTCCCTTCAATCTGGAACCTCCCATTTGTTTTCCCTAGTTTGGGAGTCTTATTTAACCTATTTTTCTCCTTTTCCCTTTTTTTCTAATTATTTCATTCTTCCTCACTTTTTAAAGAAGTCAAACTCCTCTTTCTTCCTCTCCTCTTCAATTTGTTCTGTTCATTTTCAAAAATTTCATTTTCTTCATCTTTTTCTAGAAAGGATTTTTGCCCCCCATTCTCTTCCTTATCTATTTTTCTTTTCTATTGTAGACTTTTGTTATTTCATTTAGACCTTTATATTTAGTCCTTCTTTAATCTCTATATTCCTCATGAAATTAAAGCTTCTATTATGCCTATTCTCAGGTTCTCTCTTCTAAATATATTTGTTGTTGTTGTTGTTATTGTTGTTATTGTCTTAGAGTTCTCACATCCTACTTTCTTTTTCCTAATGCTCCTTACTCTTTAGAACTGCCAGTTCTTGTAGGTCAGAGAGAAGATATTGGCTCATCGTAGTAATTTTCATATATCCCAGATTGTGCAGTTCATTATTAGCTTTTTTCCTCTTCATGATCATTCCCCACCTCACCACTTGTCATTAAGTCTTTTCTCTGGGCCAATACCCTCCTACTCTTCTGAATATCAGTTGCTCCCAGAGACTCTGATTCTCCCTGTCTTAAGTCAGGATGAGTGGTCTCTCTAATCACTAAATTCCTGTAGATTATACCCATTATATAGTTCCTATCTCCCTTTATAGAATATCTCTATTGCTCTATGGGAGTGTTCATCAGTGGCATCCCCTCTCACCACTGAAACAAGATAATTTTTTCTTTTCTCCATTTCCGCCTTTTGCGCTTCTCATCTATTTTCCTGTAGGCTCTCTTCTTCCTGGGACACTACAGAAGGTATTTTCCCCTTCACTGTTAATCTTTGACTTGACTAGGGCACATCACATATTTCCCTCTATATTGTTCCTCCCTTGTTCCCTTTTTATGTGCCTGCCCATTCTATAATTTAGCCTCACAAAAGTGTTGATTCGTCTGTAAGCAATGTGTTGTCAGATTTAGTACATGAGGCTTTAGGCTTATTTCTTAATCATCATTTTTATTTGACTTCTACTTTCACCCTTTTCTCCTTGTGTACTTTTAGGGAACAA
This sequence comes from Vombatus ursinus, assembly GCF_900497805.2. Lineage (NCBI taxonomy): Eukaryota > Metazoa > Chordata > Mammalia > Diprotodontia > Vombatidae > Vombatus > Vombatus ursinus. The sequence continues at coordinate 4,456,794 of NW_020954630.1, forward strand.
AATTCTTAATCATCTCTCCGTTGTCCTTTTGTTGTTGTCCTTTGTTGTGTGTATTTACCTTTCTTTTATTTCTGGTATCTGCGGTGTCTGAAAAGCAAATAAATTGTTCCGATCTATTTTTATTACTAGGAATGCTTTAAATGCCTCTTTTTATTGAATGTCTATCTTTTTTTTTTCATTAATGGTTAGACGCAGCTTTGCAAGATATGTGACTTTCAGTTGCTTTGCTCTTAAGGAACACATTAGTTCATTCCTTCCTGCAGTTTCTTGCGGGTGCAGAATAATCTCATGTTACTAAAATTTCCTGTTATTCGTATTTGGAAGTATTTCTCCTGATCAATTGCAGAATTTGCTGTTTGTCATTGGAATTGTTAAGCAGAACCACTATGTGTCTTGGAGTTTGCATCATAAGGTGGTTTTTTTTTTTTTTTTGGGCAGACAATCTGTGGATCTTTCAAATTGTATTTTGTTTACTTACTATGTTCAAAAGTCTCCTATTCTTGCATAATGTTGTTTAGATTCTTTATTTTCTCATCTTCTCCTGGGAGACCTATAAACTTTAAGTCTATACATACTCTCTTCAAAATTAGTATGTTTTGCTAATAGGGAGATCATGTTTTCTTTCTACATTATTGCTAATTGCTTACCATCTTGCAGATTGCATTTCACTTCTATGTATTTGTATTCCCAATCAGTTATCCTTTTTAAAAATTTCTTTTGTCAGACTGACCAACATAGATTAAAGTTTTCCTACTCTGCTAGTTATTCCTGCTGTATCAACCATAAATTCTGCTTTTACAATTCTTCTTTCTCTTTAAAATATTCACCGACCTCTTATTATTGTTCTATGGTCTCATGGCAATCCACAGGTCCATTCCCTCTTTAGATGTTGATTCATTTTCTCTTGGCAGTATTTATCCAAAGATGTTTGGACTCTTTTAGCTGATCTGAAGGACATTCTCTTCTATTATTAATATGTTTCCTTTGTTTACCAGCTTATACTCGAGGTCTTTAGCTGAGTTTTTTTTTTCCTCCTGAAATTTTTTGATAATTTCATTCTTTTTTCTTTATGTTGCCTTATTGCTTAGAGGAGTACTACATAGCCACACAAACCTATCTTGCCTCAGATCCCTTTGTTCCTTCTTTTCTTTAGTCCATTGTCTGTACTCTGTTACAGGACAAATTTCTGCCACATTATTATCTCAGCCTCCTACCTTCTTGTTTTCTGCAGCACTAAGAAGGATGGCACAGGACACAGAGTTGAATTTTATTAAGTCCATGAATTGGATGGAACAGTTCTACCAAATTGTTGTAATTGCTATGGAACAAGGTGCTGAGTATGTACCTTAGGATTAACAATTTTTCTATTGTTAGTTCATCATATTGTTATCTCATTAAGGCTTTAAGTGTCTTAGACTGTGGAGGCAGTTAAAATCACCTTATCTCTTGTGTTGTTGTTCAATTGTTTCACGTGTGACTCTTTGTGACCACATTCAGGGTTTTCTCAGCAGAGATACTGGAATGATTTGCATTTCCTTCTCCAGCTCATTTTATAGCTGGGGAAACAGTAAAGCAGAGTTAAGTGACTTGCCTGGGGTTGCACAGCTAGTGCCTGAAGCTGCATTTGACTCAGGGAGATAAAGAAAGAGATAGAGGAGTACTCAGAGATGTAGGAGGATCATAAGGTCTAGATCTACAGCTGGGAGGGACCTCAGGAGACTTCTAATTCAGTCTCATCATTTTATACATTAAGAAACTGAGGCCCAAGCTGGTTAAGTGCTTTGCCCAAGGTTACTTGCATAATAAGTGGCAGAGCAAGGAAAGTATAACATTCAGTAGCTGAGGCAGGAGAGACCATTTAGAATGAGGATGTGGTCTGCCATGTCAAGAGCTACAGAGTAGGCACGGAGTATGAGAACTAAAAAAAAGTAGCTTTAGCTACTGTAAACTTAGAGAGCAATTTCACTGGAGCGATGAGAATGAACGCCCAAAGGCAAGAAGTGGAGACAATATTGGGTATAGAAAATTTTATCAAGATGTTTAATAGTGCACAGTATATCAAAATAAGTACAAAATGGTTACTTGAATCAGATCAAAAAGAATGATGATATCAAGAGCAAATTAGGGGAGCATGGAAGAAATTACCTCTTAGATCTATGGATAGGGGAAGAGTTCATGACCAAATAAGAGATAGGCTAACTGAAATCAAAACGGATAATTTTGATTATATAAAATTTTAAAAGTTTTTGCATAAACAAAACTAGTGTGGCTGAAATTAGAAAGAAAGAAGGAAGCTGAAGTGGGGAGAAATGGTATCAAATTTCTCTGATAAAGATCTCATTTCTTAAGAATACAGCACAGCTAGCTAAATTTATAAAAATAGGAGTCATTCCCCAATTGACAAGTGGCCAAATGATATGAACAGATGGTTTTCAGAGGAAGAAATGAAAATTATCAATAACCATATGGGAAAAATGGTCCCTATCACTACTAATTAGAGAAATGCAAATTAAAATAACTCTGAGGTGATGCCTCACATCCGTCAGATTGGCTAAGAGGACAGAAAAGGAAAATGACAAATGCTAGAGGGGATGTGAGAAAACAGGTATACTAATGCACTGTTGGTGGAATATGAACAGTTCAACCATTCTGGAGGACAATTTGGAACTATGTCCAAAAGGAGTTCAAATTATGCATACCTTTTGACCCAGCAATACAACTATACCCTCTATAATACATCTATAATCCAAGGAAATCAAAGAAAAATTAAGAGGACCTATAAATACAAACATATTTTTTGCAGCTCCTTTTGTGATGGCAAAGAATTAAAAACTGAGAGGATGCTCAAACAAAGTGTGGTATATGAATGTGCTGGAATACTATTGTGCTATAATAACTGATGAAGAGGATGGTTTCAGAAATACCTGGTAAGATTTCTATGAACCAATGCAAAGTGAAGAAAGCAGAACCAGAAGAACCATCTACACAGTAACAACAATATCATAAAAATAATCAACTGTGAAAGATAATAACTCTGATCAATACAATGATTCATCACAACTCTAAAGGACTTATGATGTAAAGTGCTATCCACCTCAAGACACAGAATTGAAAGACAGGATGTGCAGATTGATGTATATTTTTCCCTTTATTTTTCTTGCTTTTGTGGGGGGGCATAGCTAATATGGAAATAGGTTTTATATGGATTCATATGTTTAATGGTTGTTGTATTCCTTGCATTTCTCAATGGGTAAAGGTGGAGGTGGAAGAAAGAGTAAATTTGGAGTGGAAAACTAAAAATAAAACAAAAAAAAAGAATTTAGTAGTGAATGGGCAGAGAAAAGATAGTCTCATGAAATAGATACATAAGAGGTATGGTGTTTTTATGTTTAGGATCAAGGAATATATTTGTAGGCATCTGAAAAGGAGACTACAATGAGAGATTGATTTTCTTTATCTTATAATAAGCTTTAGATCATTATTTGTAACTCTTCTTAGGAAATCATATAATATTTGATAACATTTGTATAACATTATATAATAAGGGTACCTTATTATTTAATATCATTTAGGTATTGAAGAATATTTTAAATTTCATTTCTAGAAGTCAAGATAAGTGATAAAAGTAGGAACTGGTTTACAAACTCATCTGTGTGAAACTGAGCTTTTAATAAGTAATACCCTTTAAACCTCACAGAGCACATATTCAACTAAGGTTACTAAACAATATGAAGAAGGTAATCATATATTACAACTTCTTGGTTTTTTTTTTTAACCACTTGAGCAACGTGGGAGGGTGACCTGGGAAAAATCCTCCATCAGAAGACATAGACAGGACCAAACTATTCTTTGAAGGAAGCCAGAAATAAGATGGTACCAAGGGCCACTGTCAGTCTTTAGGGAAATGGAAAGTTGTAATCAGATGGGGGGGAGAGTGGAGATGAAAAATGAAGACATTACCATTGGAGTGGTAAAACAGTTATTAGGTTCTTCCTGAGAGGGCTTTTCCAAATATTCAGAAGAAGCAGTATCTCATGCTCTGATGAATACCAAGCATGAGTCACAACCAGTATGTGGAAAGAATCTTATTCTGATCCTCAGAGGAAAAGACAACTCATTGTGATTGGTAACTTTAGAATTCAAGAATTTTAGAAAAGGAAGGAACCTAAAAAAGTTATCTAGTTCAACCCATAACTGAACAAGCATCCCTTCTGCACAATCAATGATGCAGACTCATTGCTCATAAGCTTCTACTTGAATACCTCCAGAGATGAGAAATTCTCTTCTCCTTAAGATAGCTCATTCCTCTTTGAGACAGCTCAAATTGTGTTGGAAAGTTTTCCCTTATATCAACCCTAAATATATATCTCTGAGCCTTTCACTCATTGTTCCTAGTTTTACCTTCTGGGGCCAAACAGATCTATCTTTTTATTTTTCCATATGGCAGCCCTTCCAAATGCTTGAAATCAGTTAATATACTCTATCTTTCACTCAAGCCTTCTCTTCTCTAGGGTAAATATTACCATTTCCTTTCATGTATATAGCTAGGCTATCTCCTTAATGAGAAAGATAAAAAATACTGCTGTAGGTCTAAAATAGTTTTTTGGAACTAGTGAGTGTTTCTTGGTCCAAGACATGATAGAGAGTTTGCTGAAATTCATCAGACTCATTCACCATGATCAGGTATTGCTGATCCATATGGGCATGACTGAATGACTGCATTAGAAGAAACCTAGAATGTAGTTCAAATGCCCTTATATTTTTGCCCAGAAATAGAAGAATTTAGGGACCTTCATGCTATTTCTATTTGTCTATCAATGAAAGACTTTACTTTGGAAGAGAAAGGAACACATAGGAAGCGAATTACCAGCCATAGATGGAGTTGAAGAGATGAATTTGCTCTCCTGGACCATGATAGAGGACACTAGTGAAATGGACAATTGATAAGGGAAAGATCACTCACATGAATGCTGGGGGAAATGGTTTGGGTATATTCAACACCTCAGATTTTGAGGAAGAAGGAGAAAACTCCAAATATGAGTACTCTGGAGGAGAGCTGGTGTGATATAAAAAGATGTGTCATAATAGAAAGGGTGCCCAGTCATTTCAAGATGAAAATAAGAGCAACTTTCAGTTGGGAACAATATTTATTACATCAGACATATTAAAAAAAGTATATGAGAATATTAAAACAATGTTAGGAATATTAAAGCCCATAAGGAATTTAGGATTAGGGGATAAATATTAAAGACAAAAATTAATATTTTTAAATACACCTTTTGTTTTTAGATCATGATCATTCCTGAATATACACCCTCTTCCCAAACTCCACTCATACTTCAACCAGTGATCCTTCATTTATAACAAAAGAAAAAAAAACATTAAATCAAGTCAACTATTACATTGGCCACATTAGATAGCATAAACACCATTTCATATCTATAATTTTTCATCTCTGCAGTGAGAGGAGAGAGGTGCCTTTCCTCATCTCTTCTTTAGGGCAAAGAGAGAGCACTATAATTATATAGCATTCAACAATAAAATAGTCTTTCCATACTGTATCTAGAGAAAGAAAAAGAGGAGATAAGGAGACTTTACCTCAAGAAGATGACATAAAATTAACAAATGGCAAAAGAAAAGGAGAACTACATACCTTTTGTTTTGGATTTTCTCTTGAATTCAATAAGCATTTCTGGAGCACCTACTACATTCAGACATTGTACTAGGGATTCAGGATTTAAGGATGTGAACTAAAGAGTTCATGCCCTCAAGGAGCTTACAGTTTACTAGGTGGAAAACATGTAGAATAGAAATACAGATAAACACATAAAATAGGGTAAATACAAAGTAATTTCAATGGTGGTAAGGAGCACTAAAATGCCAGAAATCAGGAAAGATCTGCTATAATATGTAGCACCTTGGCTGTACCTTGAAGGAAGCTAAGGATTTTCCAAGGATGAAATGAGGAGGGAATACATTCCAGGACTGGAGGAATAGTCTCTCCAAAGGCATTGAGGCAAGAGAAGGAATGTTTCCAGAAAGAGAACAAGCAAAAAGTTGATTTGGTTCCAACATATAGTGCATTAGAGAAGTAATGAGCAATCAGTCTTAAAAGGTTGGTTGGAGATGGATTGTGAAGCATTTTAAATACTAGGAAGATGAATTTGTATTTTATATTTGAGGCCAAAGAGGACACGAAAACTTCTTGAGTGAAATGATCCAATCCCATATTCAGAATATCAATTTGGCAACTATTTGGAAGATGAACTGGAGGGGAGGCACTAGAGTTTGGGAAACTTATTAAAAGGCTATTGCCATAGTCCTAGGAAAGAGGCGATGAGGTCCTGACATCAGTGAGTAGGAGAAATGGCAGTAGAAAGAAGGAATGCAAGTATGTCATCAAGTAGGATCTCTTTAGTAAAATATAAAGGCTTTAAAAATGGGGACTTTTTCCATTTTTCTTTGTTTCTTCACTGTGTACAGTGAAGTGATTACATCAGATATATGAAAAAAGGTGTATGAGAATATTAAAACAATGTTAGGAATACCAAAGCCCAGAAGGAATATAGGATTAGGGGAGAAATATTAAAGACAAAAAACTAATATTTTTAAATATACCTTTTGTTTTTAGATCATGATCATTTCTGAATATGCATCCTTTTCCCAAACTCCAACCATACTTCAAATGGTGATCCTTCCTTTATAACAAAAGAAAAAAAAAACCAGTTAAATCAATTCAGCTGATACATTGGCCACATTAGATAGCATATGCACCATTTCACATTCATAGTTTTTCACCTTTTTTGCATATAGTAGGTTGGAAGATTTTTAGTGACTTTTCAGTGGAATCTTTCCTCAAGTCCTACCATTTTATCAATGACATAGATATAGGAATAGAAGATTGATGACAGAAAATCTAAAATTGCAGAAGATATTTTTCTAAAGTTCAAAGAGATATCCCATTTTATAAATGGTAGAAACAGTACTCAAAATTTCTTTTGACAGAGTAGAACAATGTTTCCAAGCCAAGAAAAATGAAATATAAGTAGTATACATGCATATATACATACGTAATACATGTACTCATATATATATCCAAACATATATGTGTGTATATTAATAATTTTTTAACAATATAAATTGCCCAAGTACAGGATGGAGGATACCTGACTTGATGTAGATAAGGGAAAACCTAGTGATTTTGCTTACTGCAAACTTAATATGAACCATAACTGTAAAAATAGTCTTATTTTTAAGCTATAATAATAAAAATGTTGTTCCCAAGTATACAATGACTTTCTTGTACTTCATGTTGATCATATGAAATATGATGTGTTTTGTTGAATTCTGGGCCTTCCATTTTAAGAGGATAAGGAAAAGTTTAGGAACTGACTCTAACATTTTAGTGATGTGGGAAACGCGGGTGAGGAAACTCTAACAATGAATGTTGGCCTGTTTTCTGCAACTTATCAACAATAGCCTTATGCATTTTCCTAGAGCACTGGGAGATTATATCACCCAGGATCATGCAGTCAGTATGATTCAGAGATGGGACTTGAACCCACACCTTCCTAGTTTTTAAGCTGATTTTATATCCACTATGCCACACTGATTCTGTTTAAGAGGAATGTTGATGAATTAGAGTGATACTAAAGTAGTGTTTCTATGATGACAAGGGGTTTTGAAATCATGCCTTATGGGAAACATTTGAAAGCAATAGAGATATTCTGCTAGGAGAAAAGGAGCTTAATTTTCTCTTTGCTTCTGCTATTTGACTTAGATATAGACATGAAAGACTGAAGACATAAGAATAAACATTTCATACAAGTTTTTAAAGTTAGGAGGGATATCTCCTTCAACAGTTAACAGAAACAAGATTCAAAATTACTTTGGACTGCCTAGAAGTATGGACCAAAGTCAGGAAAGTAAAATTTAACAGGTAAAATGAAAGTCCTTCATTTGGGTTAAAATTTTACAAAATTTATAGGATGGGGAGACTTGATTTGATGTGGAAAATACTTAGATTTCAATGACTGCAAGTTTAATATGAACCAAAAGTGTGAGTTATCTTTTAGAAGCAGAATGAATTAGGGTGTAGTTCGCAAGTAATAGGATGTGATGAACTGATCAGACAAAATCTGAAGTATCATGTTAAATTTTGGGCAGTACATTTTAAGAGGATAGGGATAAGAAATGGATTTGTAATTAGTATAAATCATATAATTTCTAAAGTGAACTTATCAGATGAGGAAATTCTCTCTTCCAATACAGGTCAGCATCTTCTCTGCAGTATATATCCTTCAATATTTGGCTAGAGCACTAAATTACTTGACAAGGGTCTCATAGTCATAATCTGTCAGAGGCTGGCTGTGAACTCAAGTCTTCCTGGTTTTGCAGTTAGCTTTTTATACTTTGTACCATGTTGCTCTAGGATCATGGAAAAATTTGAGTGCCTCTTAAAAATGTTCCCAGAATGGTGAGAGGTCTAGAAAACACATCATATGAGGACAGTTGACAGAGATTTGACCTGAAGAAGAGAAAACAACAAAAGACATATGTATTGATTTGAATTGTAAATTATTGATCTCTTCAAATCTTTAAACGGCTGATGGGTGGAAGTGGCAGTACTTGTCCTTTGTTTCCCCAATATGCAAAATCAAAGAGTGGAGGTTCAATTTAGTAAAGCTTTATTAAGTACCTCCCATATGCATTTTAGAGAGACAGATTTCAGTTATTTACAAGATAGCATGTCTTATGAAAATATGATCTCCCTAGCCCTGGGAGCATTCAAGCACAGAATGGATGACCATCTGACAAGGATAATAAAGTGAGGATTCCTGAACCTAGGTATAATGTTACATTCTAGTAAGCTACCTGAGGGCAAGACTGGTTTCATTTTTGAGTGTTTGAACATTTTACATATTGTGCATGCTTGGTCAATCTTTTTTTTTAATTCAATTATGGTTTGTCTGGATGACATCTGACATCCCTTGCAGTTGTCAGATGCTCTTATTTGAAGCTCTGATCTTGGCTCAAGGGAACTCTGGCTGCCTTCTGTTTCATTATCTCTTGGCATCCAGAAAAACAGGTTGCTTTGTCATATGGCTCCAGTGTAATTGTGCCTAGTAGAAAATTTGAAAACAGCGGGTCAACTACTCTAAATATGTTCCAATGAAGTAGGTAGTGTCATCCTACTCATTTTATCACAATTAAATTCCCTTTTCTTGCTGACTACACAGAAATAGGACTTTGAACATGCAATTTGAAAAGAAAATGCTGAGCAGATCTCAAAAACTGCTTATATTGGTACTCTGGGCTGTCTGTTGTTCAAGGATCCATTTCCAGGGCCTCTATTAAGTCTCACTGAGAATTTGACTTAAAATACAAAATTTCTGAATTTGGATTCAGACAGAACAATATGCTATGAAGCAGAGAATGTTTGAATCTGAGAATGAAGAGTCAGAGTTCAACCAGAGAGATAAGTACTATAGAATCAGGTGCACTTGACCTGAAAGCAGCATAGATGACCTCCTTGATGGCTTGATTTCAGGGGAACTGGGAGGCCCTCAGTGCCCAAAGAATCATTTTCCCAGAGGAACTTTATTTTAGCTCAAGGCTTTACATTTAGTGAAAAAGCAATGTTTTTGGGGAGGTATTAATACCTTCACACCATTTTTGGATATTACATCTTGATAGGAAGGATATATGTCAGAGGATTTATTGGTGGATAAGAAAGGAAACATGGAAATAGTAGGCTCACTAAGTTGCATATGTATCTCAGAGGAGAGTGGTTCCAAGGCAGATATCGTCCTGAGATAAATATTGCAAACTTTGTGGTTTTGCCCAGAAGCAACATTCACATAGCATATGGCCCATCAGTGTTGGGAAAAATGCATAAAAATGCTTCAGGGCACATGAATTTCCAGTATCAGCTGCTGAGGCTCAGTAACTGTTGATTTTTGCTAAGACAACTTGAGATCTTATGTATCTTATAGATTTGGATTCAAGGCCAACCATAATCATACTTGAGAAATAGATGAGTTGCTGCCTTCCCATGTCCATTAATAACAATTTTCATTTTTTTCCTCCATCATCCTATTTTCTGAACCCAAGTTACCATCCTGGGCTGATTCTTATTAATACTTTCTGAGGTGCTAACTGGTAAGCTATAGTTTTTAAGTGACAAAAAACAAACTAAAAACTAAAAGCTGAAGTATTTGAAGGAACTACAAGCTATTGCTCAGAATTATGAGGAAAGCAAGAGGGCCTAGGGCAGAGGGGGTTTGTGTGTGTGTGTGTGTGTGTGTGTGTGTGTGTGTGTGTGTGTGTGTTTCAGTACTGCTTATTGAAAGCAAGGGATCTGAAAGAGAAAGGCAGATTGGATAGAGGTGGGGTAGGAAGGCTGAACAACTGTTTAAGAGGATGGAATATTAGAAAAGGATTTGGGTTTAGGGGCTATGGCTTTAAAATTAGGAATGGAGAGGGTCTTGGTTGTAAATGGATTGCATATAATGAAGGCTGGTAAAATATTTGTTTTCCTAGAGTCTTACAAATCTAACAAGGTTTTCAACTGAAATGGGAGGATAAAGGTAAAAAACTGACTATATCATTGTTCAAACTAGGAACTATAGCAAGTAGCCACAAAGTAGGAAGAAAAGCATCAGGGATAGACTACAATTCACAGAAGACAAAATATAAGAAAGGAACCAGCAATAGAACTCATCATAGTAATAGCTGACATGTATATAATGCTTGCTATGTGCCAAGCACTGTGCTAAGCACTTTACAATTATTGTCTTATTTGATCCTTATGACATCACCAGGAGATACGTGCTATTATTATTTCTATTTTACAGATGTGGAAACTGAGGCAAAGAGATTAAGTGAGTTGCCCAAGGTCACACAGCTAGTAAGTGTCTGAGGCCAGATTTGAACTTAGGTTTTACTGACTCCAGGCCTGGTGCTCTATTCACTGCACCACCTAGCTGCCCCCATGACCTCAGCTAAACACACACAAATGCATTATATAATGACAGCAAGGAAAGTAAACATATCCAGATAAACATGGAGGTAAATTTATCTTTGGGCAGCTAGGTGGCACAGTAGGTAGAGTGCAAGGCCTGAGGTCAGGAAGACATCTTCCTGACTTCAAATCTGGCCTCAGACAGTTACTAGCTGTGTGAGCTTGGAAAATCACTTAATCCTGTTTGCCTCAGTTTCCTCATATATAAAATGAACTGGAGAGGGAAATGGCAAACCACTCCAATATCTTTGCCAAGTAACCTCATAAGGGTCGTGGAGAGCTGGCCGTGACTGAAATGACTGAACAACAGTCTTTGCCAAAAAAACCCCAGTGAGGTCACAAAGTGTCAGGCTTGACTGAAACAACTGAACAACAACAACAGATTTGTCTTCATGGATATCACCAACAGTGCCATTGGACTAATGACTATCTGGAAAAGTATCCTTTATTCAAAAGAATGGAAAAAGAAGTATAACAAATCGAATTACAAAGATACATGCATAAGAGGAAATCCAGAAAGCAGAGAAAGGATGGAATCACGGTGGAGAACACTTAGAAAAAGAACAGAGCAAAAAATAGAAGTGATGGTGTTGGTACATGTACTACAGATGACTGGGACAGAAGGAATATGTAAAGCAGGAGCTTGGGAAACAGCTTACAAACTGGATGTAGAGACATCATATAGTAGTGATCCAAGATGAGAGGCAGCAGGATATAAGAAAGGGTACTGTACTTGAAGTCAGAGGACTTTGATCTGAAGCCTGGCTCTGCCACTTACTATCTGTATGACTTTGGGTGGGTCATTTAACCTCTGTTGGCCTCAGTTTTCTTATCTACAAAATAGTTTTGTTTAACTTTAAAGTCTTTCAAAACCCTTGCTGCTCTAAATGTATGATCTTGTGATTTCAATTGTCCAGACATCTGCTCGAATGCTACTTCTGCCAAAAGCAGAGCAGTTAGTGCATTGTAGACTTGCCATAACAAAAATTTGTCATTTAAATGGTGGATAAAACAAAAAGGAGACCTCTTTTTCTAGACTTGATTCTCATCCAAAAGGATAAACTTGTTGCTGAAGTTGACAAGAATGTTGGCAATATGTGGAGGGATATCAGTTGGGGAGAGAATCATCATTCCATCTTAATATTCATGAGAGAAAAAAGTAGAGTTATGCATAATACACCATGGATTCTCAATTTAAGGAAAGCAGATTCCAAAATGTTAAGAAAAAAGATAGGTAAGATCCAAGGGCTAAAAATATATGGAGTCAAATTGGCTTAGAAGGCTACTCTCAAAAATAAAATTTAGACACAAACTGAAAAACAATGAGGAGGAAAAGAGAAAGCTCTCTGAAGAAACAAGGATGGTTACCTTGTGAGTTCATCAACAAACTAGATTTTTAACACTTGTATAATTGATGGGAACCAGGGAAGGTAACTGAAGATGAATATAAAAGTATGGCCTGGTCCTTAATTGTATCGGGTGTGCTGAAGCTCTGAATGATCTGAGACCAGTGAGGAATGCTTAGACACTTTTTTTTTGACCTATATAACATAATCCCAAACTGCTACTCTGGAAATTTTCCTAATTTGGTATTAAAGACCACTCACAGTAGTGGTGCATACATGGATACACACACAATTCCTCTCTTTAGTTGAGACAGAATTTATCATATGGTATAACATAGAGAGAACAAGAATGATTTAAGATCATAGAACTTAGAAAGCATTATAATAAGAAGAATATATATTAATGGAAAATACTTCTAATACCTATGGCCTCAAATAAACCTCTTCCCTCCAATTCACAAAAAGATAGGGGACCTATTCCAGACTTAGTCTCAGTCCTATGTTCACTCCAGGGAAGCCAGACGCATTGGGGAAACAATTTGCTGATCTCTAAGAGAAGGCTGACAGTCAATGCTACCACAAAAATGCCTTGTTTGAGGGATTTAGAAGCTACATGAACCATGTTCCTGCCAGAGGAAAGGAAATGTCTGCATTGATTGGAAAGGGGTACATCACATTGAGTCCAAAGTCAGTCATTAGCATGAGTAATGAAACCTTCTGTACCTGCATCAAGAATGCTACTATCTGACCTTGGTAGAGGGTTGGAGGGGTTTTCTAATATATTCCAAATGTCCCAACACTATCTAGTGCCCTAGTACTTTTTCCTCCCTCATGCTTTTTTTCCTGATCTGAGCTTTAACCTTGATATTTCCTACTCCTACATCCTCTTAGATAAGGTTGTTGTTTTTTTTTTTTCCCTAGCCCAGCTGGCTAATACTGTGCTGATGCTGTGCTGGAAATGTGCGCTAATAGAAGCTTCTGGAAAACAAAGTTCAGAAAAACCTGCAGTTCTTGTCTGATCAGGTGCACTCTTTATAATGGGGAAAGAAGGGAATCAAAGACAGTAGGAATATTGCTCAAGGTGAGTTGGAAAATTATAGTGGTTGATGAAAAAAAGATATAACCATTCAGGGCTTATTTCAATTCTCTTTTCCCTGACAAGGTGAATGATCCTTGGACTGGAAAGGATAGAATGAAAATGGTTAACAGGGAGTTGTTGACCAAGATAAATGAGGAGATAATAAGAAAATAACTAGTTGCCCTTGACAAGTAAGTTACTTTATGAAACATCATCCCGTGATATTAAAAGAAAGCTCAGATAAGATTGCTAACCCATTGTTTGTGATCTTTGAAAGATTTTTGGAAAGGAGGAGAGATTTAACAATATTAAAGAAGAAAATGTCCCATTTTTAAAAAAAAATGAAGAAAAAAGCTTAACTTTAATACCTGAAAAAAAATTCTTGAAAGTGTTATTAAAGGAATGGTTAGTTTTTATACGGATAAAGAAGTGATAATAATAAAGAACAAGGATGCTTTTTTTGGACATGGAGTAGGTCACATTAATCCCATTTCTTTTCAACAGGGTTACTAAATTGGTAGATCAGAAGCCTGTCATGGATATAGTTTATTTAGACCTTAGCAAGAACATTTTTTTTAAAGATTCATTAATTTATTTATTTTTAGTTTTCAACATTCGCTTCCACAAGATTTTGAATTCCAAATTTTCTCCATATCTCATTCCTCCCCCCACTCCAAGACAGCATGAATTCTGAATACCTTTTCCCTTAACCTGCCCTCCCTTGTATCTCCCCTTATCCCCTTCCCCTTCTATTTTCCTGTGGGGTAGGATAGACTTCTATATCCCATTTCCTGTATATCTTATTTCCTAGTTGCGTGTGAAAACAATTTTCAACATTTGTTTTTAAAACTTTGTGTTCCAAATTTTCTTTCTTCCTCCCTCCCCACCCACCCTCATTGAGAAGGCAAGCAACTCAATACAGGTTATACATGTGTAGTCATGCAAAACACTTCCAGGGCAGTCATGTTGTGGAAAAATAAGCATATTTCCCTTCATACTATCCCACCCCCCCATTTATTCTATTCTCTCTTTTGACCCTGTCCCTTCTCAGAAGTGTTTGCTTTTGATTACCCCCTCCCCCAATCTGCCCTCCCCTCTATCATCCCCCCACTCTCTTATCACCTTTCTTCCTATTTTCCTGTAAGGTAAGATAGCTTTCCATACCCAATTGAGTGTGTATATTATTCCCTCCTTAAGCCAAATCCAATGAGAATAAGATTCACTCATTCCTCTCACCTTCCCCCACTTCCCCTCTACTATAAAAGCCTTTTTTTGTCTGTTTTATTTGAAATAATTTGCCCCATTCTACCTCTCCATTTCTCCTTCTCCCACTATAATCCTCTCTCACTCCTTAATTTTATTCTCCAGATATCACCCCTTCATCTGCAACTCACCCTGAGCCCTCATCTATCAATCTATCTATGTATATAATTTTTTCCCTCCAACTACCCTAATACTGACAAAGGTCTCATGAGTTACAAATGTCATCTTTCCATGTAGGAATGCAAACAGTTCAACCTTAACAAGTCCCTTATGATTTCTCTTTCCTGTTTAAATCTTCATGCTTCTCTTGAATCTTGTATTTGAAAGTCAAATTTTCTATTCAGCTCTGGTCTTTTCATCAAGAATTCTTGAAAGTCCTCTATTTCACTGAATGTCAATTTTTCCCCTGAAGGATTATACTGTTTTGCTGGGTAAGTGATTCTTGGCTGTAATCCTATCTCCTTTGCCCTATGGAATATCATGTCCCAAGCCCTCCAGTCCCTTAATGTAGAAGCTGCTAAATCCTGTGTTATCCTGATTGTGTTTCCACAATACTTGAATTGCTTCTTTATTGCTGTTTGCAGTATTTTCTCCTTGACCTGGAAACTTTGGAATTTAGCTATAATATTCCTAAGAGTTTTCCTTTGGGGGTCTCTTTCAGGAAGTGATTGGTGGATTCTTTCTATTTCTATTTTGCCCTCTGGTCCTAGAATATCAGTGCAGTTTTCCTTGATAATTTCTTGAAAGATGATGTCTAGGCTCTTTTTTTGAACATGGCTTTCAGGTAGTCCAATAATTTTTTAACTATCTCTCCTGGTCTATTTTCCAGGTCAGTTGTTTTTCCAATGAGATATTTTACATGGTCTTCTATTTTTTTTCTTTCTTTTGGTTTTGTTTTTATAATGTCTTGATTTCTCATAAAGTCACTAGCTTCCATTTGCTCCATTCTAAATTTTAAGGAAGTATTTTCTTCAGTGAGCTTTTGGACTTCCTTTTCCATCTGGCCCATTCTGCCTTTTAAGACATTCTTCTCTTCATTGGGTTTTTAGACCTCTTTTGGCATTTGAGTTAGGCTATTTTTTAAGGTGTTATTTTCTTCAGTATTTTTTGGGGTCTCCTTTAGCAAGCCGTTGACTTGTTTTTCATGATTTTCTTGCATCACTCTAATTTCTCTTCCAAGTTTTTCCTCTCCTTCTCTTACTTGCTTCTCAAAATCCTTTTTGAGCTCTTCCATGGCCTGGGATTGATTCATATTTTTCTTGGAGGCTTTGGATGTAAGAGCTTTGACTTTGTTGTCTTTGGTTATATGTTTTGATCTTCTTTGTCCCCAAAGACAGATTCTATGGTCTGACATTTTTTGCACTGTTTGCCCATGATCCCAGCCAATTACTTGAATTTTCAACTCTTTGTTAAGGTAGGGGACTGCTTCCAGTGTGGAGAATGTACAGTCCCAAGCTTTGGGGGTTTTGTGTACCTGTTTTCAGAGATACTTCTAGGGAACTGTAAATTTTCAGTTCTTGCAAGGTGCTATGATCAAGGGTGAGATGTTTACTCCTTTCCTGGCCTGTTCTCTGGTCTATGAGTGACCACAAGCACTCTTTTCTGTCTTGGAACTGTGAGGAGGATTTCCTCTCCACCACCACTACAAGCTCCACCACGCCAGCACTCCTCCTTGCCCTAGGACTGCACCCAGAACTGTGACCCAGATCCAAACATGAGCAAAGCAAGAGAATCCTGCACTAGCAAAGAGATCCCTGTAATCTCCCTCTAATCAGCCACTTGATTCCCCCTTAGTCTGTGGGTTGGAAGCTCTGGAAGCAGCCACTGCCCCAGGGCCACATGTGGGGACTGACACTGGGACTGAGCTTCTCTCTCAACGCAGTCACAGACTTTTCCTACTGACTTCTAAATTGTCTTTTGCATTTGTGGATTGAGAAGTCTGGAAACTGCCTTAGCTGTCCCTGATTCGTGCTGATGCTGAACTGTGTTTCTCTCCCAGCCCAGTGCAATAGGCCTTTCTAATCAACCATCTAGGTTGTTTTGGGCTGGAAATTTGTTTCACTCTGTCTTTTTTGTGGGTTCTGTTGCTCTAGAATTTGTTTAGAGCCATTTTTACAGGTATTTGGAGGGGTTTTGGAGAGCTCAAGCAAGTCACTGCTTTTACTTCATCATCTTGGCTCCACCCTGACTTAGCAAAACATTTGACAAAATCCCTCATGCTGTCATGGGGTAGAAAAAATTAAAAGTTAAGAGCCAGACGGTAATATAGTTTGATAGATTTAGAAGTGATTGAATAACAGGACCTGAAGATTAGTCATCAGTGAGTTGAGGTAAAGCTGGAATTTAATGTCTATTGTAGTGTCTATGGGATCTCTCCTTGTCCTTGTGCTATTTGAAATTTTTATTATTTATTTGGACAAAAGTAAAGATGAAAAGTTTATCAAATTTGTAGTTGACACAAAATCTGAGATGGATAGCTCACAAATTGGAAAAGAGTCAGTGTCCGGAAAGGTCTCAGCAGGTAAGATCCTTGGGACTAATCCAATGAGATGAAATTTATAAGGGATCACTCCCATACTAGTGTTTAAAAATTAACTTAACAAGTACATGCTAAAATAGCATTTCATATAAAAAGATTTGAGACTTTTAGTTGAATGTATGGTCAATACTAATTAACAGTGTAATTAATGCAGTTAAAATAGGTAATACAATCTTAGATCACATTAATAAAACAATTTTACTAGATCAAGGGACCTAATCATTATACTATAATATTATACCATAGTTCAAATCTATCTGAAGAATTATGTTCTTTCTAGGTTCCATATTTTAGGAAGGGCATTCATAAGCTGGAGAACATAATGAGAAGAGTCAATAGAGTGTCTCTAGAACATGATTATTCCGGAGGAGAAAGACAGAGAATAACTGTCTCCAAGTATATGAAGTGCTATCATGTGTAACAGAGTTTGGAGTTGTTATGTTTCATTTCAAATGTCAAAATAAGCGGAAAGTTGATCAAGTTTCAGGGAGGTTTGATATGAGGAAAAACATTCCTAATAATCAGAATTCTCCAAGAAAGGAATGAGATGTGTCAGGAAGTTATAGATTCTTCCTTACTACATAAACTCAAGCAAAGGTCAGAAGGCTAAATGAAATGTTGAAGATGACATGGAGTTGGTTTTTAAAGGTATATGAATTACACTAGATGGTCTCTGATATCCCTTCCAAATCTGAAATTCTATCATTTTGTGATTTGATGTTAGCTGATAAGAATTTAAAGTGCGGCCACCCTTGTATTTAAATACTTTTAATAAGAAAATCTTAAGAAAATCTTAAGTATCAAAGAGTTTTCAATTTTCAAAGGATTGAAGTTCTAATGTTGGAATGATTCTCTAATGGCAGAATGACAAGTGGTCAGATAGATATTTTAAGGCAATGAGTTTTTCCAAATGGCCCATCCAAATGAAGCCACATAGAGAGCTTTGTACATAATATTTATACATATACACATGTATATATACACACACACACATATTTACACACATGCATATATGTATATACATACAGATGTGTATATACATGTGTTTATATGCATACATACATACACCTATAGTTATACACACATACACACATATATATGTGTATATATGTGTGTGTGTGTATATACGTATGTGTGTGTGTATATATATATGTGTGTGTGTGTGTATATATATATATATATATATATATATATATATATCTAAAACACATGATATTTCTCAGTAGCTTCTCAGCACATCACAAACACAAAAGACCCACTTTGTGGCAAGAGCTACATAACTTGTTCAGTTGTGTCTGACTTTGCATGCCCCCCATTTGGAGTTTTCTTAGCAAAGATGCTATAGTGGTTTGTCATTTCCTTATCCAGCTCCTTTTATGAGAATGTAAAAACTGAGGCAAACAGTTATGACTTACCAAGGGTCACAAAGCTAGTAAGTGACTAAGGCTGGATTTGAACTCAAAAAGATAAGTCTTCATGATTCCAGGCCTGGCACTCTATCCACTGTGCCACCTAGCTGCCTTATATGATAAGTTACTCAAAATGATTTGATAAAATAGAATCTTGACAAATACCCAGTTGTTTGGGTAAAATGAAGACATAGTCCATATAGATAATAGAAGCAGTTAAAGAAGCAGATGGAGAAGTAGGACTGTATTATCTCTGAAGATAAAGGTGAAAGTGTCTAAATAACAGTAGATAGTCTGCTTTAAAGAGAGGGTAAGTTTGAAAAGGATGAGAGTTGAAAAATTCCATTTTCTTTGGTGATTATATGGTCAATGTTAGTCAATAAGAGAATAATATTAGAATTGTAATAGGAGCAAAAACTGGATTGCAAGAGGCTGAGGAAAGAGTGTTTGGTAAAGAAGTATAGAATTGTGTAGCAACAATTTTTCCAATTTGGTAATGGGGAAAATAGGATTAATATGAGTGAGAGGGATGGAAAATACTAAGAAAAGACATTACTTTGGGGCATTTGTAAACCTAAATTTGACCATGTCTGCATGTAAATGGCAAAGACCTTATGATATGTAAGACACCAAAGACAAATAAAAAAGGGGGGATGGGGGTGGAGCAAGTTCTTAAAGGAGGCAGGAGTTAACTATAACCTCCTGAGAATTATTAAGGAATAGGTATAATTCTCCCTCTGTGATCAGAAGAAAGGTACAAAGCATAAGTAATGATATTAAAAAAACAAAACAACTTTGAGCAGTAGAGGAAGTGTGTCAAAAAAGCTTCTATCAGATAAGCTCTATTTTCTCAGTGAAGCAGGAATCTATCTCAAATCATCTCTAAATAGATAATTTATGAATAATACTTTGTAATGCTGAAGTTATATTTGTGAGCTATTTTAAGGTATTTTTCTTATTGGTCACTAATATTGTCCAAAACCACTTGTATTTTTTTCAATATGTTTTTATTTCATTAAATATTTCTCAATTACGTGTAAATTTTTTTAACATTAATTTTGTAAAAAAAATGAGTTCTAAATTCTCTCTCATTATCCCTATCCTCCCTCTTCTTGAGAGGGTATGCAATTTAATATTGATTATACAGGTCAAGTCATGGTAAACATCTGTCATTTTAGCTGTGTTGCAAAAGAAAACAGAGACCAAAAATAAAGTTAAAAAAGGTATGCTTTTATGTGCATTCAAACTCCATCAATTCTTTTTCCTGGAGGTGGATAGCATGTTCATCATAAGTCCTTTGGAATTATCTTGGATTGTTGTATTGGTCAGACTGTTGCGCAATCAATGATATAGCTTTTACTGGGTAAAATGTGATCTCCTGGATTTGCTCACTTCACTTTGCATCAGTTAGTATACATCCTCCAAGTTTTTTCAGAAAGCATCCTATTCATAATTTCTTATAACACAATAGTATTGCATCATAATCACATGCCACAACTTCTCTAACTATTCCCCAATTTATGAAGATCCTCTCCATTTCCAATTCTTTGTCACCACAAAGTGAGCTACTATAAATATTTTCATATGTATAGCAATGGTATTGCTGGGTCAAAGGGTATGTACAGTTTTATAGCCTTTTGGGCATAGTTCCAAATTGTTCTCCAGAGCTGTTGGATCAGTTTGCAACTCTACTGATAGTGCATTAATATCCCAATTTTTCTACATCCCCTTCAACATTTGTCATTTTCCTTTACTGTTATATGATCCAATTTGATAAGTGTGAGGTGGCACTTTGGAGAGGTTTTTGATTTGCATTTTTCTTATCAGTTGTGATTTAGAACATTTTTTTTCATATAGCTATAGATAGCTCTGATTTCTTTGTCTGAAATCTGCTTGTTCATGTCCCTTGACCATCTATAATTTGGAGAATGACTCATATTCTTGTAAATTTGACATAATAGTCTATACAGTTGAGAAATAAGGCCTTTGGCAAAGAAACTTGCTGTTCCCCCCGCCCCCGCCAGGTTCTTACATTCCTTCTAATTTTGTCTGTATTAGTTTTGTTTGTGCTAATCTTTTTAATTTAATGTAATCAAAATTATCCATTTTGCATTCCATAATTTTCTCTATCTCTTGTTTGATCATAAATTCTTCCCTTTTCCTTAGATCTGACAGGTAAAATTTTCCATGCTCCCCTCATTTGCTTATGATATCGCCCTTTATGCCTAAACTATGTTTTTATTTTGACCTTATCTTGGTTGGTTCACACCCAGTTAGTGCCAAACTTCTTTCCAGTGTTTCCTAGCAATTTTTGTTAAATGGCAAATTCTTTTCCCCAAAGCTTAGATCTCTGGGTTTATATTACACTAGATTACTATGATCATTGAGTACTCTTTATTGTGTACCTAATCTATTTCATTTATCCCCTACTCTGTTTCTTAGCCAGTACCAGATTGTTTAGATGATTACCCCTTTGTAATTCAGATCTGGTCCGGCTAGCCTATCTTCCTTCATATTTTTTTCCATTGATTCCCTTGATATTCTTGATCTTTTGTTCTTCCAGTTGAATTTTTAAAATTATTTTTATAGCTGTACAAAATAATTGTTTGATAGTTTGGTTAGTATGGCACTGAATAAATAAATTTATTTAGGTAGGATTGTTATTTTTATTGTATCGGCTTAGTCTATACATGAGCAATTACTATTTCTCCTGTTGTTTAGATCTGGCTTTTTGTGTGTGAAAAGTGTTTTGTAATTGTGTTCAGATAATTACTGGGTTTGTCTTGGTAGATAGAGTCTTAAGTATTTTATATTGTCTGCAGTTATTTTAAATGGAATTTCTCTATCCTTTCCTGATGTCCTTTGTTGGTTATATATAGAAATGCTGAAGATTCATGTGGATTTTTTATCTCCTATATTTTGCTGAAGTTGTTAATTATTTCCACCAGTTTTTAGTTGACTCTCTAGGATTTTCTAAGTACATCATCTTGTCATCTGCAAAGAGTGAAAATTTTGTTTACTCATTAACCATTTTAATTACTTCAATTTATTTTTCCTCTCTATTATTGCTAGCTAGCATTTGTTAAATAATATTGAATAATAGTGTTGATAATGAGCATCCTTGCTTAACACTGATCTTAATGGGAGAGTTTCTAGCTGTTCTCTATTACAGATAATGCTTGCTGATTGTTTTAGATAGATACTACTTATCATTTCAAGGAAAACTTCATTTATTCGAATGGTTTATAATGTTTTTAATAGGAAAGTGTTGTATTTTGTCAAAAGCTTTTTCTACATCTACTGAGATAATATGATTTTTGCTTTTGTTGTTGATATGTTCAATTATGCTAATAGTTTTCCAAATATTGAACCAGTCTTGCATTCCTGATATAAATCCCATTTTGTCATAATGTGTGATCTTTGTGATATGTTGCTGTGATGTCCTTTCTAGTATTTTATTTTAAATTTTTGCATAAATATTTGCTAAGGAAATTGGTCTATAGTGTTCTTTCTCTGATATCAGCACCATATGTATGTCATAAAGAGAATTTGGTAGGATTCCTTCATTTATTTTTCTCAAATAATTTATATGGTATTAGAATACATTTTTCTGTAAATAAATTGATTTGTGAATCCATCTGCTTCTGGGAATTTTTTCTTAGGGAGCTCATTTATGGCTTGTTCAATTTCTTTTTTTAAGATTGAGTTACTTAAGAATTCTATTTCCTCTTTTCTTAATCTCAGCAATTTTTAAAAATTTTTTGGTTAAATATTTATCTATTTTCCTTAGATTGTCACACTTATTGGCATGTGATTGTGTAAAATAGCTCCTATTAATTGCTTTAATCTTCTCTTCATTGGTGGTGAATTCACCATTTTCATTTTTGATAACTGGCATTTTGGTTTTCTTCTTTTTTTAAATCAAATTAACTAATGATTCATTGATTTTAGTGTTTTTTTTATAAAAAACAGATGTTATGTTTATTAGTTCAATTTTTTCTTTCAGTTTTATTTATCTCTCATTTGATTATCAGGATTTCCACTTTGGTGTTTAATTAGGGATTTTAAGATTTTTTCTTTATCAAGGTTTTTTTTTTAGTTGCGTGCCAAATTCAATGATTTGCTGTTTCTCTATTTTATTCATGTATGTGTTAGAGATATTAATTTTCCCTTAAGTACTGCTTTGAGTGCATCCCATAAATTTCAGTATGTTGTAATTATTTTTCATGAAATAATTGATTATTTCTATGATTTGTTCTCTTATCCATTCATTCTTTATGACTAAATATTTAATTTCCAATTAATTTTTCACATGTTTCTATGACCCTTTATTGAATATCATTTTATTGCTTTATGTTCTGAAAAGTATACATTTACTATTTCTGCTTTTCTGCATTTGGTTGTGAGGTAAAGTTCTTTACTCAGGAAGATATCTTGTTCACTTTTAGCCACAAGTGCTAGTGTTCCCTTTGGACCTGGAACGGTACCTTGGGCCTGTGCTGTTCTACAGCCACAAGCCCTAGTGCTCCTTTAAACTGAGACCAAGCCCCTCCTCCCTTGTGAGTAACCCTAAGAAGTCTTCTCTGCCAGAAATGTCACTAGGGTCCCTGCTGCAAATGCTAGTGTTCCTCTTCACTTTGGAACTGCAACCCAGATCTGTGTAGGTAAAATCCAACAGTCTTGGACCCAGCACCAGCAAAGGGTCTCCTGACCAATTGTCTAACCCCCTTACTATCTGTGGGTTGAAAGCTCCAAAGCTGCTGCCATGGTTATTGCAGCTGCCTTCAAGGCCTGCTGCTGACATTGCCACAGTAAGGTCTGCACTGAATCCAGTTCCAACCACCACCCCAGTGTGACAGACTTTTCCTGCCTACCTTCCAAACTTTCTTGGTCTGGAAAATTGTTTCACCTTCACCTTTTTCTTGACTCTGCCGCTCCTGCATTCAATTTTAGGTGTTATTTTAAAGTTGTTTGATGGGGAATGTTAGGAGAATTCAGCTCAATTCCTACCTCCAACCCATCCTTGCATTTTTCTTGATAAAACATGTCCAAATCCAAATGGAAAGAGGATTTGTCCCTGAGATAAGTCATTCTTTCTCCTGGCTTAATTCAAAATTCATAGCATAATAAGCCCTTTTCCCTCAGAGTCTTCACTTATACAAGCAAAACTCCAGTGGCATCTTGACCTGTAGTTAATGGGAATTATGCCTAGTAGTTCATGGAAATTATGCCTAGAAAGGGAACTTCATAACATGGACTGGACAATTACTTTCTTCATTGTTGTTGGTCTTGATGGCTATTGGTCAATATTGACTGAAGAAGACATTGTGATTGGCACTCCCTGATGGCCATTTTAGTTCAATTTCAGGGGAAGACATGCTGTAGATATTTTTGACAAGTCAGATAAAAATACAAGACAAAAATGTGTGTTTGAGGGAAACAAAATAATTCATTTCATTTATTCTTATTCTGGCTTGATGCTTTGATGCAATATTTTGAACTCCTGTAGATATACAGAGAAATACCTCACATATGACTATATCCTATGTATTCTGTGATTCAGAGTATTTGAAAGGAAATTATAATGAAATTTCATTAAGTACTAGAAAATAATTTTTGAAGCCAACTAGAGCTTTCAAAATCACTTTGAGTTGTCTCAAAGTTTAAAAAAAATGACTTTGTCACAGTTTTCCTCCCTTTTTCCTCATCCCCCCTGTTACCCTTCCTTTCTCACCCTTTCAGAGAAAAAAAGACTAGAAGAAATAGAATATACTGAAATTTAAAATGAAAATGGGGAATACATTTCTTACTTTGTTTTGATACTATAACTATTTAAAATTCACATTGATTAAAATTTTAGCCATGTAATGAGGAAATGAGTATCTGGAAAAGAGAAGTTCCTTTTTTCCATTTTACATATATAAAAGAGACAAAGGCAAAAATAATGTATAGAAGGTAGATATAGTTGTGAAAACTTTGATTTCCCAGACTCTTGTACTTCTAGACATTTAAATACAGTTTGGAGTCAAAACAGAGGTCACATTATACATAGAAAAGAATCAATGGAGTAGGCACAAAAGTAGCAGTTAGATGGGAGAGGGAAAGTAGAAAATGAGGGTTATATGAATTCCAGGAAGGAAAATATATTCAGAAACAAGTAGTTAATGATGTCCAGAGCTATTGGATAGATGACACCTATAAAATGCAATTTGAGAGACATTGGGAAAGAAGTCACTCTCTTCCCTTCTTCCCCATATATCCATCAATGCTAAAGGATCTTCCCTACTGTCCTAAAATTCCATGAACAGAAATTTCTCCTTTTGGGCTTATATATCATCCTATTATAATGCAAATACCCTGTGGAATGGAAAATACTAAGCTTCTATCCACCATGAATACCTTAATATGAATTTATGAGTTCATTTCCAAAATGACTACTTCCTGAGACCTAATTTAATTAATCAAAAGTGAGAAAAGAAAGGTCCAGGGATCAGCATGTATTCTATGATTACTGCTGACTGACATAAAATGGAACTGTGACTTCTTGGGGAGAGGAGGCCTGGATGGGGGCTTTTACTTTAGTAAAACAAACAAATCATCTGATGACAACATGCTTAGAATTGTGACTTT
The DNA here is from genome assembly GCF_900497805.2 of Vombatus ursinus. Taxonomy (NCBI): domain Eukaryota; kingdom Metazoa; phylum Chordata; class Mammalia; order Diprotodontia; family Vombatidae; genus Vombatus; species Vombatus ursinus. The sequence continues at coordinate 4,482,082 of NW_020954630.1, forward strand.
TTTCAAATCCTATTGTACTTGGTGAGCCATACATAGTTTTCCTTCTACCTTGACTTCCAAGTACTGCACATAGTTCCTCTGCACCTTTCCCATAGCCCCATGAAGTTGTGTCATAGCATTTAGAGATGAAAACAATTGTAGAAATGATTCAGTCTAATCACTTCTTTTGCATATGCATAAATAAGAAAAATGATTTGACCAATATCAAATTGGTAGTAAATAAGAGAATTAGGACCAGAGTTCAGATTGTCTGATTTCAAATCCAGTGGCCTTTCCACTCTATATCATGAGAACCCAATTATCAGGCAACAAATAACATTGGAGAAAATCATAATCTAAATTGAGGTTCATATGTCAAGTAGCAAACTAATAACAGAAATAAGCAGAGAACAGGATCAAAGGGCAGAGATCACTGATGGCAACTACTTCATTTACCAGCAACAGCCATAGCCCTTTTGAACTGGTCAGCAAGGCCCTAGACTTATGTCGCCATTGTAGGCATTTGTTAAGTATCTCAAAATGTCTGAAGCTGCTAATGTAAGCAGAAGCAGGCTGGATGCCAACAGACCAAGGTCCCTGAAATAGAAAACTAATTCAGGTATTCCTAATTTGAAGGGTTTCTTTTTAGTATGATTACAGTCAAAATAACCATTTCTGGGAAGGACCATTTCTAGGTTAGTGGGGAGCATAAAGGCAAAAAAGTCCCAAATAAGGGACTTTGTGTAGTCATGTTCTTGCTGGATGACCTTCATCATTTCATTTAACCTCTGTGTTAAGATAAGAGATCTTGCTAGCTCCCTCCTTGGACCTCTGGGAAGTATTTATGGAGTAATGTTTGTAAAATGGAGATCTTTGGGGTTGAAATGGAAAACTTTTTTTTTTTGGACTCTGCCAAAGAAGCTATGGTCAATGGCTTGCCTTTTTTGGAAAAGAATAAAAAAGATTCAGGAGAGAAGGAGAAAAAGAAGATAGTTAAGAAAGAGAGATAGAAAGAAAGAGAGAGAGAGAGAGAGAGAGAGAGAGAGAGAGAGAGAGAGAGAGAGAGAGAGAGAGAGAGAGAGAGAGAGAGAGAGTCTTACAAAGGTCCTGAAAAGGCTGTGGCATTCATTATCTTTTTGATGTTATACCAACATTTCATAGATTCGAAAGGCATATGGTAATTCAGTTTAATGAAAATGTATTGGGCACCTAATACATGCTGGGCACAATGCTAGCAATGCTGGGGCTCAAAAGATAAAACAAAACAAAACAAAATGAAAATTACTTTCCTCAAAGAACTTGGATTCTACTTAGGGGAATACAATATGTATAGCAGATAATAATAAAAGGTAATATTTATATAGCACCTACTATGTGCTAGGCACTGTGCTAAGCACTTTTACAAATATTATCTCGTATAATCATCCTAATAAACATCACTTGTTTCATTTTGAAGTCCAAAAACAGACACCTCTTTCCTATTATTCTCCAAATCACTGTTCAGCATGACAAATTACTTTCTTTGGGTCTGAGTTGTTTGGATTTAGACTGAGGAGAAAGAAAGATCCTTTTACCTGAAAATAAATCTCCTCTTTCTTCCTGGTCACATCTATAACCCTATCTTTTGTGGCTGTGGAAGAAAGGACTGCAATTAATGCACTGCCAGAGATTGGTTCAGGGTTTATAGTTATTTCCTTAGAATTATCTAGCCCTTTATTAGACAGGTTATCCCGATTAAGCAAAGTGCTGACAGTCACAAGTATATGTGAGAACCCAGAAATGCCTTTACAATTTCAGGAGGTAATTCTAAATTAAGACCTAAGCCCTCAAATGGTGACTTTTCAATTTCTTCTTTCTTCTCTGCTTTCCACTTGATCAGGAGCTGAGATGCTCAGATATTCATATATTCTATGACAGCCTCCAGATTTCCTGCTTTTCCTATTAGAGAAAACATTCGATTTTATCAGGGCTTTAGGAGATTGCTCTCACCTTTTCCATATGTAAGCCTCAAGGGCCAAGGAATCAATGTTCATCTTCAAAGATGTAGCAGCAGGTAATGCAATTGTCTGGGTCACCCTTTGTGTATGAATTAAGGCTGCTCCAACTTATCTTGACTTCCTAGGAGTTGTTCAGATAAATCCAAATAATGTTGAAACCTCTTTGAGCTCTTTTTTTTTTATATTGTTGTTGTTGTTTCAAGATGAGAGTTTAGTCAATAAGCATTTAAATGGGACATAGTCATTAATTAGAAGGGAAAAAAAGTAAATTATTTACCTGATTTACAAAATCCTATATTATTTCAGTGAAGTAAATGTATGTAGCATGTCTTTAGTAAATATTTATCTCCCCCTCAGCTCCTTTCCTAAAATCTTTCAGGGTTATTCTCTTTACTTAAAATTCCTGTTGTTACTTCCTTCTGACATTTAGGCAGAAAGAAGTAACACAGATATGGAAAGATATAAATATCCATTCAGACCTGGAATGTACCTTAGAGGTTATCTAAGCCAACCATCTTATTTTATAAATGAGGAAACTGAGGTCCAGAGAGGTTAACTTGCCCAGCGACTTGCCCAAAGGCACACAACATTATCAAAGACAACATTTGAAGTCAGGTCTTCTGACCTCAGAGCCAGTGTTCTTTCCATCGTACAATATCTTGACATTCTTGACATTTCTCAATAATTTTTTAGGTTTACAAAGCTCTTTCCTAGCACAAGACTTTTTGAGGTAGGTTGTGCCAGTCTTATCACTTCTCATCACCTTGTAGCTAAAGAAACTAGAGCTCAGAGAAGTCCAGTGACTTGCCCAAGTTCTCATAGCTAATACATGTAAGAGTCAGGAATCAAATATAGGCATTCTGACTTCAAGTCACCTGCTCAAACAGGTGCCTCACAAACGTGGATAATAGTTTGCCTGATAGAATATAGGGGGATGTACAATAGGATCTCTTGAGATCTCTTTCAGGTCCAAGAACTATTGATCAAGCCCAGAGATCTTTTGGAAAGTTCCTAACAAACATTCACTGAACTAAATAGAATCTCGTCCATGAATCAGGTTTATATTTCTAGACCAACAACAGAGTAATCCACTGTATTTCAGTAAATTAGGCATATAGTGGGGGTAGCTAGGAGGCACTGTGGATAGAGCACTGAGCTTCGAATCAGGAGGACTCATCTTCAAGAGTCGAAATCCAGTTTCAGACTCTAGTTGTATGACCTTAGGCAAGTCGCTTAGCCTGTTTGCCTGCCTTGTTATACACATTCAGCTCCATCGTCCCTTTAAAAACCAAGGTGGGAAGATGTAGTATCAGCCCTAGAGAAAATTGTGCAATGATCAATATTTGTCTTTAGCAACCTCTTACCTCACTCTTTTGGATATCATCCCACTCCTTTCCATGGTCTCATACTTCCTTCTTCCTCCTCCCTCCTCAGAACTTAACTGTCTTATGCTCAGTTTCTCTAAGCCCAGTCCTACTCTCTGTTAGGAAGCAATGAATAGAAATATGTTAATCAGGTAAAGAGATCTAGCCTACTTGGTTAGCCAGCTAATGAAATATAATGTCTCAATTAATTTAAAATGCATACATAATTAAAATAGCTCAATTCACATACCATTTGCTTATCATGGTTACATCACAAAAGTCCAGTGATATTGGTAGTATGTTACACCAATTAAACTTCAGGGAACTGGGTCTTGGCAAAGTTAAATAACTTTCCCGCAAGTCATTTAGATAGCTAGCTGGCACATAGATGGCAAATAGATGGCACAAACTCCCTGGGTTGGGAGTCATGAAGATCTGAGTTCAAATACAGGTACAGCCAATTACTATTTTGGTGACCCTGGGTAAGTCATTTAGTGTGTTTACCTCAGTTTCCTCAATTATAAAATAGGGATGATGATAGTACCTATCTCCCAAAATCATTGTGAGTATAAAAGGAGCTATTTGTTAAATTTTTGGCACAGTGTCTTGTGCATTTTGATGTACTAAATAAATGTTTGTTTCCTTCCTTTCTTTCATGAGTGCACAACTCAGTAAAAAAAAGATACTCAAAGCCTGCCTTCCTGATTCCACATCCAGTCTCTTCATTTTCTTTTCTCTTCCTTTTCTCAATCTCTCTTCCTTTCTTCTTTCTTTCTCTCTCTCCCTGTACCTCCTCTCTCCTCCCTTCCTTTCTCCCTCCCTTCCTTCCTTCCCTCCTTTCTTCCATCAGCCTGCCTTTGAATGTTTCACATAGGCAGCTGAACCCTTTGCCTTTACACATATATGCCAGAGCACATGATCATCTTTTGAGAATTCTTTAAGAATTCTGAAACTAAGATCATGCTGCAAAATTGAATTGATTTTCTAGTCAATTCCATTGGAACAAGTGTATAGGCAATGTGACTTTGATTAGAAATAAAAGGAAAGAGAAAAAAAGAATACTATCACTCAAACACACATAGCAGAAACACACACACATAAAATATCCATCACCACTATAATAGATCTACTGTACCCTAAGCCCACCCCCCCATGATATCACAGCAATTATCTGGAAGAATATAAAGGACTCATTTGTGGTTCTAACCCATATTTGACCCTATATCAAAAATACCTTTCCAAGATCCCAGAGGTATGGCCTGACTTTTCTAGGCTTTCACAAATGAAAACAATGAGTTTTTCAGTCACAATCATTAATCAGTTCTTGGAGATGAGGAGAGTCCTATAGGCTTCATTCCAAGAATGAATGTGATTTCATGAGGAAGGGATCTGCTTTGCTGGTTTGTAAAAAATCCGTTGAATTTTACCACCATTTTCTCAATGCTGCTGTAATAGAATTGAATGCAATACTGTACTGGGGAATTCATGTGGCCTCTTTCAAAGTTTGTTGGTTCCCAATTAAAATTACAGTCAATGGAAGAGCCATGATGTCTTACGATATTAACTGACTGCTAAATATTAGGCTAAAACTGAAAACAAAATAAAAATTTCCCTTCTCCTTTATAGAAACATTATTTCAGAGGCTCTACAGGAATTTTTCTATAGGATGGATGTCTGTTATTTTTTATATTAACAAGGTGAGTAATAATAAATAATTAGATGTTTAGGTTAATAGATTTCTTTAAAGTGGTAGAAAGAAGATGGAAGATGAGGGAGAAGAAGGAAAAGGAGAGAAGAGAAAAAAGAGAGTGGAATGGATTCAGATATACCTTGTCCATCTTCAAAGAAGATTAGCTTATGTTTAATAATCATTTGAATTGAAGCACACTTTCTTCCATTTCATTTTTTGAAAATTGGTAATTTTTGGATAGATACTCAAATAATTAGAATACCTAACCTGAACATATATGCCTTTCTGAACTCTACCTAACTCTAACTCTGAGAAGTTTCAGCTAACATCTTAACCTTCTACAAGATTTTCCTGGTCCCCTTTAATGCTCTTAGTGCTTTCCTTCTGTTGATTATCTCTAAACTATCCTGCATAAATCTTGTCTGTACATAATTGTTTACATGTTATCTCACCTACTAGATTGGGAGTTCCTTGAGGGCAAGGACTGTTTTTATCTCTTTGTGTGCCCAGTGTTTAGCACAGTGCTAAGTACTTAATGCTTGCTGACTCCTAAGAACAAAAATACTATTAGTACTACCAGAACATTCCCCCCAACTACCACACACCATAAGTAGTATCTTTGCTTATTAGAATATAAACTCATTGAGGGAAGGGATTGTCTTGCTTGCTTATATTTATATCCCCAACACGTATCACAGTGACTGGAATGTAGTAAGCACTTAGTAAATGCTATTCTACTCCATCCCTAGATATGTCAGATAACAGAATTTAGTCTGTTAAGCTTAAAACTACACTATGACTTTTGGGACACTTTGTACTTCCCCTTATTGTGATCCAAAATAAAATAGTCAGCATGACCTATTTCAAAGGTATCAAATTAGAAGAAAAAGAATAAAATTTGGATTCATTTGGGATTATAATACAGATGTTATCTAGTTAAGGGAGAAAGAGTATATAATTTGATATACTTTGTTATAACCAATCTGATGAGATTCTCTCAAAGTCAAAAAATGTAAGGATTTAATTTTTATTCAGAAACAGCCATACTTAGAAGAATAGAGAAGCAGCACTATATGGAAATATAAATTCCAACTCTCAGAACTCACAGCCATCTGGTACCTTAGAGATGATTTAATCAACCCCTTCATTTTATAGATGGAGGAACTGAAGAACAGAGAGGGAGGTCCAAGATCCCCCAGTGAATCAGTGGTAGAGCTAAGTACTTTGCCTCTTAGTTCAATGCTTTCTCTACTCTCCCTAGATTTGAATAGTCAAGTAGAATTTGCTTCAACAGATGCCAAGTGAAGTCAACAATTATTAATCACCTGCCATGAATTAAGTATTGTGCTAAGTTCTGGGCATACAACAGAAGGCAAAAAAAAAAAATTCCTTCTCTCAAGGAGCTCACAGTCTAATGGTGAGGCAATGTACAAACAAGATGATGAACAAGGATAAAGAGGAGATAGTCTTATAGGAAAGGCACTAACATTAAGGAAGACAAGGGAAAGCTTCTTGAAGAAGATAGGATTTTAGCTGAGATTTAAAGAAATTCAGGGAAGGCAGGAAATGGAGCTGAGGAGGGAGATAGAGGAACGGGGACAATAAGCAACAGTGCCCAGAATTGGTAGACAGAATGTCTTGTTCAAGGAAAAACAAGGTGACCCGAGTCACTGGATTGCAGAGGACATAGAAGGGAATGAGATGTAAGAAGACTGGAAAGGTATGACAGATAGACATTATGAAAGGGTTTTAAAGCCAACCGAGGATTTTTTTTTTATTTGCTCCTGGAGGTAATAGCCATTGGAGTTTATTGAAAGGGAGGAGGAGGAAGAGACATGATCAGACTTGCACATATGGAAGATCGGTTTGAAAGCTGAGTAAAGTATGAACTAGAAAGTGGAAAGACTTGGGTTGGGGAGACTAACCAGCAGGCTATTGCAGTAATCCATGCATGACTTGTTAGGGGCCTGTAGGAGTAGAGTGAACAGCATCAAAGAAGAGAAAGGAATATACATATACAAGAGAGATGTCACCAAGGTAGAAACAAAAGGCCTTGAAAACTGATTGGATATGGGGGGGGTGTGTATGAAAGAAGTTGAGGAGTCAAGGATAACACCTGGGTTGTGAGTCTGAGTGACTGATAGTGGAGCCTTCAGTAGTAATAGGAAAGTAAGGAAAAGGGTAGACTTTTGGGGAAAGTTAATGAGTCAGTATTGGACATGTTGAGTTGAAGATATTTTTGAAACATTCAGTTCAGGATGTCCAGTAGGCAGATGGAGATTTGAGACTGGAGATAAGTCTTGTTGCTCCTTATGTTGACATTCAAAGAGTGTCATTAAGTCAGCATCAATAGAGTGCTAGACTTGCTGTCCAGAGGACCTGGTTTCCAATATCACCTCAAATACTTTCTTGTGTGACTGTTGTCAAGTCATTTAATCTCAATGGGCCTGAGTTATTCATCTATAAAATGAGTGAATTGTGTTCTAAATTTATGGTCTTATAAGTGGTTCAAGAATTTCAGAAAGCGAATAGGAAAAAAGAGGCGAGTTGAGCTTACAGATCAGACTCTGTAACCTGATTTTTTCTTGCTTTATGTTCCCTACAAACACATTCCTTCTCTTAGTCTACTTTAAAGAGATTGTCTTATTCCACCTCTGTATGCCAATTGCTTTTTTAGATTATATATCTCATTAAGTTCTGTCTATCTTTAATTTCTAGCTTCTGTCGTAATTGAGTGTTCAGTCATTGTTATATTCGCCATTCTGCCAACATTTATTAAAATGAAGCAATTAACTATTTTCTTAAATGGAGTTTAGAGGTAAGGCTCATTAGGCTTAGACTCATTACAATTAACTTGAATGATAAATGCAAAATTATCTTATTCCTACTTCGCTCTGGAGAGTGGTTCAAACAGATTTCTCTGATGTACACTTTCATTTCGCACATTATGTCGAAAATATTTCTCTAGTCTCTATGGTGAAACTCAATAGGCACTAAATGGACATGATTAAAAATGTAAATCCTTGAGTCAGCTCATAGAGGTTCCTGTGCCATTAGTATCTGAACTCTAGCCCACCTTGCTCTGCACACCATGTTTTTCTGAGAAGCTGAAGTTTCTGTATATCCAGTGCAAGACAAATAGTGCTTTCTACCTGAATGAGGCTAAGGTTAGAGGAACTGATTAAGCAGCATAACTCAGAACTTAAGCTTCAACATCTGTGCCAGGAGTATTTTTTAAAAATAAATTTTCATTATTTTTTTTTGTTTTTATGTTATATAAAATTCTCACTGTATCCCTTCATCTCTTCCCTCCTAAAGCTTCATCCCTTATAACAAAAGAAAATCATTCTTAAAAGAAAAAGAGAAAAAGCAATCAGCAAAACCTACCACATACTACCCCCCACGAATCTGAATAAGAAGGCAATGTTCCACATCCATGGACTTTCTGTCTCTGCAAAGGAGTGGTGAGAGGTGTTTTCTCACTTCTCTTCTTTGGGCCATGCTTATTCTTTATAATTTTGCAATATTCAATTTTGATTGTTTATGGTAGTGGTTCTTTTCATTGACATTATTTTCTTCATTTTGTATTTTGTCTTTGTGATTGCTTCACTCCATATCAGTTTATGTTAAGTGTTTGAGTTAGTCTCTCTAGTCATCACAGTTATCACTTTTTACAGCACAGTAATATTCCATCACATTCATCTGCCACAATTTGTTTAGTCATTCCCCAATCATGGGCATCTGTGATGCTTCTAGTTCTTTGCTATCACAAAAACTGCTACTGTAAATATTTTGGTGCATATGGGGACTTTCTTTTTATCAATGACCCCCTTGTGGTACATTACAAGTAGTGAAATCTCTAGTCAAAGACTATTACCATTTTAGCCATTTTATTTGCATAATTTCTAAACCCCTTTAATATTGACTATTCTCATCTTTTGTCATTTTTGCTAATATTTAACTGATTCCTTTTCCATTCCAAAAGCATTAATTGCGTTTGGGAAGAAGGCTTTCAATTTCATATAATTAAAACTATCTCTTTTATCTTTTGTAATTGCCTCTATTTTCTTATTGATTAAGAATTCATCTCCTACCCATAGTTGGAGAAAGGTATATTATCTTCAAATCTAATTTTTATGGAATAATACTTAATATTCAAGTCATATATCCATTTTGAATTTATTGTGGAATATGGTAAAAGTTGTTACTGTAAGCCTAATTTTTGCCAAACCATTTTCCCATCATTCATTAATTGGGGAAGTCTTTCTTAAGTAACATAATTTCTAGTTTTTTAATCACCAGATTATTAAGTTAATTGTTTCTGATTCTCTGTTGCATAGTCTATACCACTGTTCTACTTCTCTTTTTTAACCAATGTCAAATGATTTCAATGGCTGCTGAATTGCAATATAGTTTGAGGTCTGGAATTTCTATTCCCTCTTCATTTTTAGTTCTTCAAAAATTATTTTTCCCTTGAAAATTCTAGTTCTTTTGTTCCTCCAAATGAATTTTGTTATTACTTTATCAAGTTCTTTCTAATATTCCTCTTATAGTTTGTTTTAGCATTAAAACTGTAAATTCTCTTTTGTAGTATTGTTATTTTTATTATATTGGCAAGATCCAACCATAAACACTGAATATTACTCCAGCTATTTAGGTTGTTCTCCATTTCTTTCTTTTTTTGTTTTTTGGTTTTTTTTTTGTTTTTGGTGAGGGCAATTGGGGTTAAGTGACCTGCCCTGAGTCACACAGCTAGTGAATGTTGTATCTGAAGCTGGATATGAACTCAGGTCCTCCTGGCTTCAGGGCTGGTGCTCTATCCACTGCACCACCTAGCTGCCCCTCTCCCTTTCTTTTAGAAGTATTTTGTAATTTAATCCCTACAAGAATTTTGTGTGTTTTCATAGACTAATCACCCCAAATATTTTATGCATTTTATAGTTATTCATAATGGGATTTATTCATAATGGAAAGTCTTTGATAGAGGCCTTTTTCTCTATTGATATAATCATGTGGTTTAAGATGTTTTGTTTCTAACATATAATTATGTTGATTGTGTTCCCAATGTTGAATCATTCTTCCATCCTTTGTATGAATCTAACTTACTTATAAGTAATGATTTCTTCAATTAATTGCTATAGTCTGTTTGACAGGCTTTTTATTTATAATTTTGAAATCAACATTATTTAATGATATTGGTTTATCATTCTCTGCTTTCTCCTTCCTTGATTTAGGTGTTAGGACTATATTCATGTCATTAAAAGAACCTGGTAGAGTGCTTTCTTTCTTAATTTTTGAGACTAGTTCGTGTTGTATTGATATTTGTCATTCTTTAAAAATCTGAGAGAATTCTCCTTTCATTCCTTTATAAAAATTCAATTTATTTTTCTGAGGTAGGATTATTTTAAATCTTTTTCTTGTTCTCTTACTCAGGTATTTTATGTTTTTAAAGGTAATTCTTTATTTCTTTTGTGTTTTTTTTTGTTACCTTATAACTGATGTAGGCTCTGATGGTTTCTTAAGGATTATAGATCTTTAAGAAGAACATGACAAGTAAACTAGTGTATTTCTGTGCTGCAGAATGAGGAATACAGGGAATTTGAAAGGAGATTTAACCCATATTCTCCCTAAGAGACTCCAAAGGTAGCTGCCATTTGGGAATAGACACTGAGAACATTTAATATCCTACTGGTATTAGTTTCCTTATTGGTAACTAGATGGCAAAGTGGATAGAGCTCTGGCCTCTATCTAAGGAAGACCAGAGCTCAAATCCAGCCTCAGACACTTGCCAGCTGTGTTACCCTGGTCAAATTACTTTAAAAAAATTTCCATTTGCCTCAGTGTCCTCATCTGTAAAATGGGGGTCATAATAGCACCTGCCTCTCAAGGTTGTTGTGAGGATCACATGAGTTAATAATTGTAAAGCACTTAGCACAGTACTTGGCACGTGGTAAGTACTACATAAATATTTATCATCATCATTATCATCTTTCTGTTTATGAGCTTATTATTCTCTCATGATCCTTGTTGCATTGAATTTCTGTCATCTAACAAGGAATAAGTAAGTAGGAATTGGACTTCTAAATTTGAATATACAGAGAGCCCCAAAGTAGCTAATCAAACCAGGGAAATATCCTGGGGATATTTCTATTCATAATACTTAGTACAGTGTCTTGTATGTAGTAGGTGGTTAATAAATGCTCATTTGAATTTAATTGAAAAGGCATGTCCTCAAGTAGTCAACAATCTAGGGGAGTATTTACAAGAGGTAATCCCATAAAGGGATCCCAGAACTGTGAAGAGATCATATAGGGGACCCATGTTGCAAGGACCAATGGTTAGAACTTGAAAAAAGGGAAAATTAGACTGATTTCAGTAAAACATTCTTAATAATTAAAGGGATGTGAAAATGTAATAATCTTCATCAAGAGGTGGTGGGTTACCCCTCATTTGAGTTCCTCATGTAAGGATTAGATGACCCTTTGTTAAGTATCTTATAGTGGTTATTCCTTTGGGGTATGGGTTATCCCATGTGTTCTCTGATGTCCAGTCCAACTCTAAATCCTGTGATTCTTTTTTAAAAAATTATTTAGCATTTTATTTTCCCCAATTACATATAAAAACAATTTTAACATTCATTTTTAAAACTTTGAGTTTTAAATCTCCCTGAGTTTCTGTTTTTCCATCTGTAAAATGGAAGTAATAATACTTAAAACTATTTATCTGCCAGAGTAATCCTAAGAAAAATGCTTTGTAAATATTAAAGTGCTATGTAAATGTGTCCTATTATTAGTAACACAGTAAAACTCAATATATACTGGTTGATTCATGTATAAATTAATTTGTTGGGAATGGATGGGAGTTACTGCTGTGCTTACAATAAAAATGTATTTATCAGAAGCCCTAGCTTTATTAGTAAATGAGATAGGTGACTATCTTTATGGCATGGTTTTCAGGGTGCCAGGAAGACTTCCTGTCCAAAATATTTCCTATTACTCTAGCTACCTGTAATTCCCCCATTAGACAGTCACACTTTGGCAGACTTTTCTATCTTCCAGCATCCCTTATTAAAATTCCATCACCCTTCAAAAGGGCAACACCTCGAGCTGTTTTCAGCTAGCATCTTATCTAGGGTTGTTTTGCAGTTTGACAGTAACCTAAGCGATCTTGGAGCCTTGGGGAATGGAAGCCTGTGACAGCTCCCATGTGGCAGGGTTTGAGGGATAACAGAGAAAAGGGAAGGAACACCAAAAAGGAGAAGTGATAGAGCCCTAGGACAAGTGACACCCAAGCCCACAATTTCTCCCAGAGTTGGCCCAGCTTGCAGGCAGTGTTGATTATTTTTGGCCATGGGGTTTTCCTCAGCACTTGAAAACAGCAGGACATTCTAGGAGAAATGGGAGTGATTGTGTTGTACTCCATAGTTACAACTCTCCCTACCCCCCAAGGACAGACAGATGGTCCCAACATTATGTTCTTGCCTATAAAGCTATGTAAATAAATACAGTTTGAGTCTAATTGCACCTGACAGACATAGGCAAATACATTTTGATTATAACAATGACTCTGTAAGTATTTGGAGCACATAAGATGAGCAGTGGTGGCAAAGAGATCTCTTTCAGCCTTTACCCTGAAGGGAATCTCTTTGGTTTCTTCATACACCCCCTTGCCATTTGATGAATGATCATTTATTTAATCCTGGCATATAGTTGGCTTTATTTTTGGTCAGAATTGCACACACTTTCATGTTAGGGCATTAAAAGGGTTCTGGGATAGGGGATTGATGCAGTATGATAGAAGAGTATTAGAGTCATATGACCTGGAGTTTAAATCCCAGTTCTGATACTACCTGTGAGATTTGGGTCAGTCACAACCTCCCTGGCCCTCAGTTTCCTCCATTTGTAAAATGAAAAGATTGAACTAGATGGTCTCCCTTATTCCTTAAAGTGGTGTCATCCTAACAGCATACGTTCCATCCCCGCCACACCTACCATCTCCACATTTCCACCCTTTATGCTATCATAATTCCTTTTATTAGGTTACCTTTCTGGTTAATTCTGTTCAGTCATTTAGTCATGCCCAAGTCTTCATGATGTGGATTACAGCAGGTCAATATTGTCTATGTGGTTCTCTTGGTAAAGATAGTGGGGTAGTTTTCCATTTCCTTCTCCAGTGGATTAAGGCAAACAAAGGTTAAGTGACTTTCCCAGGGCCACACAGGTAGTAAGTGTCTGAGACTGGATTTGAACTCAGGTCTTCATGACTCCAGGCCAGGTGCTCTATCCACTGAGCTGCCTAGCTGCCTCCTTTTGGTTAATAGTTCATATTTATATACACTTTAAGGTTAACAAAGTTTCACTTAGATCATTAGATCATTTGGTCCTTAGGACTACCTAAGAGTAGGTAAGCGTTGTTATCATCACAATTTTGCAGATGAGAAAATTCAGGGTTAGAGTCATTAAATCACTCACTCAGGGTCAAGCAGTTAGTAGGTATCTGAGGAAGGATTGGAATGCAGGTCTTTCTAAATCCTAGGCTAGCAATCTATCCACTATACCAAGCTGAAAAGTCCTATTAGGGGTAAATTTAAATGTGTTCTAGGCCCATAGAATCTCATAGGTAAGAATGGACTTTGGAGGTGGGAGACAGAATTACCTCTTGTAAATACTCCCCTAGATTGTTGACTACTTGAGGACATGCCTTTTCAATTAAATTCAAATGAGCATTTATTAACCACCTACTACATACAAGACACTGTACTAGGTATTATGAATAGAAGAATGAAACTGCCCCTGCCCTAAGGAGCTAACATTCCATTAGAGGGGAGAGGGTTGCAACCATACTCATTTTCATAAATACAAATATATGTTAATTTAAAGTAAATTTAAAAGGATGAAAAAACTAACAGCTAAGGGGAGATTTTTATACATTAGAAACAAAATCTATTCTGAATAAACTAAGATCTAAATTAGTATGGCAGCTCGGTGGTATAGTGGATAGAATGCTGGACCTGGGGTCATGAGTTTGAATTTTCCTGCAGACATTTACTACATGTGTGACTCTGGGCAGCTGACTTAACCATTCCCAGCTTCAATTTCTTTATCTGGAAACTGGAGATAAAAAGTAACTCCTACCTCAAAGGGCTGTTGAAATAAAACAGTATAGGTAAAGCATTCTGCAAACATTTTAGTTTTTGTTGTTTCATCATTTCAGTCATTTGTGACTCTTTGTGACCCCATTTGGGATTTTCTTGGCAAAGATGCTGCAGTTGTTTTCCATTTCTTACTCTAGCTCATTTTACAAACATGGAAATTACAGACAAGGAAAACAGGGCTAAGTGACTTGTCCGGGGTCACACAGCTAGTAAGTATCTGAGGCTGGATTTGAATTCATGAAGATGAGTCTTCCTGATTCTAAGCCCAAGGCTGTATCCACTGTGCCACCTAGGTGCCCTTGAAAACTTTAAAGCCTTATACAAATGTCATTATTAGTAATAGTAATAATAATTTTTAAATAAATACATTAAATTTATGTATTCAACTTCAGATCTCTAGTAAGATCCTTGGGACATGGTGTTGAAACAAATTCAGACAGGTTAGGGGAAGGAGGAAGGATGAGGTGGTACATATTTGTCTGTTTATAATTATCTATGCTTCTATCTTATTCCTCCACAGACTGTCAAGCTGGATACTGGGTTTAATTCCCCCCCCCCCCCATTTACTCTGCATATAGTAAGCACTTGATAAGTGTGTGCCAAATTGAATTGTGTGTAAGAAACTACTTAGAAGTGTAGGCCCACATGTGGCATTGTTGTCCAGGTCTCAACAGTTGGAACAGCATGAAGACTCTGAAAACCTGGATAAGAGAGAGGTGGGAGCCAATAGGACCCTAAAGAATAGTTAAAGGATCATGGCATAAAGGGATTGAGAGCTGGAAGGTATCTGAGAGATCTTCTAGTCCCACCTCCTCATTTTACACATAAAGAGACTGAGCACAACACCATCTCTGATCCAGGCTCTGCCAAGATAGTAAGTTTAACTGCTTCCAGAATTTTCCATGGACCTACCCTCTAATTAGTCATGAAATACTTCCTGGGATGGTACAAGGGTTTTTGTTGTTATTGTTGCTTTCCCTTCACTAACCTGGCTCTGTGTAGCTCCTCAGGCCTCCTTGACCTCATCTGTCACTCTGTGGTGTTAGGAGATATACCTGGTGGTGATATGCATTGAGCTCTTAAAAATAATGGTGGGGAATAAAATCTCTTACAAGGGGGAGAGCTCAGCCATGAAATCACAGGATCAAAGAGCATTAGAGCAGGAGGAAATTTGGCACATCATCTAGTTGAATTGCTCATGGGGTATTGATGGTCTCATCATTTTCTTTTCTCAGTGGTATACACACTTACAAATAGTGGTACATGATGCATTAGAGCTTCTCGGCCTACTGGGGGGAAAAAAGCAAAAAAAATTGCTGAAGTTCTATGATCTCTTTTTAATTTCACTTGTCAAATGAGTTGGAGAAGAGTAGTTCTATTACACAGCAGCCCCTTTGTATTTATATTTCTATTACCTGGAGATTACAATTAGACATATATTTAGCCTAAGTTTTCTACTCAAGCTCTGTATCAGGGGTTCACACATTTGTGTGTGTGTGTGTATGTGTGTGTGTGTGTGTGTGTGATAGAATTCTTTGTCACTGTAGTAACTCCTCAGAAACATAGTTTTAAATGCATTAAATAAAATACATAGGCTTGTGAAAGAAGCCAATTATACTGAAATAAAAATTTAAATTTTCTCATCTGTATTCACATACCTCCCTGAAATTGATCCATAGACCCCTTGAACAACCATGTACACTAGGTTAAGATGTCTCCCTTAAAGGTTTTCTTCCACAATGCTTATATGAAGAAAATAGTAGATGACTTTATAAATGTCACACCAGAGATAACTTCGTTGAAAGATCTTCTGCTTATTAGTTTCAAGAAAGGCAAAAACCCGCTTCACGATGGTTTTGACCCCTGTCATGGAGAATGCTTTATTCAGGGTGTGAAAGAAAGAAGAGCTACTGATGGACAGTGAGTTGGGTCCAGACTTGAATAGGAAGAAGAGGGTGAGGTAGAATCGGGGATGTGCTTGAGTCAAGCACAATCTGGTGTCCAGGAGATGATTATTACATTTTTACTGTGAGCATTTACTCTTGGAATTCAGCAAATGATACAATTGAGGGCTCGAGTTATCACTTTGTTGATTGTCTAGAGTTAAGATTTTGATGGAGAAAATGTTGATAATACATATTAAACTTAAAAGCATATTGTGTATATACTCCTTACCCCCAGAGAGATGGTTGTTAAATATTCACCAGCACATGACTGGGTAGAGTCCTTTTGAAAAATTGCTCAATTTTAAAAATAAATTTCCCCCATGGCAAAGAGCCATCTTTTCAAGTCAAATGTTCTCCAAGCAAAGTTCTATTCTTTTGATTTCTGACCACCATAACCTTTGAGAAATCCAAGTGATGAGTGACCCAAAAAACAATAAAAGACATATGATGGACAGAAGCATGCTGCACTCTATTTCTGACGATGCCAAGTGCTCAGAAAGTGATATTGCTCAAAGTGTCAGAGAAAAAAGGCTCTGTGTTGTATTTAGGATCACATTTATTAGAGTGATATTACATTATTTCATTCACCTACGAGGACAGTATCTCAGATCAGCAGAGTGACACCATATGTTTTTAAAAACAGTGAATAGTAGGTACAATCTAGTAGCTTTTATACATTCTCAAAATGGTTATTTCTCTGGGAGTTTATTTTTGATTAAACACCTATATGCAAAATGTTACTGACCAAGATGGAATTTTTTCCCTGAGAAAGTAAACTAGTAACTCCTTGGAATAGGGATTATTTTGCTTTTTTTATTGTATCCCCAATGACTAGAAATAGGTGCTTAATAAGTGCTTTTTGATTAAATAATTGGTTAATGGAAGTGATAACTGTGTACAGGGAAAGACTTTTAAAAATAATGATGATCTGACCACGTTTGTAGAAGGAGTTGCCAGTTGAGGCAGGGCAGGATTAAAGACTGATTGGAGACAGGGTAAAAAAATTGAAGGGCCAAGTTCAGAGAGGAGGGAATGGAATAGAATATACAAGTAAAGAGATTGAGGTTTGCAAAGTAAAGGGCCACCTCTTCCTCAGAAAATGTAACAAAGCAGGAGAAAATGGTGGATGATACTGAGTTCTTCAAGATAGAATTAGAAAGTAGAATCATGCAATGGATGACTTCTTTTTCCTTGATGGGCATGAGATTAGTTTTTTTTCAAGTTAGAGAATATTATGTGTAATTTGAAGAGAAAATAGAAGATGGTGTGGGGAATTCGATGGAGGTTCACCCAATTAAATGCTTTTTACTATTGGATTTATGTGTCTCCCATACATTACATGATAGAGTAGCACATTGGGCGAGGGCTTGGTCCTTGTTTGATTAGTTATATCACCCCCAAATGAACAAGCTAAATCTGGGAGTAGTTGAGGGGGTTGCTGTAGATTAAAATGGCATTTTAGGAAAATTAGTCTGGCAGCAGTGTGCAGATACTTATACAGAAAGAGTAGGAGATGGGGTATTGAGATTTTGTTACCAAAAGCAATTATGGAAAAAAGTAATTGTTGAATAACTGGCCAGGTAAGATAATTTTGGCCTTTTGCCTCTTATTTGGGTGATGGGTGATTGGGGTGATGGTGTTGGATATTACTGTTAAAATAAAAGCTTAACGGAAATTAAGTTTCATTCCTGGAACTGCTGGGTGAGATCCTGAGTTCCAGGTTGTATTCCAAATGTCAGTTCTTTAATGGGCAGAGGACAATTTGTCTCTAGACCAGGGAGGCTAAACCTCAAGAGAATAGCTGCACTGCCAAGAAAACTACTGAATTTACATCTTTTCATCTGAACCAAGTGCTACTATTTCCATGAGCTATGAATTCTAAATTTTAAATGTATGGATTCTATTGAACCTGTTGAATTTGGTACTTATGACTCCAGGTTCTAGCTGATTTCACTCTTAATCCCTATGATCTCAGCCAACAGACTTATAAGAAACACAACATAGTATAAGAGAAAAAGTACTAGCCTACAAGTCAGGAGAGATCTAGTTTTAGACTGTGCCTATGGCACTTAGTAGTATGTGGTAATGGGAAATTTACTTAATGTCTCTGAATCATAATTCCCTCATCTATAAATGAAGATAATACTTAGAATAAATAAAAATAGTTCAGCCTAACTATGCACACAGGAAAAACAAAGTGGAATAATGTCTGTTGTCCAGATGATAAGTAGTTGAATAAACAACCCAGAAAGTTGGGTTCATCAGCAGGGGACACATACCATAAATGAACAGTGAATGAACAGGTCTCAGAGCTGACTAGGAAGAAAGTGGGCTGGATTGCTTTCAGCACTTCAATGGTACAGTGAATAGAGTACTGGGCCTGGTATCAGGCAACCCTGAGTTCAAATTTGACCCGAGACACTTATTAGCTGTGTGACCCTGGGCAAAGCACTTGGTCAGTTTCCTGAAGAGTAAAATGGGGATAATAATAAGACTTACTTCCTGAATTGTTGTGAGGATCAAAGGAGATAATATTTGTAAAGTTCAGAGCTTGGCACATAGCAGGAGCTTAATAAATGTTAGTGCTGCTTTGTAATAACCCTAAGTATCTTCCTAAAACAAAGAAAGTCTTTTTAATACCAGCAGTCTTTTCCTAAGGCTGCGTGGCTTAAAGTCATGCAATACCACAGTTTGTGAGTAGACTATATCATATTAGCAGTGGAGAAAAGGTCAGGTGAAACACATGTACAATGGAAAGAACAGTGGTCTTGGAGTTAAATGTTAGGTTTGGATCCTGACTCTGCTGTTAATCTACTTCTTGGTCAATTTACTTAGCAATTCTGGGAATCAAGTTCCTCATTGTTACATGAGGGGATTGGTTGAACTACTAAATCTGGAAGGTTTTTTTTTTTCTTACTGACTCTATGGTTTAAGGTAGGAGTCCTTTGAATCTATGAGTTTTAAAATTTTTTTTGAAAACTACCTTAATATAACTGGTTTCCTTTTAATGTTATGTATTTTATTTTATGCATTTAAGAGCAACCTTCTGAGAAGTGGTCTATATGATTTGCTAGACTGCCAAAGGGGTTCAAGGCACCAAGCTAAGGGATAAGATTATGATATCAGGAAAATACAAGTGGAGAATGAAGAAGGCTACTCATGTATCGGGGGAAACTGACAAATAACAAATGGCATGTATGGCCCATTGGTATCACCACAATGTCAACAATTCCAGAGGACAGCATGAGGAATATTGGGTAGAACCCTTATGGAAGACTTATGGGGAGTTTGGGATAAGTTACATAATTTTTAGCTGACATGGGTGGATTGCAATCTCCATACTGCTTTGATGCATGGCTCATTTAAGTTTGGAATTTCCTTCCCAACCCACAGTTATAGTGGTTGGTTGGGTCCCCAACTTGTAGTTGGGAGCTAGATGGCACAGTGGATAAAGAACTGGGCTTGGAGTCAGGAAGATATGAGTTCAAATCCAGCCTCAGATACTTACTAACTATGTGACCCTGGGTAGGTCACTTAACCTCTGACTGCCTCAGTTTCCTTATCTATAAAATGGTGATAATAATGGCACCTGCCTTACAGGGATGTTGGGTAGACCAAATGAGATAATATTTATAAAGCTCTTAGCACAGTGCTTGATACATGATAGACACTATATTAATGCTTATTTCCTTCCCTTCCCTTCTTCCTACTTGTGCAAAGGGCAAAAGGTAGCCCTGAGTGTAGGATGAGTTCTTCTAATACTCTGGGCTTGAGCCCCCTCCCCCCTACCATTCTAGACTAGTCTCAATTTTAGTCACCAGTGATTACTGCCCAGTTTTTACTTAGCCTGTTGATTTTTCCTTAAAGTGGTGACTAGAAAGCCTTTCCTCAAGCAGAGCATAGATGGATGATTTGATCCCTTGTGGTAGGTATCTCTGCAGTTGTACTGGGTCAGTAGATTGCTTTTCAGAGCTGGCTTCTTCTCAGGCTTGGTTGCTTGACCTCTGGTACCTTCTTCTGACATTTCAAAGCTCACAAGGTTACAACCTTGTCATTCCATTTCCAATATTCCCTCATCCAAGATCAGAAAAGAATAAACAAAATAGGAACCGAAGAATGTAGGCCACTGGTGCTGCCTTACTCCCCTCCCAAAAGTTTACAGCAGTTCTGAGCTCAAGGACCACTCAGAAAGAGAAAGAGAGATTAAGTCACCATCAGCGCATTTTGTTTGCACACAGGCTCCAGCTCCCCAGGTAATTAAAAGGCTTTCCTTTACCATACCGGCAGCAGGCTGAAAGAAGTTACAGAATACCTAAATATGTTCTGAGGTGGAGGGTGGGGCCTCTTATCATGAGTGTCTGGAATTAAGGTTCACCAAACCATCTTTAGGGTTGGCAGCCAGTAGAGTGCCCTGTGTGTGTGTGTGATCTAAGAACAGGGCTTGGTCCTCATGGGCTAGGTCCCATTATAAATTCAGGGATAGATATAGATACAGGGAGCTTCAACTTCCTCCTCTGTAAAATGAGGGGGTTGGATTGTTGTTTAGCCTTCATAGTCAAAGAGGACCAATGATGTCACAATGTTGGTGTCAAAATACCCTGTGTTCGACTGTGGCTAATCTTCATCTGTAAAATGTGGGGATTGGATTAGATGATCACTAAGATAATTCTGAGCTCTGAGTCTTATGATACATTGCCACTTCTGAAAAATAAATTGGTGTATATACAGGTAGTAAGTTAGCAGCTTATTTTAAAGACTGGACTTGAAGTAAAAGCTGAGTGAGATATTACCTATATGTTGGGATTTCAGGAACATTAGGGCCTGATGACTAAATTTTATGAGATTCATGCTCTTGGTTAAATATTGAATGTTTCAGGCTTTTACTTACTCTCTGAGGCCCCAGAGGGCAGAATATAGATGAATATATGGAAGTTGCAGAAAAGCAACATCAGGTTTAATAATATCTTTTTTCCTAAAAAATTAGACCTGTTAAAAAATGGAATGCATTATTTTATAGTATGGTAGAATGCTTATCACTGGAGCTGTAAATGTCAGAACAATTGGAAATTTAGACTACGAAGTATGCAAACACATAGAATTTGATAGTAGGTAGATAGCCTGTATGTTCCTTTAGATTGTAAGCTTTCTGAGGGTAAGACCTATCTGTTGATTTTTTTTTTATATCCCTAGCACTTAGCACAGTGCTTGGCACATAGTAGGTGCTTAATAAATGTTTATTGATTTTTTTGTTCAGTGATCACAAGGTTTATTAGAAGGGATCCAGAATCAAAGGGTTGTGATGATCCTGAAATCAGTCCATTGTCCTGCAGCTATTGAGTATGAATAGAAGTCTTTTGAAGACAAGAGAAATACACAGTGGAGAAGATTCTCATATAACCGCTCAATGTGGTGAAAGGTGGTCTTGACAATTCTGGTTTTCCATCTTTGTATGAACGTTTCTCTATCTCTAGTACTTTGCTTAACTCAATTCAAGACTTCCAATGTGTGAATATGCTATGTTGCCCTTGGGAGGGTAGCATCCAGGAGTATGACTAGTTGTGTTTTTCTGGGCAACACCCTGACATTTTGGTAAAATACTTTTCCCTCAGAATGTTAAACAGTCTAAGACTCATAATATCATTATCTGATTTAGTTTAACCCTGGAAGTTAAATATACTTTGGGGCTATTGAACAAGCAGTCTCCTTCCCATTTGACCTGCATTGAGTAGGTCACTCAAACTCACTGGTTTTATTGTCCAAGTAGTTCTGTTCCTTAATAGGAACTAGGTAAATATTTTTCTTTATCAAAGGAGCATGCTAAGTCAAGAAAGGCCCTTCTCACCATGGAAAGTACAATACCAAAACTCTCAAACTTAATGACTCCCCAACTTGGGGCCAAGTGGATACACTTAACTTTCTTGCCGCTAAGTGCTTCAACAGGAAATCCCTTAGGGTCTTAGCTAATACCATTTCTTCAACTGGGAGATGTCATCTATCAGATCTCAGATCTCTGCTCTAGACTCATAGAAGAAAATAAAAGCAGAAAATGCCTAGGAACCCAAAACCTAGTAACCCTACTCTCATTCCACCCTGGCAAGGACATGAAGTTCACATTGTGCTTCTGTGACAAATCTTCTTTATACCTTGGGGGGGAGGAAACTACAAATGGGTACAGATTCTCCCTCCATCTTCATGTCCACAATGATGTTCAATAGTGCTATAGCCATGTGTGTCTTTTGAACTTGGAAAGAAGTCCAAGAGAGAGAGACCAACCAGCTTTTATAGACTATGAGGATGAGCAACTGATTTTTAGCTATTCATCAGGAGACAGCCTCACTTTTTGAGATCCTATGAGTATGGCATGAATGGCTATGTTGACAATGCATAAGCAAATTTGCACTCTTAGGGGCTTCCAAACAAAGGCCTATGCCTTGAAATTTTGACAAGTTAATTGGGGAAATTCAACACATTTGTCAGAGCTTCCCTTGATCCATCTCCTTCCATTCCTCCTCCAAATTAAAATCCTGCCTATGACACATACTTCCTATGTGACCATGGGTAAATCACCTAACTTATTAGGACTGTAGGAAATTTGTGACACAATTTACAAATAAGCTGCATGACTGCATTGATAAGGAGAGCCTCCTAACCTAATATCCCCATAAGAAAGAAATCATAGGTCTGAATCCATGTATGTATGTATGTATGTATGTATGTATGTATCTATCTATCTATCTATCTATCTATCTATCTATCTACCCATTTACCTACCTACCACTCTAACCATCAGTATGAAAATCCTAGGGCTTTTTAGAAAACAGAAATTGGAAAGTGGAAAAAGAAAGAAACCTAGATTCTCCTAATTTAGATTACTTTTTCACAGTAATATTATAATAAGGACAATGAGAACTTACTCTTTGTTTCCTCTTATCTATCATCTATCTAGCTACTAGTACATCTATTAATCTTCCTACCTGCTGTCTCCATCAGTATATGACCCATATATAGCAACATGATATCATATATGAAATAGTATAGTGTTATATATAACAATGTAATAAAATAAAATATATTGCATGATATATGATATGCTATAACATGATGCCATGTGATGTGATGATACATGGTGTAGTAGATAGAATACCAGCCTCAGAGCTAAAAATACTGGCTTCAAGTTCTGGCTCTGATGTATATATATACATACCAACTTTATAACCCTGGGTAAGTCACTTGGATTCTCAGTGCTGTAGGCAAATCTCAAAGGCTGCACACATTGAAGAGAAAGTGACAATTTGTACTAGTAGAAGGAGTTTTCTTACCTGGAAGTTTTCTATACCCAATAAAATCATAGGTCTAGTTCATAACCCTTTGTTATAATTTGATAGGACCTGATAGATGATATAATATCATACCACATAAAATGATATTATTTAATAAATCTATTCTAAGGGGAGAAATGAAAGATTTCAAAGATTAAATTAAAATTAGAGATCTCTCAACACCTTATATGTTAATATGTTGTGGGTAGCTCCAGACCTATAGGCTGCCATAATGGAACACCATCTGAAGGAAGGAGAAAAGCAAATTCAAGTTGTTTTTTTTTTAAATCCAAAATTTGAAGTTTCTCTACATAAAGTAGAGAAATGCCTACTTATAACTTAGAAAACTTTTCCAGCTTTTGGTTACCTAGGAATGGACCATGGGATCATATATCTATAGCCAGAAGGGACCTTAAAAAAGTCATCTAGTCCTACACTCATTTTATGTATCAGGAAACTTTGACCCAAGAGAGTGCAGTAACTTGCCTGGGGTCACAAGGTAGTTCCCAATTCTGAAAAAAAATGTGGAAAATGAAGGGCAAAGATAATGACTTTCCTAATGTCAGAAATTTGGTTTACATATAAAAACATAGATCTACTAACTCATAATATTTTTTGATTCGACTGTATTGCCTTCTGTTCATTGAAGGTTTTTATTTAATTTTAAAGAAAAAACATTCTTAATAGCTACATAGAAAATGACAAACAAATGTACTCTATTAGGTTTTCATGGTATAGAAATGGCCTACTGACCCAGAATGTAACATAACTGCACAAGAGGGCACTCAACTTGAAAATAGCTGAGAATTAGTAGAAAACTAAGATTTCTCTGTCTATGGAAAGAATTGTCTCTAACAGACTAAGATATCCATGCTTTGGTGTACTTTTCATCCAATCTGTTTGTTGTAGCTCACAATAACATTGGGACAATACCAATAAAGGAAATTGTCCTACTGAATTTGGAAAGGATTTTACCACTAATGGGAGCAAAAACAAAATTGCAAGTGGATTCACTAAGTGTCCTGCCAAGAGACAGCTTCATTCTTAAGAACATTAGCAATATCATTAAGGCAACTGTTAAAATATTTATGTGATTTCTTATTTTTAACTGAGGCAATGAAATTTACCATAACTTGGGATTATTTTGTTCTTTTCACATGAATATACATTCTTATGCTTCAGTATTAGTATACCATAAACACCTTTGCACATGGATTTTATTAATCTAGTTCCTGGGTTTTTTATATTTTTCCTAGCTTGAAGCAATTATTAAATAGCATGTTTGTCCTTGAAAATGTTATTTTTGCTGTGAAAAAACTAGGTTAGGGTTGATTTGACCCCAATATATGTGAAGGACTTCTGTCTGGGCCAGTTATAGAACACAGGAGCAAGGCAACCTGCTGGATAACCCCAGATATTCTCCATTATTACTTCATTTCTTTATTTCCTAAATTATTTCTGAATCACAAGTAACCTACTACAATGTACATTATCTTAGATATATTAAGCCTCATCAGTTAACTTCTTATACACTGACATGTTACCTAGCACCTAACTAATACAAAAGTTTTCAACCAACCAGTACCTAAATTTGCAACTAACACTTTAATTAATAGCTGATTGCTTTGCACAGCCATCCAAAGAACTGAGTTTGAATTCAACTTGTGTATGTATATCAGTTTTGCCACTTATTACTTGGATGTCCTAAGTCAAATCACTTAACCTCTCTAGGCATCAGTTTCCACATCTGTAAAAGTAGAGGATTGGCCTAAATAACTTCTAAGGCCCTTCTTGCTGTGTATCTATGATACTTGATCCTAAGATTCCTTTGGCTGGAATAGCTAGAGCAGCTTCCCAGCAGGGACTAAGTTGTTTCTTCCTAGCCTCTTCTGTCTGGTCTAGATCACTGAGTATTGATCCTGGTTCAGTGTGTCTACTGTTTTCATTCTGACCTTTGTGGTCCCCAAATATCCAAGTTCACAGAGACAAGAGGCAAAACTTTCTTTTGTTATCTTTTCTCAAATTCCTCTGTCTTCCTAGGATTCCTTCAAATTATCCACATGGTAGATGTTTTTTAATACTTGACATATGCTCAGCTCTGTGGTTGATATTGTAGGTTTCTGTTTCTTTATTTGCAAAATAAAAGATTTGGACTCTAAGGTCTCTTCCAACTGTATTTAGTTATCCTGTGATCCTAAGATGTAGTCCCTTCCTTTAAGAAGCTTATGGTCAAATTAGGGATATGTGATCTTCAGACATCAAGCTACTACATACTCATCTTAATCTCTAGTTAAGTAACAGCACACTGTTTCATAAGACAGATGCTGTAGGATTACAGAGAAAAGAGATCTCAATGTGGACTACAGTAGGCAGAAAGCAGGTTGTACTTGGCTTGGATCTTATAGGATAAATAGGTTTTGGATAGATAAAATGGATTAAGAGCAGGGGCCATTCCAGGTGGGTGAAACACCATGAGAAAAGCATTGGGTTGGGAATAAGGATGGTGATGGTAGTAATGTTGTGGAATTGGTAGATTTAGGAGAAGAATAACAAGGCTATTGGTTGGTTTGCTTGGTGCAAAGGGTCTGTGGTAAAGGGAAATTGGAATAAAAGATTGGGTTACAGAAGACAAGAGTTGTTCAGAGGATCATAGATTCAGAACTGAAGAGGACCTTAGAGGACATAGAGTACTGCCCTCTTACTGAGGCCCTGAGGAGCATGTCATACATGAAGTTAGTGACACAGGCAACAATTGAATGGTGGTTCTCTGACTCCAAACACTTTACCTTTTCCATGGTATCAGATTGCCTCCCTCTTTCAAATGCTCTTCTGTTTTCTACCAATAGGTTTCTTTATTTCACCCTATTCTAGAAAGAGACTTGGGAAACTCATTTAAACTTCTCAAGATCCTCCTCCTCTCTTTTCATTTTGAAAAGTTTTCAACTTTTTATTTTTCTATTTTTAATACTGTGGAAAAGCAAAATAAGGCTCCTTTCATCTGATCAGCTATCCTTTTCTTTGCCACAAAATTATGTCGATTAAATGTAAGAAGACAAAAAATGTTGAACTGAATGGCAGTTGGATAATTTAATTTAGACTTATCTTCTGTCTGTGTTGTTTTCTTATTAGTCTCCCTCCACTCCCACATCTATTATATTATGTCTGAAACTTACTAGATCTACAACTATGGGCCAGTCACATCACATCACACAATCATAGACTCATAGGTTTAGGGTTTGAATAGAACCTCTGAGATCATCAATCCCAAGTCCCTTATTTTGTAAATAAGGATACAAAGTGAGGCAAGCAATTCAATACAGGTTATATATTTGTAGTCATGAAAAACACTTCCATGATAGTCATGTTGTGAAAGACTAACTATATTCCCCTCCATCCTATCCTACTCCCTGTTTATTCTGTCCACAGACCCCCAAGGTGGGTCAAGGATAGATTTCAGGAAGAATTTGAACTTGGGTGGAAAAAATTATATCTTAATTTGTAGTAACTTCTAATTGAAATTTAGCATTTATTTAAATGCTGAATGTAAGCAACAAACTACAATAAAATTATTAATACTTCGAATTTGTCAACAAAAGAATCATACTTTTTATATCACATTATAACTAGAAGTTTTGAAATATTGTTTACCATCAGCATTCCTTCAAAATTACTGCAGATATCAGAACCTCAATGAAATATATTACTATTTTAAAAGTATATTTTCATTGTATTTCAACATAATTGTTTTATAATCTCATGTATATTGTTTTTATGGACTTAAAATATACTGAGGAGTCTATAGGTTTCATCAGATTGCCACAGGGATCCATGACATGAAGAAAATTAAGAATATTTGTGCTAAAGAGCCTTCAAAGGAGGGCAGCCATAATGGTGAAGGATCATGTGTTCATGCCATGCCAGGATCAGATGAAGGAACTGAGGAAATATTGCCTAAAAGAAAAGACTTAAGAGGCATGTGATGCTTGTTTTCAAGTATTTGAAGGGTTGTCACACAGAAGATGATCAGACTTGTTCTGCTTAGCTTTAGGGGAGAGTACTAACAGGAATGAATGAAAGTTGCAAAACATCATTTAGGCTTAATGTAAGGAAGAATATACTAACCATTAGAAAAAATTTAAAAAGTGAAATGGGATGCCATGGGAAATGATTCTTTCTTATGGAAGTCTTCATGAAGAGATTGTATGTGCATTTGTTATCCAACATCTCTAACAGGATGATTTGTTATCCTGATGTAGAAAGGATGAAGTAAAGGTTTGATTTGATGATTTCTTGAGCTCCTTTCTAACTCTGAGATTCTATGACTCTAGTTGGGGCCTCTTGGGTTAAAAATTTACCTTCTTGAAGATGGCACCACACCAGGTGATCTCCCATAATCCATTTGAGTTTTTCAGAATTTCTTCTGTCAAGTTTCTCCCCTTCTCTGTCTCCTCACTTCATGAGGCAAGTGTAAATCCTTACCAGGACATACCGCCTCGTTGCTTGCTTATACTCGTGGGCCCAATCACAGAACCATGTTATTTTCAAGAAAGATCAGAGAACACAGGCATTCTGGGGGTAGGCAGCCATACTCTGGAGTTTTTCTGGCCATGAAAATCCTGTGAAGATTACTTCTAGGCTTGGGGACTATTTTAACTTCTCATTTGTATCTTGAAACTTGTATTGGCTTCAGTAATTCTGTGACCACCCCACAGTACCCCTAAAATGACAACTTGTTGCCTTTTCTCTAGCCTCCCAGTACCCTGATGTCAGTTTACTGACTTCTGTATTGTCAAGGCAATAGTTCTTGATTTCTCTGATTCAAACAGTTTCCTTCCACCAGGGTGGGGGAATAGTAATATTTATTTCACCCCAACTGGCAAGATGTTTTTTTCAATAGACACCCAGTTATTTTTTTTTATTTTCAAGAGCCCCAAAACATCTCTTCTAAATTTTGTTTTCAGGTCTACAATATGTCAAAATTCTGTCTTGGCCTTTTCCTTTAGAGTTTTATTTCTATAGTGTATGACCACCCAAGAAAATAACTAAAAGAACTTGCTGGATGGGAAAAGAAAAAAATGAGAGTACTCCAATGGACACAGCATGACTATCTCATGAAATCAATGATATGCCCTTGGCAAGAAAAGAAATAAGTATCAGCAGTGGGCACATATATAATGTACAGGAAAGATTGAATTTCATATCTTATATAACTTTGTGTGTGACCAATTTCCAAAACTATCAGTGACTTGCACTACTGAAACAGAAAGTTTCTATTTGATCAGATCAATTTGCTTCTTCAAATGAGAACAATGTTTGCTGTCCTGTCTGGCTACCCCATTCCAAGTTCTTGAAACAATTAATTTACTTAATGTGTTTTCCATCTACGTGTAATACACTCAAAAGATGTCTTATTACATAAAAAGACAAAATCGGCATGGAGCAGAAAGGAAACAGTGGGGCATGGAAAATTAGGATAACCACTGAGACCCTCTAGTCTTAGATAACAGTTGTCATGACAGTCAGAGGCAACCTACAGCAGGAAGAAGGAGGTGCCTGGCTACTTGCCCTACAAGTAATGATTAGGAACTGAGGCCCATCAGCATACAACCAAGCAATGCCATTCTAGCATGAAATCCCCTACACTGGGCAGATCTAATAGCAAACCTATTGGGACTACTTGTCTATACCTCCTCAGCTTACATTTTCTCCCTCTTTCCTTTCTTTACCCCCACATGTTTGTCCAGCATGACCATGTTAAAGAATGACCAAAATTTAGGAATGCCTTGAAGGACCAAGCAAATTTTTGTGTCAATTAATGCTCCTGGTCCTTCAAGTGCTAACCAGATACTACCTATGCAAGCATGTTGAGGACTATTCTATATCTCTTTAAGGATCCTTCTACTAGTAGGGTAATCAGTTACCCAGACCCAGTATAGCTGGAGACACAACAAATGATGATATCTATAACTGTATCTATGGTGGTGGGAACATATAGGATATTTCAAGGGCAGCACGAAGAGGATTTCAGAGCAAAAAAAAAAAAGGAGATAGAAGATAGAAACAGACAGACTAGAACTGACCAGGTAATCCAGAATTATAGGGATGAAGAACTTAATATTGAGTCAAAATGATCCATTGTGCTTAATGTGGAAGGACAAGTTAAGCATTTACATAGCACCTATTATGTTCCAGGCACCCTTCTTTGAGCTTTGCAAATGTTATGTCATTTGATCCTCACAATACCTTGCAAGATAGGTGCTATTATTATCCCTATTTTATATTTGAGGATAGTGAGGCACACTTGCTCAGGATCACATAGCTAATAAGTATCTGAATCCAGATTTAAACTTAGGTATCCCTGACTCCATGTCGAGTGCTCTATTCATTGTGCCACCTAAGTACCTCTGAAGGGGAAGGGATGTGGGTCTATTTCATTTCGTTAGGATCAGCACTGGCAAAATTTTGATATAGACAAAGTGTTTTTTTTTTTTTTATTCTACCCACTCCAAGTGAAGACAAGGGCTCTCTTGCCCTCTTGATTATTGACTACCCACCCTGACTCCCTGTCCATCCCAGATTTAGTATACGAAGTCCTGGGCACATTGCCCCCATCTCTCTTATCAAAACCTGCTCCCAACTAGGCAGGAGTAAGAGGTGCTTATGCATATACACAGAGATGCTCATGGCTCATAATGTTTAATGGGTTGAGTCACTAGAAGTATTTTCATGATAATCCAGGCTTCTTGGAACTAATCCAAAGGAATGTTGGTATTGGTAGTGGTGAAAGGGAGGGGAAGAAGGAAGGGGTTTTGTAGACTCCCTAATGATCCTTAAATCACACCATACCTAGACAAAATCAGACTTGATTTTTCTATTCTTTAAACACTGTCCTTATCCCAGGTAGTGCAAGGTCTGGTCTGATTTTTTCATTGATAATCTTAACAAAAGGATATAGTTGGAAGATATGAGGGTGTCTTTCAAGGAGTGAACCTCTGAAGACTTGCTTTAGGTAGAAGTAGAAAAGAAGTTGCATTGACAGTTTATAGCTTCCCTGGTTTTCCCCTCTCTTTTCCCCCAGTTGACAATTTGGCTAAAATTTCCCTCTTCTCTCCTGTCTGCCTCTAAATTTGAGGGTGCTGCCTAGATTAACAAGTGGAGTGAGCAGAGTCAGAAGGGCCCAAAGCAGTGGGATATAAAGGGAGAAGGTGGGTGGGGGTAGAGATGGGAATGGAGAGAAGCATTGACCTAAGAGTAAGAAAGGCTGAGTTTTGAGTCAGTTTTTCTACTTTACTAGCTGTGTTACTTTGGGCAAGTCACTTAACTCCTTTGGATTTAATTTTCCTCATCTGTAAATCATCTGACATGAACTTCAAGATTCAGGGTCTCTCCTGCCTTTTATTACTGTAGGTTATATAAATTCAGAATGCCAGAGTTTTTGCTGTCATGAAGTCTGCCTATAATTAGGACATTAAGATAAGCTGCTATCAGTTGTGATGGCAGTACATATGATCTGCACTCCAAGGAGTCTAGGAACTCTGAGCTACCCCAGAATTTATTGCTATGAGAAGCACCAAGCAACTCACAGCTAAACTACAGCATAGACTATTTGAGGGCTTGTAGTAGTGGGATGCTGAGATCGAATGCCATGGAGAAGATTTAAGCAAAAATCACAGGCCACCCTCAGACAAAACCTAGTACCTGATTGTTATTGGGGAGTATCTATGACCCTGAGCAAGTCATTTAACCCTTTTTGTCCCAGTTTTGTCCTTTGTAAAATGAGTTGGAGAAGAAAATGGCGAATCCTTACAGCATCTCCTCCAAACAAACCCCAAATGAGGTCATGGAGAATTGAACATGACTGAAACAACTCAACAACTCTATACATTCACAACTGGGAAAGTTCAGAATTGGCACTTATCCAGACAAAAGGGTAGACTGAATCAAGGTCTGCCAGATTCTGCCCTTTGTTGTTCTGTCCTGAAGAAGGTAGAGGTATAGTTTCAGCCTTGGTCACCACACTTTGGCTTTAGCCAGCTGTAGTTGCTTGTTTCAGCAAGGAGTTACCCTATCTTGATGATAAGACTGTGCCTCAGATTACCTCCTCAGATCAACACTTCATGCCAAGAAGGCTTCGGCCTTCCAAGGTCATTTCACATCACAAGTTGGTTCTTTTGTGTTAGCAGCAAGGGTGGTGCTGGGGGTGGAGAAACTCAGCAGCAGTAACACTGCATTTGAAAATCAGAGCACCTAAATCCCATATGAGAACAATAACTATTTAAGATAATTGTTGGCCTATGTTAGTCAGTTTAATCCAATCTCTGTATGAGTCACAAGAAAATGTAAAAGGAAGCAGATGCCAACAGATTTTGAGTAGCTTCCGTGGCTTGGCTATGATTCTCTGGATTCCTTACCCTTCTCTCCTCAACCTAAATTCCCTAGTATTGTTGCATATGACTGACTCCTTGATGTTCATTGAGAAAAATCTCAGAGAAGAGATCTTGTGGAATGTAATAATGATAACAATAATAATAGCTAAAATTTATATGGTACCTACTATTTGTCAGGCCCTGTGCTAAGCATCTTACGAACATCTGATTTAATCTTTACAGCAACCCTGTGAAGTAGGTACTATTATTATCCATAGTTGAGAAAATGGAGGCAGAAGTTATATGACTTGCTCAAGGTCACACAACTAGTGTCTGTTTCTCTAAAAGCCTGCTGAAGTTCAAGGATAGGTACCATTCAGGTTGGGTGCTGATTTCATCCAAGATGATATTTGAGCAGCAATATATCCTGTAGATTAAGCTATAGAAGAATAGAACTTTTATGTTACAACTGAGGTCACTCTATCATCACTGGGAAAGACCAGGTTATATTCCAGCTTCTTCCCATGACCTGAGTTCATATTAGACAGTATAATTTCTTTCCTTCCTCTGAACACAAGTACACAAGACACACTTCCCACTAGCATTCTGTGCAAAATTCATTCAGTACTTCAATGGATCAGTGATGATGTTGATATGATCATTCCCTCCAAAGATACAGATTTCAGCTTCTGTTGTTGAAGTGGGTGATCCTAGTTTGCTTTGGTTGATTATATTCATTATTTGATGACCAATCTTTTTGGCAATGAGCTTCTTTGACCAACTTGGTAAACCTGCCAAAACTTTAACTACACTGGTGTGGCCTTGAAGGACTCAGAACTACCTCTACATGAACATGAGACATCAAAGTAGGGTTTTAGTAGAAGACTTTACAATGCTAATCAATTCAAATTCTACACTGTGGCAAATTGGATTTCCTTTTATTGGTAGTCTTTGATGGAAGTCCAGATGACTGCTTGTCAGATATAATATAGCAAGGATTCCTTCTGGGTATATATTGGATAAAATGACTGTTGGGTTCCCTTCCAACTCTGAGATTCTGATTCCAGCCTCCAAATGCTATGCAAGGACATCCTAAAGAATTACAACCAATTACACATGGGGTCAAAACAGTGTAAGGTGTTTTTTTTTTTCTTGGTCTATGATCCTGCCCCAATTTTCTGAGTCACTAAGTCCCAATTATAGCACAGTCTCATTATTCAAGCTTCACCAGAATTAGGTGGGTTTACATAAAGCTCACCATCTCTAATGCAATATTTATTAGAAGACCGTTCCTAATAAGTAATGGCTGAAAGTAAGTAGCACTGGCTCTTTGTTGCTCACCAGTACCATCGCATATATTGGTATTCTTTCTCTCTGTGTGTCTCCATACTCAGCAGTATGCTTATACTGCCTCCCATGCTGCCCTACATCAAGAGTCCTTTCCATTGTGTTTACACAGTGTGAAAGAGCTGAGCTCTCATTAATGAACGGGAGTCCAGATTATGTTTTACATCTTTATTTGCTGCTGAAGGTACAACTTTAGTATCTTCTGACATTCCTTGGAGAATATACCCTTTTCCATTTTATTGCAGTCACCATTTTTATTAGCCTAGGTAAACCTTTCTTTTTGTTGATCTGTTAAACCCGGAGTGCTTAAATTGCAGCCTATGTCCTCTTATCAACTATTAATATACTGAGAGAGGATGTTCATGGTATAGGAGAATGAGCATCAACTATGGCATCAGAGTTTGTTATTGTCCTTTAGTCATTTTTGGTCATGTCTGACTCTTTGTGACCCTTTTTTTTGGGGGGGGGGGTTTCTTGGCGAAAGATAATATAGTAATTTGCCAATTCCTTCTCCAGCTCATTTTACAGATGAAGAAACTGAGGCAAACAGGATTAAGTGACTTACCCAGGATCACACATCTAATAAATATCTGAACCCAGGTCTTCTTAACTCCAGGCCTGGCATGCTACTCACTCTGCTACCTAGCTGCCCTGTGGAGTCAGAGCATCTCGATTCAAATCTCTATCACTTACCATATGTGTGACCTTGAGGAATCAGTTAATCTTCCTGGAATTCTTTTTCCTCATTCACAAAATTAACGAGTTGGATTAGATGGCTTCCAAGATCCTTTCCCACTCTAACCCTATATGGCTGTGATCCTAATAGGGATTGTGCAGGGAAAGTTTGATTTGAAGCCAGAGAGCTCAATGTCCCCAGCTGATACTTGTTTTAGGATACTGTTCTGTTGAAATCTATAAGCCAAACATCTAGTACAGTGCTTTCTGCACTGCCTTGCATTGGTTGAATTGAATAACTCTTAGTTTTACAGCTGATCCATAGTCTTTTTTTTTCTCTAGAATGAGATCTTGTAGACAGAGGTTTGGTAGCCTATGGCATATGTGCTAAAACATTTCATGCAACAGTATTCAGGATTACAGAGAAAGGAATGCAAAGAAGTTCTTGGCAATGTGTGAATAGGAGCCATCCTCCCTTTGATTCCCCTCTCACTCATCTGTTGCCATCCAGTAAACCCCAAGGCCTAGACTGTAGATAGCCTGAAGCTTAGGGAAATGTTCCTTTGGGGTTGTGTCTACTAATGGGGTCAGCAGGGCTGGGTTTTTTTTTTTTAACAACTGTCCTTCCCCTTCATAGGCATACAGTCCTCTAGAATAAAGGAAGGGCTACCACCACCTCTGCCACCATTTGCTTGAAGGTGAGAATAAATAAAAAGTTGGAATTCCTGTTTGGAAAGGTTGTCTACCTTTGCTGAAAATTCTTGCAACAGGAGCTTGATAGCAGCTGGACCAGTCCCTTGAAGGTAAGAATAAATAAAAAGTTGCAATTCCTGTTTGGAAAGGTTGTCTACCTTTGCTGAAAACCCTTGCAACAGGAGCTTGATAGCAGCTGGACCAGTCCATAACCTAACTAAGAGGACTTAATCTTGTTCTCTGTAAGCGCACTAGGGGTGAGTGGGGGAGTGGTGGTAGAGAGAACCAGATATTTAGCCAGGTACATTTGCATTTAAAATTTGGAAATTGTACACTTTCCAATTTAAAATCCTAATTTAATAAGGAGATGGCTTCATTTTCCCCCTGGTACTATGGAGAAGAGCACGCTTCTAAGCCAGTATCTTATTTACATCAAGCAATCCCTAATGGTTGTCTAATTAATGAATTGGTAAGTGTGGAGACTGAGCAATAAGCTAGAGGGAGATGGCACCATCCAGTCCTGCCTCTTCCTAATTAGAGTGACTTGCCTTCTGCTTCTGAACAGCCTAGCAATCGCAACAGCTGTGCTTTGAGTTGCCTCATGCCCTTCATTTGAAGAGCTTTAAATTACATTCCCAATGTCACCTGGTGGCAAATGGTGCTATCCTCATTTGACAGATGGACAACCTGAGGCAAAGGGAGAAACGACTGAGCAGGGATGGAGTCAGATGAGAGGTAGGACCCCTACCTCTCAGGGCTATGCTCCCCCCAACCTCACAACACATACACTTACCACGAACAACTTTAGCCTCAGGTAAATTCAGCAAATCTTAAAAAGAACTTATGGTGTTCTCACTGTGTACACCATATAGAGTTAGGGGGTCTGGAAGAAACAAAAAGAACAGAAAGCAGGATCCTTGTCCTCATGGCTAACTCTAGGGAAAATTTTGAAGTATGTGGAATTTATCTTTGAAGCCCCAAACTCTCTTCTATTCCTTTCTTTCTTCTTTTGATAGTGGTCCCACCCAGCCCTCCGAAGTACTTTTATGTCTGTCCCCCTCTTCAAAACCCACTACCATATCCTATCACTTCACTTGCTAAAGTGCCAGCGTCCCCTCACCCAGTACTTAAGATGTTCCCTGATCCAGGGATTTGAATGTAACAGAGATCAAAGTCCTAAATTAAGTTGGGACTATATTTCTATTAGCAGCATTTAAGATATCAATGGTCAAGCTTTGTGAACATAAAGGCCTTCACCACACTATAATGGAAAGAGAACTGGACCTTGATCTGAAAGATTTGAGTTCAGATCTTGTCTCTGATACTATGTGACCTTGGGCAAGTCAATTGACCTCACTAATCTTCACTTTCCTCATCTGTAGAATGAGAAGATTGGACTAGATGACTTCTAAGTCCCTTTCAGCTCTCCCTCTATCTTAATGCCCTCCTTTTCCACAAAGAGAAACTGAAACCATGGGAAATGAAATCATGAGAAATGAAATGCCTTGACTGAGGTAAAATTCTCTCTCAAAATCAACCCTCCTGAATCTAAGTACATTCTTTCCATCATACCAAGTCAAGTCATATATCACTAAGGTACTTGTACTTGGCTCACCTGTCCACCTTTCCTTGGCCCCACCAGTATTCCTATCCACTGCTTAACTTAAAGGCTAATTGAACAAATATTTCTATTTTATAAGGGAGAAAATATATTAAGGAAACAAAACCTTTTTACTATATCTTGAAATATATTGTGCCTACCCCTCCACCCCAAAAAATGATTCACACAACCTGTGGTAGATAACTCCAGTGACAGCTCAATGGAGTCACTTTATGGCATGACAAATGGGGTCCCAGTTAAATGTTCTCCCTCTGATCTCATGGTATGTTGGATCATTACCTTCTGGAATTGGGCTATAAATTGGAAGGGGACCTCAAGGTATTTCTGGTAAAACTCTAGCTTTGCTGAAATGAAAGTTTTGGGATTCTATTAGTGCTTGGTGATTCCTGGCTCCTTTCTGAGGTCATCATGGACAAAGGCATATTTTATACAGGAGTCATGAAAAAATAGGAAAAAATACATTGGTAATTAGAATCTTGGCTGGCAGTAAAAAAAGTAGTCAACTGTACAATGGAATACAGTTCTAGGAGACTATATTAAGCCCATGTTTGGAGAGAAAGGCTGAATTTTATGTGGACTAGTGCACAGAATTGAAACACACAAAAATGCAATGCAATGTTCATCTTGTGGGGAATGGTTAAAGAAATTGTGGTTCATGAATGTAATGGAATATTAATAAACATAAGAAACAGTGAAAGTGGAAAATTCAGAGAGGCATGGGAAGATTTGTATCAACTGATGCAAAAGAAAGTGAGAAGAATCAGGAAAACAATAAATACAATGACTATAAGAAGAAGAATAGAAAGAATAACTGCAGAGTAACAAAACCACCCCTGAGGACTACGTAATTATATTAACCAAGAAGAAGAGATGAGAAAATATACCTTCTTCCTTTCTTTGTATAGGTGGGGACCAGGAAATTCTGCTGGTATTTGTTACTGTTCAATTGTTTCAGTTGTGTCTGACTCTCTGTAACCACTTTTGAATTTTTTTTTGGGGGGGGGGAATACTAGAGTGGTTTGCCATTTCCTTCTCCAACTCATTTTATAGATGAGGAACTGAGGCAAACAGGGTTAAGAGATTTGCCCAGGGCCACACAGCTAGAAAGTGCCTAAGGCCAGATTTGAACTCAGAAAGATGAGTGTTTCAGACTTCAAATCGCGTATTCTATGTGCTGTACCACCTAGCTGCCCCAGTGGTAGAGGAAATTATATTAACTATCAGACTCAGATGTCATAGTTTTGCTGAATAGCTTTTTCTTTATCCATTGTTACAAGTAATGGCCCTGCACAAAGAGGAGGAGGATCTTTCTGGAAATGATGCTTAAAAAATCCAAAAGACATAAATAACATATTAAAGAAATGAAAAGAAAATTCCATGCAAAGATATAAGTAACTGTTAGCAGAAGAGCATATCAGTCACAGTCAGGCAGGTAGATAGGGGTAAGGCAGCCAAAACCAGAAAAGGAAGTAGGTTTAACATCTTAGAATTTTTAGACTTAAAAGGGATTTTAGAGATGGTATAATCAAATACTGTTATTTTATAGGTGAGAATGCCAAAACCATAGAGAGGTTAAGCAACTTGCCTAAGGTCACATAGTTATTGGTAAAGACTAAAATTCTGGTCTTCTGAGTCTAGTGCTTTTTTTCACTAAACTAAATCCAAGAAAACTAGAAAGATGATAAGATTCAAATCCAAGAAGTCAGGCAGGATGCAAAGCCATGTCAGGAGAAAGACCAAAGTCTACTAAGTAAGAAATTCTATGCAATATATTTCTAGTGAAAAGGAAAGCAAAAATGAGTTCTGGTTCTAGGTCAAATATCTTTTGTGCTTTCTTTATTATTCTGGTTGTATCGGTGTTCCTCAACTCGCTTGTATGTATTTACAGTCAGAGGGAGAGTTAAGGGCCTAAAGATGCTCTCTTTTTCTGATTGGGTCAAGCACTGATATTGGGATTTGAAGTAGGTTTTAAAAAGTTGTAAAGATTTTTTGTGTCTTCTCACAGCAGTCCTTGTGAAAGACAAGTGGTTGTCTTTCAGAAATGGCAAAGATGGTCATTGAGATGAGAAAACGACAGCCTGAATTTTAATATAAAATGTAATAGCTTGATATTCTTTTTATGTGTGGGGGGTTATCTCCAATCCAGGAATTTAGAATTTAACAGAAAATCTGGCTCAATACAGTCATACTTCTAATACAATTTATTATAATTCTCATTATCCTCATCTAATTCAAAAGTATCCAGTTAGAAATGATTAGGGGATATATCTATCCTGTTCCCCTCAAAGTTTTGATTTATATGGTCTTTATATTTTGACAGTTTTCCATTCCAGAAATATTGGGGAAACAGGATGAAGTATATGTCATCTTGTCTTATAAGATTCTTTAGTTGAACCTATAGAAAATAAGTTTGCATCCCCATATTTTTATACAGTGATCAAAAACATCACTTTATCCATCTGCACAGTAGTCCAAACATTTAGCACTATTGTTCTTTTGTGATAAGTATCTGGAATCCCATGCAGGTGAGTAATATTATTGAGTCATAAGGATTTGTTATGGGAACATCCATTTTATAACAGTGTTCTTAAATTTTTATCAGTGTTATTTTCAGTTGATTGTGGGCAACAAATTTGTCTGATGGTGTTCAAATAGTTTTTATTGAATTCTCACATATATTCTGGAGTTAGAAACAGAGCAATTTTATTACTAATGTAGTGAAAACTGTATGTACCAGAAGTTCATGGTTTCATATGCCATCTCATCTTCTTTTTTTTTGGGGGGGTGAGGCAGTTGGGGTTAAGTGACTTGCCCAGAGTCACACAGCTAGTGAGTGTTATGTGTCTGAGGCTGGATTTGAACTCAGGTCCTCCTGACTCCAGGGCCAGAACTCTATCCACTGTGCCATCTAGCTGCCCCATCTTCTTGTTTTTATATTAGAATATTTGTACTATTTTTATAATGAAGAATTTTTAAAGGATATTTAGGGAGGCACTCTGAGGGAAGGTCATGTGAGCATAAGATGAAGGACTAGACATTTTCTCTGATCTCCAGGAAAAAGAAACTAATAAGCAAAACCCCAAAGGGAGAGAGGTACAAATGAGAGGAGGGGATTAAGGGTGAGGGAAGAGAGCAAGCAGGAAGAAGACTTCTTTAAAAAAAAAATTGAAATAAAGTAATTGAAGGAGCAAACTAGTGTGTGTACAGTAGAAGAGGAAAAACTCATAACTTGAAAGAAATATTAGAAAGAGATGGTGAAAAATACAAACCTAACTCATAACTTTCAATATGAATGGATTACGCAATTCAATAAAACATAAAAGAGTGACAGATTGGATAAGAAAAAACACAGCTCTACAATCTGTTGTTTACAAGAAATACATTTAGAAAAAAAGATATACACAAATTAAAACTGAGGGGAATAGAAAAAAAAATGAATTGATACTGGATCCAAAAAAGCAGGAGTTACAACCATACTACCCAACAAAACAAAAAACAAATCTTCAAAAAATAAGAAGAGATAAACAAGAGAATTACATTATGTTGAAAGGAATAGTAGACAAAAAAAAAATCAGGAACAAAGTTATATGTTCCCAAAGTCTTAACATCCAAATTCATAAAGGAAACATCTGAGCTACAAGAAGATAAAGACAGTGAAACAACAGTGACAGGAGGCTTCAGTATCCCTTTCTGTTTTGGACAGGTCTAGCAGACAAACAAAAGTAAAAACATGAACTGAACAAATTGCAGGAGAAACTAGAACTTAAAGATTTAAAATGTCTTCTAAATGGGACAGTAAAAGAATATACATATTTCTCAGCACCACATGAACTTTTGCAAAAATTGACCATGTATTAGGGCACAGAGATATTGCAAAGCAATATAAGGAGGCAAAAATAATTAGTACATCCTTTACAGACTATAACATAATAAAAATAGAAATTGGTTCAAGCAAAAGATACAGATCCAAATGGACACCTAACAGTGAAATCCTCAATATTAAGTGAGTCAAAGGACAAATCATACAACAAATTAATAACTATGCAAAAAAAAGATAACTATGAAACAACATACCGAATTTTCTGGGATGCAGCAAAAGCAGTTCTCAGGGGGAAAGGAGAAATTATATTGTTATAAGCATACAATAACAAAATAGAAAAAGAAAAGATTAATGAACTCAATATGCACTTCAAAAACTAGAACCCCATCAAAATAAAAACTTAAAATAAGCACAGAAGTGGAGATTAAATTTAAATTTTGAGGCAAAATAAATAAATTGGAAACAAAACCATAGAATTTATGAATAAAACTAAAAGTTGGTCCTTTGAAAAGATTAATAAAATTACTTAGCCCTAAACTAATATGATTTTTTAAAAGACAACAGAAAATTAAATGAATGAAATGGCAAATGAGCATGGTGAAATCATAGCAAAATCAGAGAAATAAAAAGGATAATCAGAATATATTATGTGCAGTCACATGTTAACAAAACTGGATATAGAAAAGAAATATAGGAGTACCTTCAAAAATATAAAATACTCAATCTATCAGAAGCCTTGATAGAGATGTTAATCCAGTCTCATAGGAAATAGATCTAGCTGTAAAGAATATATAAAAGAACTATAAAAGACAAAAAAAAACCCAACAAATTCCTTGGTCTGATGGATTCATAGAATTCTATAAAACTTTTAATAAAGAGTTAGTATTAATAATTCAAAAATTCTCAAAAATTGAGAAGGAGAGGATACTAACAGAATCCTTTTCTGAGGAAAAAAAATGTACTCTTAATACTGAAACCAGGGGAAGATAAAACATGGAAAGAAAACCCTAGGCCAATATCATTAATGAACATTGATTCAAAAATTTTAAACACAATACTGTCAAGAACACTTCAATAATTTACACAAGAAATCATTCATTATGATCAAGCTAGGTTTATGCCAGGTATGCAAGGGTGGTTCAACATTAGGAAATGAATCTACATAATTAATCATATTAAAATTCAAAATCCAAAACCATGTGATCATCTCAATAGATGCAGAAAAAAAGTCTATAGCAAAGTACAATACTCTTTTATGCTATAAACCCTACAGGGTATGAGCAGAGAAGGAACTTTTTTAACATCATAAAAAAATCTAAAATTGAAAGCAAGCATCATATCCCCAATAGATGCAAGAGTGAAGCCAGGATGTCCATTTTCCCCACTATTATTTGATATAGTTCTGGAAATGTTAGCAACAGTAATAAGACAAGAGAAAGAAATTAAAGGAATAAAGATAACTAAAGAGAAGATAAATTATCCCTGTTTCTGATGATGGTTTACTTCCAGTGCTTAGCATAATAGTAGCCATTAATACATTTTTATTGATTGAACAATATTTTGAAAAAGTCTGACAGTGTGTGAAATGTGTAGCGCCTGTGGGCCTCTCACCTTTATGTAGGACTAGTTGAGCTTGTCTTCTCATATCTCTTCATTCAAATACTGTTTGATCTTTATAAATTTGTATCATTTATTTTTGATTTTTTGGTGTATAGCTATTCTTTCCATTTACATTGTTGTAGTTACTGTGTATATTATTTTCTTGGGTCTGCTTTCTTCAATGTTCATTAATTCATATAGATTCATCACATACATTATGTCTTAAAATTCAGGAATACCATTGATATAAAACAGGGTCAAGTGACTTGCCCAGGGTCACACACCTGGTAAATATCTGAGACCATATTTGAACTCAGGAAGATGAATCTTCCTGACTCCAGGCCCAACACTCTATCCACCATGCCACCTAGCTTCATTGGCAAAGCATTATTGAGCTTAAACTCCAGAACTATCACTTGCCCCTGTGGTTCCACTAATCTGTTAGGTGAGTGCTTTTAGTGACCCATACTTCACTTTAGTCATCCTGTGTATCCTCCATTGGCCTTTGTTTTATTTTCTCTTTTACATTTTTCCCTTTTACATTTATGGAGCCACAATCAAATTAATACTTGCATTGTTACTTAAAAGGTTGTGTCAATATACTTTCCTGTGAAATTCATCATTTCTATAACTTTCTATACCAAAGCAACAACACCAACACCAACACCACCAAAAACCCTTCTTGGCCACCATTACTCCACATTTTTTATCCTCTCATTATGATGAAAATTCCTTGAGGGCAAATACTACTTTTGCTTTTTGTATTTGTATTTCTCTATTTTAACATAGTGTTTCACCTATAGTGGGCACTTAATAAATGGTTTTTTTTTCATTGAACCAAACTGCATCTTTGAAAAACACCATGTTTTATATCAACGGTTGACATTATTATGAGTGTAGACTATTTTTAAAAACTATTTTTCCATGTTGGTATAAAGTATTCTAGTGTTTTCAATTTCTGAGGGTCTACTTTATATATTTACAGTACATAAATTAGGTTATGGCTATAGAACTGATATCTCCATTTTGTATATGAAGAAGTGTCCTCAAAACCAGGTCAAAAGTGTGAATTGCTCCCCACCCCGTTTCATCTTGAGTTTGAACTTTTCCATTGGAAACTAGTTGGAAACCATTTCCTTGCTGTGAAAAAATAAATAGACACAAACCAAACCACCAAGGCCCAGTGAGAAGTAGTGTGACCCACTGGAGTCAGAGGTTCAAACTCCATTACTGCTACTTATTACCTATGTGATCTTGGACAAGCTACTTCACCTCTCTGTCACTCTCTTTCCTCATTTGTGAAATGAAGGGATTGAATTTGATGGCCTCAAAGGTCTTTTGCAATGCCAAAGTCATAATCACATAATCAGTTATGTAACTGTCATTTAAGGACATTTAAAAACTGATCATATGATCAGTTGACCCACAGAGGAGAATTTTTTTTTTTTATCATAACAACTCACAAAAATATCTAAGTCATGGAAGTGAAGTGATCAGAAAACCCACTAGTTCCAATGAATTACATGGATCGATATTATTTCTAGGTATCATAAGCCCTCATCTATAAGGATTCATATGGTGTTCTTTCTAATACTAACGTCATGTCACCGTAGTGAGATGAACAATTAGTAAACACTGGATGCCATATATGCTATTGGCTTTTAGTACATGAAAATGAGCACTAACCACCATTCATAGAGATTGCATCACAGGAATAGATGTTTCATCTGTTTACGTACTCTATTGGTTGCACCTGTGACAAGAGGTATATATTTGAAATGTCCTGTGACTAGTAGGCAACATGATATAGAGGAAAGAATGATGGATTTGGAATTGGAAGATCTCAGTTGAAATTCCGTTCATGTCATGTACTACCCATATGACCTTGGGCAAATCACTTATCTTTTTTGGCCTCCATTTTCTCATCTGTAAAATGGGGGGGCAGTGGACTAGCATGTAGAAGACCAGAATTTAAGAATACCTTGAAGTACCAAGCTGAGTCAAATGACTCAGTGTGCTCGTACATACTAGACACAGTAGGATAAAAAAAAAATTATTTCAAAGGAAAATGTATAATATCTTGCCTATGATTATTTGTCTTAAACTGCTTTTGCACAGACAGGATATTAGGGTGAATTGTACTAAAATAATTTAAAAGTATAAAAGTTATTATTGTGTCATTTATCACATCTAGCTTTCTGGTGCTAGATGATTTGAATGCCCCCTTTAAACTCTAATTTATCATCCTTTGAAGTCAAAGACACAGCAAGTCTTATTGCCTCAATGTGGGGACTGAACCTGTGGTCTTGACCCCATCAAGAAAATGTACTAACTCTCTGATTTAATTGGCACCCTATGCAAAGAATGTCATACAAAATAATGGCATTCCCATACTGAGAACTGTCTAGAATTGTCCCAGATATTGTTTTGGGAAATCAGACTTAGTGAAGTACACCTGAGATGGAATGAGAAGGTAGGAAAATACTATTCCTCTATCTCTTCCAGGCTAAAGACAACCCATTTGTCATAAAAATTATTTGGTTATGGAGCTCTTTGCTGGCCCCTCTGACTTGTTTAGCACTATTTGCCCACATCTCCCAGGCTATGTCTTTAGTTCCCAGGAAATGCCACACTTTCAGAGGTTCCTACCAAAGGATTGTCAGTGGGACCAAAGAAGTATGGAGAAATCCCAACAGTACCCAGGGGACTGTCATTCTAAGGCATCAAACACAGCATCAAAGGGTTCCATACCCTCAAGAAGTCTGATAGCTTTTGCTCTAAAAGAAAAATAATATGCTAATGCTACCTTACATAGTATACTAATAATACTATACATTTGTATTGTGCTTTTAACTTTTTCCAAAAGTACTCTTATGTATATTACTACAGGAAATTTGATTAGAAAGTTCCTTTTTGGTTACATGCTGTGAGAAGGAGTAAAAGCTGGCACCATAGCGGTCAAAGAAGCCATAATTGTTTGTACATTCATCCG
This sequence comes from Vombatus ursinus, assembly GCF_900497805.2. Lineage (NCBI taxonomy): Eukaryota > Metazoa > Chordata > Mammalia > Diprotodontia > Vombatidae > Vombatus > Vombatus ursinus. The sequence continues at coordinate 4,526,644 of NW_020954630.1, forward strand.
GAAACAGGAGAACAGCAGTCTAGTGCATGTGACTATCAGACAGAAGAGAAAGCAAGGCAGAGCAACTGCCCTCTGGGAACAGGGCCAGGGAGAGAGAGATAGAGGAAATGCCAGTTCTTTAAAGGAATCTCTATGTGAAGGATGGAAGTCTTTGCTACACCATTCTCTGTGGCTCCAAAGAGAATCTAGGGTTGGCCCTACGATCATTTAGCCCAGTAGCAATTCATTAAAGAAATGTCAGCCCAGTGAAAAACCAATTGATTGCTGATTTTTTTCATGCTTAATTTACTCAGTTATCCCAGTAGTCATGTTCAAACACTACCGTTTTCAATAGCAATTAATTCATTTGGTTTTTATTTCATCTCTGTTGAGATAAACAAGTCAGGGTCTCATTCCCATTTCTTACTTGGGAAGGTAAGGCACTGAAAGTCAAATGACCTGTCTGAGGTCAAGGTCATGAACATTTAATTCATTCCAGAACAAAGCATATGAGCTACATAGAATAAAAACTCTATCTGGTAAGGCCAGTTTTAGGTGAAATTCTAACAAGAACAAGGATGGGACTTCCTCTGAAAAGGACACATCAGAGGAACAGGCACCTCCGTGGATAGAATATGTGGAAAGATAGAAAGAAATTATTGATCAATCAACTAACACTCAAATAGCACTTATTAAGTGCCAGGCACTCTTCCAATAGAGATACAGGAAAAGACAAAGAACAGTTTCTGCTCTCAAGGAGCTTAGGCTAATGGAGGAGATACATGCAAACAACTGTGTACACACAAGCTATAGAGAGGATACACGGGGAATAGCCTCAGAGAGAAGGCACTAAGATTAAAGAGGCCTAGGAAAAGCTTCTTGCAAAAGGTAGAATCTTAGATGAACTTTGAAAGGAAGCCAGGGAAGGTAGAAAAGAGAGATAAGAATTGGGAGATCTGGTTTCTTTCCCTAGCCCTGACATTACTTGTGTGATCCTCAGCAAGCCACTTGACCACCCTGGGCTTCATTATCCTAATTACAAAATGGGAGGGTTGGCCTATATGATCAGTGCAATGTCTTCTTGTTCTATGATTCAATAGCTTGTTGCTACATGGCATCTTCTGCTGTTGTTTAGGAGCTCTTGTCAAACTCTCCTGTCAGGCAGTTCAGTAAAGTAGGTGGAAATCAGCTTTCTTCTTTTGTGCTATGGTGAATCAAATTAAATGCTCAGAGGAAATTAAAGGAGTTATTTCTTTTCAGTGTGATTTAGGCCAAGGCAACGATCATTTAAGGTTCCACTCTGCATCCAAGACAGATAAAAGAGATTTTTTAAAAACAATAGCTTCCTCCACCAAAGGCTCTAATTTATCAAAAGACTGTGAGGCTACCATTACACTGCTGGAGACAGAGCTCACATCTGAATGAAAGCAGGCTTAGGGGAGCAAGTCAAGCTTTAAGGCAAAGTCCCCGGTGTGGGATCCCAAGCTTCTCTGAAACAAAAACTGAAAACCTTTTGAATCAGAAAAGTGTGGGTTCTTGTCCTGGTATTGCCATGAACATTTAGAACCAAGCTGGACATTTTACTTAGTCTCTTGGTGCCTCAATTCTCTCATCTATTAAATGTTGGGTTTGCTGTGGATCATCTCTAAGGTTCTTCTAATATTCTCTGCTTCATTAAAAAAATGTCTTGTAACTGAGAAACAGACCAAGTGCTTTAGATAAAAGCACAAGTGTGGATAAAACCAAATCATATGATCATCAGTTAGAAGAAACCTTAGAAGTCACCATGTCCAAGCCACCTTATCTTACAGGTGAAGAAAATGAGATCCTTAGAAAAGTGACATCCAGATCATACAACTAGTGAGTAAGTGGGGTGGGATTCAAATGCAAATGTTTCTGTCTCAGCGTCCAGCACACTAACCATTATACTACATCATCTTCATTCATTGAAGTCTCAGGAATTAAGGGACTAAAATATTGCTATTTTACCTCTGGCAAACTTCAAGAATGCATGAAAATGCCTGTATTTCACACACCATGTCCTGCCTTCCTTCTGTCTAAATCCTATTTATACTTATTGGTTGAGTTTAAGTTCTAACTTCCTCAGGAGACCTTTCTAATCCATTGATTTTTCCCTCTCTTCTCTGCTCCAATTTAACAGATTTTTTTTTTGGTTTTGGTTTGGTGGTAGTGTTGAGTTTTTTGTTTTGTTTTGCTTTGTTTTTACTCTCTAGTATTATGGAGCATAATACATCTACTGCTCTGCCTGGTTTCTACTCCACAGAACAAAATGCTCCTCCTAGGATAAGATGATCATTTTTAATCTTATAACCATGCTGTTAACTCAAGTTTTCTCTCAGCCTCCTCTCCCCTCTGATTGGAGGGTTGGATTGGGAGAGTACCAAACTCCCCCCAACACTTTCCTTTGCAGAGGGCAAAAACTGGACTTACAACTTACTCTACTTTACATCTCCTGCTCTGCTTGATTTCAACTATATCATATATCCCTGGTACTGGGTACCCCATGGTGTCCTCCCCCCACCCTCGCAACCCTCCTCTTTCCCACATTCCTTTCTCCTTCCGTATGTTGTCTTCCCCAATTAGATTGTAAGCTTTTTGAGGTCAGGGATTGTCTTTTTTTCCTTATTTGTATTTCTAGCCCTTGGCACAGTGTCTGGCATATAAGCATTTAATAAATATTCATTGAGTTGAATGTGCTTTTTGCTTGGGGAAACACAAGAATAACAATTTAGTTGTGGATGCAATGAATGCACAGGTCATTTTTTGGGTTTTGATGGCTCAGAGTGAGTGTAAATAGCAATAGTTTCTATTTGTTTCTAATTGTTTTGTCCTGATCTATATCTTATCACTGGACCCAGATGGCTCTGGAAGTGAGGCTGGTGACTTTGCACAGCCCTGCTTCACTTAAATCCAATTCACTTACAAATCAAGTTATCACCTTCCTGATGTCATTGGTCCTCTTTGAGAATGAAGGATAAACACCACCACCACAAATAACTATATAAATGGATTCTAGGATGTTAGAAGAGCAAAAGAAATGTAGTTCATAAACCACCTATGCCTCATTTAGAAATGTGGGGATTGCACTAGATGAACCCTGTGGTTTTATGAGTTTATTATTTTAACAGGAGTCAGAACTTGGGTGGTGGCAGGGTGAAATGCATATCAGGTATAAGGAATGGTGTGAATTAACACAGGGGAAACTGAGATGAGTACAAAGAATGCAGGTACAGAAAAAAATCTATATTTTTACATCAGGAAAAGACGAGGAATGGAAAACAGATTTGCTAATTATTTGTTTAGAAGTGATAATTAGAGCCATGCCAGTAGACAAGCTTGCCAATAAAGATAGTATAGAGAAAGAATACAAAGGGACCAAGGACAGAAAGGTTGGTGTGTAAGTCTGGTATAGGCCATGTTTGCCATCTGAGCGCCAATTTAGGTTAGTCCATTGAGGCTCATTATCTCAATATTGGTTACCAGCTGATGAATTATTTTTGATCATAGCCTCTCATGAAAGCATGGAGAGACTGTGGTCTACACGGGTAGAGGGAGGAGTCTTAAGTCTTTCTATTGAAGGAAGATTTGGGTTGGCATAGCTCTAACTATGAATTTTTGCACTGGGAGGAGGGGGCCAATTCAGTTGAAGGGTAGGTATATTTCTATATAAATGCTCTGGTGGCAGTGCAGAGGACAGTCAAACTGCGCATAACATGAGAAGGATTTGTCCATTCCTCTGATGTATTGCTTTTGCCTCCCTTTGGAGGTAAGACATGACATTTTGAGAGTAGTCACCACAGTGGAGGAGGCCCTACTGTCTCATACTAGTTGTGGCTTTGTAAATAGGGAAAAATAGAGACCATAGAACTGAAGGAGAGCAAAAGAACATGATTAAAGGTACATGGAGGTGAAAATGTACATGTTGGTAGGATAAGGAAGCCATTCTTATGTAGAGCAGAGTGTGCTTGATGGGACGCAGAAGGAAGTATGTTTGCATAAGAGGAGCTGGGTTAGCATGTGTACAAAAATATTTATAGCAGCTCTTTTTGTGGTGGCAAAGAATTGGAAATTGTGGGGATGCCCATCAAATGGCTGAACACGTTGTGGTATATGAAAGTAATGGAATACTATGGTTCTCTAAGAAATCATGAGCAGGTGGATTTCAGAAAAAAAAACCTGAAAAGACTTACATGAACTGATGCTGAGTGAAGTGAGCAGAACCAGGAGAACACTGTACACAGTCACAGCAACATTGTGCAATGATCAACTGTGACAGACTTAGCTCTTCTCAGCAGTGATCCAAGACAATTCCAAAAGACTCATAATGGAAAATGCTATCCACGTCCAGAGAAAAACTATGGAGTCTGAATGCAGATCGAAGCATACTATTTTCCCTTTTATTTTTTTTTATTCTGTTCTCATTCTCAATTCTGATTCTTCTTTCACAACATGACTAATGTGGAAATATGTTTAATATGATTGTATGTGATTAACCCATGAGATTACTTGCTGTCTTGGGGAGGGGGGAGGAAAGGGAGGGAAGGAGAAAAATTTGGAATTCAAAATCTTACAAAAATGAATGTTGAAAACTATCTTTACATATAATTGGAAAAAATAAAATACTATTAAGTGAGTAACAAAAGAGGAGCTGGGTCAGGTTATAGAGGACTTCAAAGACAGGGCAGAAAAGTTTGAATTTGAGATTTAAAACAGATTCTTACATGATTTCCAAACTTTTAAAATCAATTTATGAGTCTCTTAAGAATGCAAGGCAATAAGCATTTATGATGGGCTAGGCACTTTTCTAGGTGCTGGACAGTATTACATGAAGAAAGTAAAAAGAAACACTGTCCCTGATCTCAAGAAACTTGCATTCTAATGAAGGAAGATGACTACATTGCTACATTGTGGAGCACAGAGACATACATCTATTCAGCAGGAAGGGGGTGCTCCAGAAAGAAGGTGTGATCTTACTGGAAGGGAAGGTATGTGCCAAAATACCCTTCTGACAATGAGTTTCTTATACTATAATTTTGGATGGTTATCCTGGAGCTGGCCTATTTGCATATCAAGGGTCAGGGCAAAATATTATTTTTAGAGTTTGTTATCAGAGAGAACAGTAAGCTGGTGGTAGACAAAATTTTATTTGTGAGATACAGCTGAAGTAGCATTTATAAATATTAATATTTTTCCAAGTGTGTTCCTTAAGCTTACAGCTTCCCTTAAGGAGATATTGTCATGATGTTTTTAAAATCATTAGACCTAATTTTAAAACAACGGTTTCCATACATAGATTCTATAAGCTACAGCCTTCCTTAAAGGGAGACTATCTTGGTTGTCTCAAGACCTCTAGACCCAATCTAATAACAGCTGAAACTGAAGCAGCAGCGTAGCAGGAGTCAGAAGTAGAACTGAGAGGTGACTGAGGCATGGCCCACCCAGACCCTTTCCCCAAATGTAGACACCGATAGGATTTTCACACATAGAGAAAGCATCTGTAGAAACAGACAAGAAAGCCCCAGGTGCTGAGACAAGTCCTATTGCAAGAGGGCAGCTGAAACGTGACAGTCAAGTCCTGAGAGTTAGAAGCAGAGCTGGTCAGGGAATGAAGCATGGCTAGCCTGGATCCTTCCCCAAAATAACAGCATCAGGAGGAGGTCACTCACGCAGGAAGAGAGCAAATGCCATTATTGTCAGTATCTCTCAGCCCAAGTTGCTGCTGTTATTCTAATTTCAGTGACAGTAATGAATAAAAGATAATTTTTCACAGGGTCATTTAATGTTAATAGCTCTCATTTCTTTGGCACTTTAAGATCAACAAGATACTTTCATAATAACCTACCTATGAAGTGGGTTGTGCTAGGATTTTTATCTGCATTTTACAGCTGGGAAAAGAGAGGTCAAAGAGATGAAAAATAATTTGACCAAAATCATACGTAATGGAACTTTGATTCAAACTCAGCTCTCTCCTGACTCCAGGCCCATTTTACATTATGCTGTGGTGACTATGAAGGGGACACACAAAGACTTTTGCCATTTATGAAAAAAGGAAATAGGAGGGCAGAGTCTACAGGTTAACAATTAAGAGGAAAGGGAAAAGAAATTCCTAATAGAGATGAAAGGTTCATACCTGAGAGGAAGACCAAAAAAATTAAAAAAAAAACCAATCCAAACAGTAAAGGAATTGTTTATTCGAAAAGTGGGTTTTCTTTTCTTCTTCTTCTTTTTTTTTTTGCTCTTTATTTTATCATCAGTTGAATTTCTATTGCTTAGAGATGGAAGGAAGATGAATGTTTTCTCATTCATTTACGGAGATATGTGGTATGTAAATGTACAAATGAAATGGAATTTATGAGCACTGAAAGGCTTGGATGTCTGTGTTTAGGTCTAACTCTGTGATTCTTCTTAGTGATTATCTGATCAATATAAAGGAATTGTGTGGCCAGGGTAATGAGAAGAAATAAATTTGCAGCAATGTGATGTTGGGTTTATGTGTACAGATAAGTATATATTAGATCATAATTCAGAGAGCTCAGTCTAGTGAGCAATTGTAAAATGGACTCCAGGCTATATAAATTTATTTACTTGTACTATCCAGAGGATTTTTAAAGTTGCAAAATGAGCTGAGTTCCTTGTACTTATGCTATAGAATCTTTGATGAGCCTCTGAAACATGACAGCTGCAAAGAAGGTTCCACTGTTTTTTTTTCCTAACTTTTTTTAGTTGTATGCCCAATTCATTGATCTCTTCCTTCTCAATTTTATTCATGTAAGCATTTAGAGATGTAAAGCTTGCCTTCAGGATTGCTTTTACTGCATCCCATAAGTTTTGGTATATTGTCTCATTACTGTCATTCTCTTGGATGAAGTTATTGATTGTTTCTGTAATTTGTTGTTTGACCCACTCATTCTTTAGGATTAGGTTATTTAGTTTCCAATCAAATTTTAGTCTATCTTTCCATAGACTTTATTACATGTAATTTTTATTGCATCATGATCTGAAAAGAATGCATTTAATATTTCTGCCTTTCTGCATTGGACTGTGAGGTTTTTATGTCCTAGTACATGGTCATTTTTTGTGTAGGTGCTATGTACCACTCAAAAAAGGTATATTTCTTTCTGTCCTCATTCAGTTTTCTCCAGAGGTCAACAACATAACTTTTCTAAAATTCTATTCATCTCCTTAACTTCTTTCTTGTTTACTTTGTGGTTAGATTTATCAATTCTTAGAGGGAGAGTTGAGGTCCCCCACTAGTATAGTTTTGCTGTTTATTTCTTCTTGTATCTCCCTTAACTTCTCCTTTCAGAATTTGGATGCTATACCACTTGGTGCATGTATGTTTAATAATGATATTACTTCATTGTCTCTGGTGCCTTTTAACAAGATGTAGTTTACTTTCTTATCTCTTTTAATTAGATCTATTTGTGCTTTTGCTTTGTCTGAGATCAGGATTACTACCCCTGCTTTTATTTTTTAATTCAGCTGAAGCATAATATATTCTGCTCCAGCCTTTTACCTTTATTCTATGTGCATCCCTCTGCTTCAAATGTGTTTCTTGTAAACAATATATTGTAGAATTATGGTCCTTAATCCACTCTGCTATCCATTTCTATTTTATGGGAGATTTCATCCCATTCACATTCACAGTTATGATTATTATCTGTGTCTTCCTCTCCATCCTATTGCCCTGCCTCCTATTTATGCTTTTCTCTTTCCTTTCTCCCTTTCCCTCCTCACTATAGTTTTGCTTTCAACCACTGCCTCCCTCGGTCTGCCCTCCCTTCTATTAGACCCCTCTCTTTTCTTCCCCTTTATTCTTTCTACTTCTTCCCTCCCTTCTATTCACCATCCCTTTTCTTTTCCTTTTCTTCTCATATTTCCTTTAAGGTAAATTAGATTTCTATACCTAACTGATTATGTTATTCACTCTTTGAAACAAATCTTATGAGAGTAAAGTTCAAACAATGCTCATCTCCCTCCCTTCTTTCCCTCTATTGTTTTAAGGTTTTGTGCCTTTTCATGTGATATAATTTATCCTTGTCCACCTTCTCCTTTCCTCTTCTCCCAGTACAATCCCTTTTCACCACTTAATTAGATTTTTTTTTACCATCACATCAAAGTCAACTTATGACCATGCCTTCTGTCTGAGCATACCCCTTTATATAAAAATTTTATGTATGTATATATATATATTGTTTTATATATTTATATTTATATATTTATATTATTTATAATCACATAAAATTATATGTATGTATAGATAGATAGAGGGCACAGGGTGAGTTGAAGATGAAGGGGTGATATCTGGAAAATAAAATTAATGGGTGAGAGGATTATACTGGGAGAAGGAGAAAGGGAGAAGTAGAATAAGGTAAAATATCTCACATGAAACAGACAAGAAAAGACTTTTACAGTGGAGGGGAAATGGGGGAAGTTGAGAGGGAATGAGTGAATCTTATTCTCATAGGATTTGACTTAAGGAGGGAATAACATACACACTCAATTGGGTATGGAAAGCTATCTTACCCTACAGGAAAATAAGGGGGAAAGGGGACAAGAGAGCAGGTGGTTAATAGAAGGGAGGGCAGATTGGGGGAGGGGATAATTAAAAGCAAACACTTCTGAGGAGGGATAGGATCAAAAGAGAGAATAGAATAAATGTGGGGTAGGATAGAATGAAGGAAAATATACTTGGTTTTTCACAACAGGATTACTATGGAGGTGTTTTGCGTGACTACACGTCTATAACCTGTATTGAGATGCTTGTCTTTTCAATGAGAGTGGGTGGGGAGGGAGGAAGGGAGAAAATTTGTAACCCAAAGTTTTAAAAATACATGTTAAAAATAAAAAAAAAATTTAAAAAATGTCATAACACTATAGTTCTCAAGAGTTACACATGTCATCTTCCCTTGTAGGGGTGTAAACAGTTTGTCCTTATTAATAACATGTTTTTTTTTTCTTTCCTGTTTATCTTTTTATGCCTCTCTTGAGTCTTCTATTTGAAGGTCAAATTTTCTGTTGAGCTCTGGTCTTTTCATCAGGGCAGTTTGGAAGTCCCCTATTTCATTGGATGTCCATCTCCTTCCCTGAAAGTTTATGTACAATTTTATTGGGTAGTTGATCCTTTGTTGTAATCTGAGCTTCTTTGCCTTATGGAATATCATATTCCATGCCCTCCAGTCTTTTAACATAGAAGCTGCAAGGTCCTGCGTGATCCTGATTGTGGTTTCACAATATTTGAATTGTTTCTTTCCAGTTGCTTACAGTATTTTGTCTTTGATCTGGTAATTTTGGAATTTGGCTACAATATTTCTTGGTGTTCTCAATTTGGGATCTCTTTTGGGAGGTGATCAGTGGATTCTTTTGATGACTAATTTACCTTCTGGTTCTAGGACCTCAGAGCAGTTTTCTTTGATCATTTCCTGAGAGATGTGTCCAGGCTCTTTTTTTTTAATTATTATGGTTTTCAGGTAGACCAATAATTTTTAAATTGTCTCTCCTGGATCTATTTTCCAGTCAATTGTTTTACCAATGAGGTATTTTACATTTTCTTCTATTTTTTTCATTCTTTTGTTTGTGTTTGACTGATTCTTGCTCTCTCATAGAGTTTTTATCTTCCACTTTCCCCATTCTAATTTTTAAGGAGTTGTTTTCTTCTATTAGATTTTGTACCTCTTTTTCCATTTGGCCCATTTTACTTTTTAAAGACCTGTTTTCTACAGTTAATTTTTGTCCTTTCTTTTCCAAGCTATTGACTCTCTCTTGCATACCTCTTATTTCTTTTCCCAAATTTTCTTCTCCCTATTTTATTTGACTTCTCTTCCAAAAAGGCTTTTTGGACTTGAGACCTATTCATATTCCCCTTTGAGGTTTTGGTTGTGTGTATGTTGATAATGTTGTCCTCTTTTGAATTTGTGCCTTGATCTTCCCTTTCCCCATAATAAGAATCTATGGTCATTGTCTGTTTCTGCTTTTTGTGCACAGTGTTTGCCTACTTCCTGATTTAAAAAAAAAAAGCTGAGCTCTCCTCCTGAGCAAAGGGGGCACTTCCCCAAGCTTCTTTTCCTGCTTACCTGGGCCTTGCACTTGAATGTTTGGCTACTGCTCACCTGGGCCTTGCACAGGGATATTGCTGATGGAAGTCTGTCAGCCTGGATTTTTGCCTCCTGGAGTTGTGTTTCCCACAGTTGTGTTGAGGCACTGGGTGATTTGGCAGCTGGAGAACACTGTTGCCCATGGTGATTTTCTGAGCTGGTGTCTACCAGTTCCCCTGCCTGTATTGAGGATCTCAGGGGTCCTGGTGTTGGCATTTGCCTGCTCCCCCAACCTGGGTCTCAGGATCTCCCTGTGGTACGCTGATGGGGCTTGCCACTGGCTTGCTGGGACACCTCCCATCCTGTACTGCTTCCTCTCCCCAGAGTGAGAGGAGCCTTTTCCATTAATCCCCCAAGCTTCCTGGGTTACAAGACTTAAGCACCCTGTCTTTTTTGCTGACTAAGGGTTTTTTTCTGAGTTGATATTTTCTGGGCTTTCAGAGGTCAATAAGAGAAGGTGAGAGCAACTTACTTCTTACTCCACCATCTTGACTTCCAGAAGCAGAACTCCAAAGGTTCCATTCTGTAGAGTGAAATCATGTACCTTGTAAAGGTCACCCAACCATCAGGTCATCATTAAGCCTGGAACACAAGATGAAGTTCACCCAAAGTCCCTCAGGACTCACATTCATAGGGTAATAAAATCTCAAATTCCAACGGACAGGTCTGAAGATTTATGGAAATATGCACCCAAATCTCCAAAGATACTTCTTTTGGAAATCTGGAATAACCAACTTCACTTCATGACCAAGCTATGCAATTGTCCCTCTCACTGTTAGAAGTCTGGTACATCTTTTCATGGGAGCAAAAACTGGAAATGATGTAAATGTCCATTGATTGGGTAATCAGTGAATATATGATGGAATATTATTGCACCATAACAAACATGCATGTGAAGAACATAGAAAATCTTGGAAAGAAGTGATGCAGAATTAAGTAATCAGGACTAAGAAAATAATATTCATGATGACTATAGCAAGGTAAATGGGAACAAAAAAAAGCCTAAACTTCTTTATCCCTCTAATGCAATATGTTCTCAATTAAATATGCTGCTGAAACCCTCCTTGGATGCACTAGTGCATTTAAGTTGTTTTTATAAGATTTCAGTACTTTAAATCTGCTCTCTTTGTCTGATGTGTCTTCTATTCATTCTTCATCTGACCCACTAGCAGTTAAATAAACACAATCAGTAAAGGTTGGTGTGGCCATCAGGAATTTAATAGATTTTTTCATACATATTGAGCGAACACTTTTATACAGTACCATTTATAGGAATAGCCATTTTTAAAGTGGTAGCCACATAAAGGATGAAAAGTTTTGTAGGAGAAGCAGAGATGGCTTTTCTTCTTGTATGGAATAGGTAAAACAAAGAAATGCCAAAGCAGATACCAGGGGAATGAATCTTTGCCTGTTGACTCCAGGAAAGCAAAGTGTCTTGGAGAAAAGTGTCTCCAAGGCACTCTCATCAACAGCCCCATTCCTGAATTTTGGATTGTCACAATGGAATTCAATCCCAGGCTCCCAATGGCCTTGGCCTGATAACTGATATATCTGACAGAGCTCAGCTCATTCTATGATGGCAGAGTTCAGAGCATAGACTTTGGCTGAGATCCCATTTCATCTCTAATTTCAGCCATTCTTCATTGAGATAAAAGTCTCCATTCCTCTGCAGCTTTTACACAATCCCAGTGTTTTATCTCATCTGTTATGGAATTCCCTCCTTGACTTCTAGGCCTTGCTTCTATTATTGGGAAACTGGGTCACATGAAAGTGTTCAGTTCAGTCCCTCAATATCACCATTATCATACTGACTCTGGCTAGCATGTTCTTTGGGCTACAACTTACAGCATTTTCTACTCTTCATCACAAAGTCAGTACTACATTGTGTCTCTCTTATTTGGCTTCAAACTTTCCTACCCACAAGATCTAATATATGAGTAGTTTGTCCTCAGGTAAAGTCTGCACTAAGAATAGAGAATTCTGGGTAAAAAGACTACCAGCAAGCAAATCTCCCCCCATTTTGCTCATTGTGTGAGTGCTTTTGATAGAGCTCCAAAAAGAGAATATACTAATAAAAGTCAAAATAGAATAAAGATTATTAGAACTGGGAGAGACCATAGAGATTGTTGGAAGCTATAGCTTTGTAAAAGTAGGCAATTTTTTTCAAAGTCACATAATAGGTCAGTGGTAGAGCTCAAAATAAAACATAGGTCTTCTGATTCCCCAGAAATAGCCTCCCCACATTCAAGTGGAGAATGGACTTGAGGCCGTTTTCTATTCTGGAAAGAGTACTGGTAGCTACCCCTGGTTTTCCAATTGACTAGCTCATTACTATGAGAAATTCATGCTGCTTCTTTGTTCTTCAGTTTCCTCACATGTAAAATGGAAATTTATATATATATATACATATATATATATACATATACATATATATGTGTATGTGTGTGTATGTATGTATGTATGTATATATGCATGCCTTAGTATGTAAGGCACGTGGTAGAGTGAAACAATCTCTAGTTCTAAAAGTCCTGAGGTCCAACTGCACATCTGATGCTGACTCCCTGGATAACCACTTGGACAAGTTATTTTGTTTCCCTAGGACTCAGTTTCCCAATCCATAAAATGAAGACATTAGAATAAATGGCCTTCAAGATCCATTCTAGTTCCATGATACTAAAATGTATTTTTAGGTAGGAGAAATAATTTGGGTGAAGTTGTTTTATAGAGGATTAAAACCTTGTATCACAGACTCTCATGGCAGACAGACCCAGTTACACTTTAGAGATTTTCTTATCCTGTTGACTCATGGTGAAAGGTTTAGGTATTGTGCCCTAGTATACCGAGACCCTGGTAAAATGATATTCCACACACAAACAAATGTTGCATTGACCTAATTCTGTCTATATGACGTGGGTTCAGGATGGCATTTTTGTAAAGTGTTCTCTTTACTCTACTTCCTGCCATTTCTCATGACTCTCAGTCCCATAACATGGTCATCCAGGCCTCCAATTTCTTAGGCTGGGTGGGGATGAGTCACTAGACCTCTCCAATCTACATAAAATGTAGGAAGAAATGTCCAGGGTTCTATAGCATCTTTTTTAGTTACCACCACTCAAGGCTTATGGCTTTTTTAGTGTCCTTCATCTATTCCAATTCATAGCAGGGAGCCTCAATTTCCACCAAATTTTCCCCAAACCAATCCAGCATACTTGTACATTCAAAACAGGATTTAATGGAAAGAATGCAAGATGAAACAAAAATATGCAGTTGGATTAAATAGAGTATTCTTGGTATCTATCCCTGGGAACTACCTTCTTTAGCTGTCTCCTGGGAGTGTTAACTTTTAAGCTCAACTGGTGATGCTGTTAACCCAAGAAGAACAGTGTTAGCTCCCAATTAACCTTTCTGGAGTCTCCAGGTGAAGGGATAGAATGATGAAAGACAGAAATATAGAATGATAACTTTAGAGTTAGTCAATAAACATTTATTAAGCACTTGACCTGTTCTAATTCCTGTGAACCCCTCTTTCCCCTAGCCAAAAAGGGGAAAAAAACCAGTTCCTGCCCTCAAAGAGGTCACATTCTAATTGAAGAGACAACATGCAAATAACTATATACATGCAAGATATATAGACAGTGCATGGAAGATAATCTCTGAGTTTTGGGGGGCAAAAGAGAGGGGGATGATCATTTAAGAAGACTTTTAGAAGGTGGAATTTGAATTAATTCTTAAAGAAAACTATGAAAGGTAAAAAGTGGAGGTGAAAGGGAAGAGCATTTCAGGAATGAGGAATAACCAGTGCAAAGGCACAGAATTGAGAGATGGTGTGTCTTGGGGGGGGGGGTAACAAGTAGGCCAGTATAGCTGCATCAGAGTGGACAATAATAAGTATAAGAAGACTGGAAAGGTAGAAAGGGGCAGGTTGTGAAACATTTCAAAAGTAATAGATAACCACTGGATTTTTGTTTTGTGTTGGTACTGGTGGGTGGGGAACATGGTCAGACCTGCACATTAGGAAAATCACTTTGGTATCTCAGTAGGGAATAAGTTGGAATGGGGAGAGACTTGAAAGTGGAGGGGGAGGAAAAAGCATTTGTTAAGTTCCTACTTTGTGCCAGGCTCTGTGTTAAGTGCTTTACAAATATTATCTCATTAGATTCTCACAACAACCCATAGAGGTAGGGGTTATTATTATCCCAAGTTTACAGTTGAGAAACTGAGGCAGACAGAGATTAAGTGACTTGTCCAAGTGTTACCCTGCTAACCAGTGCCTGAGGCTGGATTTGCACTTAAGTCTTCCTGATTCCAAGCCCACTGTGCTACCCCATGGAAATAGTCAACTTCTCTGTCTTCATGACTCCTAGAAAATCTCAAATGGGAACACAAAGTGTTGGACATGACTGGAAAAACAACACGTTAAAAACACAGGTTTTGTGTATGTTTAGATTATATTCATAAAGCAATGAAGACAGAGAAGTCGACTGCTTCCATGTGTTGACATCTGTGTGTGGGGGGAGGAGAAAGAGAGAGAGAGGTAGGGAGAGAGAGAGACAGAGAGACAGAGAGAGAAAGAGAGAAAGAGAGAGAGAGAGAGCTAAAGAGAGAGAGAGAGAAAGAGATGTCTTTTATCCTTTCATCAAGACCATGGAATGATCCACTAAAGACTTGACTCATTCTTACTTACATCATTTAGATGTTGAAAATTACCCTGATCTGTCTCTTAAAGATTCCAGCTGAGACATTATAGACTTCATAGATAAGATACATAGTTAAATGGGGGTATGTTGCCCTGTGCATTTTAAGTATTCCAGTAGTTATGCTTCATTTACATATCAAAGTCTTTGAAGAGCTTTCATTTGTCACCAACAATTAGAGTTAGCAGTAAATTCTCAAAGTAGTCCTATATTATTGGGGTGGAGCAGTTTTCCCCCTTTATATCACTGAAATCAACCCTTTGCAAAATTATGATCATTGTCTCTGACTTAGTTAATTTTCCACTCTATCAAACACCAAAGAGTGATGCACTAAAGATCTCAGTAGTGGGTTCCAATACCCCCCTCACTCTCAGCTCTGGGTTCTAATATAGTCACACTCTCTCAGTTAATCAAATACCATAGAATAATGCCCCAGAAATCTCAGACCTACCTTCAAGTGTCTCTTTTCCACAGCTTGGCACAGTACCTAGCACATAGTAGGCACTTGATAAGGGGCCCCGAACCTGACGTGACTTTTCCCCCTTTAATGGTCCCCAAGAGTCTCAGTAACTGAGAGAAACACCCCACCTTGTTTTGTTTTGTTTTTCCTCATAGGATAAAGTATTATATAATTGCCAGCTATAATTAAAGTCTAACACAGGACTCAGGGATAAACTTTTTGCCATTCCCTACCATAAGTACCATTTTCCTTTATCTCCATAATTGCTTTCTTTTTCCTTGTTATTATTTTCCCTTTTTTTCTTTTTCTTTTTGTATTTCTCTCTCTCTTTTCCTTTACCTTTAACTATGCTTGGTCTTGGCCTGCCAATGTCACCCTGGGGATAACTCTGCCCTGCTAGTGGAACTTGTGGTTGAAAGGATTTCTATCCCCTGGTATAATTCATAAATAAATGATATATGTATATGTATATGTGTGTGTATATATATGCATGTATATATACACTATATATGTATATACATATATATTATACACACATATATGTATATAATGTAGGTATTTATATCTGTATATATCTATATACACATGTATGTACATATACATATGTGCGTGCATGTGTGTGTTTATTCTCATAGTGATCTTTACATCTTTGGTACCTCTACTCTTGCCTCAGCTCTCTCTGAACTCTTCCTTTGTCTCTCCAGTCATAATGCCAGCCTGGGAAACCCCTATACTAAAGTCTTTCCTCAGGGCCACCATTCTGAGAATGACCCAAGCAATATTTCATTTCACTCTAGACTCAACTTTCTCCAGACTCCACTTCCTTCTCCTCTCCTGACACATTACCTCCAGGCAGGTATCCTTCCCTCTTAGCACTTTCTAGCACCTCTCTATCTGTCATCTTTGATTAGAATAAAGTCTTCTTGAGGACAATAACTGTCTTGCTGTCTTGTATTTGTATTCTTAGCATTTAGCAGAGTGCCTGAGTTGTGGTTCTATGGTGTGTTGTGGTGTCTCAAAGAATTCAGAGTCAGACCCCCTCCAATCCAAGTATAGGCATTTATTGAGAATTGATGCCCTTCAGAAGTGGGCTAAGTGAGGAACCATCAACTTAATAAGAGGAAACAGACAAATTTATAGTGTAATGGTGCTTGTGAGAAATAGCTAGTTGTTTTATTTCCACAAAAGTCACATGAAAACTAAGGAATGCAATCTAAGGGTTAGGTGGAAGTTGAACAAAGGAAGCCATAAAGTAGAATTGGTGGGTGAATAGACTAACCAGCAAAAACTGGTTCTGTAGTTAGATAGATTAACACACCCATTTCCCAAGCAAAAGAGTCATGGCCATACCCAGATAAGGGCAAAGTAAATAAGGGCATGAGTCAGAGAACTGTGGGGAGTGGGAGAGGTAAACGGGGCAGGGATTGCAATAGGGAAATTAGGCACTTTGGATAGGCTGTAACTTCTTTAGTAACCAGCCAATGGGGAATCAGAGGAGGGACTTGTGTTTTGGATAGGGAATAAAAGACTGTATTTTCCCTCCTCAAGGGTGTGCCTACCCATAGGACACCCACCTTTGCAAATGCGTCATAATAAAGACTGTTGTGCCATGTGGAGTTCCTTGTAAGACTTTTTGTTCCTTACTTGCTGATTACACAACAGAAATTACAAATATTAAAAGGCAGGAGGGGTTTGTTAAGGGATAGGTAATGGGGAGGGGGTCCCTTCTATGGTTCAGTGGTCAAACATCCTGGTCATGCTGCTTTCTGATTGGCTAGCTAGAGGCAGTGGGCCTGCTATTCAGTGGGGCCTCTGATTGAGTCTGGGGGCCTGTGATGTGGTTAAAGACAGATTGAGTGGTTAAATCAGGACATGCCTAGGGGCAGCTAGGTGGCACAGTAGATAGAGCACCAGCCCTGGATTCAGGAGGACCTGAGTTCAAATTTGGCCTCAGACACACAACACTTACTAGCTGTGTGACCCTGGGCAAGTCACCTAACCCCATTGCCTAGCCAAATAAATAAATAAATAAATAAAATTTTTTAAAAAATCAGTACATGCCTACTGTTCAATGGGGCCCATAAAGTTAGAATATTGGGATTGGGGGCAGCTTTATTAGGATTCTATCACCTGGAGCACAGAAAGTGTTTAATGAATTCTCTCTCTCTCTTTCTCTCTCTCTCTCTCTCTCTCTCTCTCTCTTTCTTTCTCCCCCCTTCCATCCCCCCACCATCACAATCTATATCTAGATAGATATCTAATATAGATATTCTGGACAAATTATCTATATTACAGATTAATATAGATATAATACCTATATCACTCACTATCTAATATATTAAATTAATATATTATACATATAGATATATAAGATCCATATAATTATGTATAATGGTGATATATTATTAATTAGATATTAATATCTACATTAGATATTAATATAGATATAACATTAATTTAAATCTATTAGATTATGTATTATCTCTATATTAGATTATATATTATATCAAGTACCTCTTTCATGAGTTGGAGCTTTTATCTTTTATTCTACCTTTAGAGTTGAGATTTAAATGACAGAGAAAATGTGTGAGAAATTCATGCTAGAGTGTAAAAGCATGATATCAGGCCCTTTTATGAATGCCAGCTCTGAATGGTGAGAGGAAAAGGACAGAAGACAGTAATGAATTGAGAATTGAAGGAGAAATTCTATAGATATAGGAAAGGAACACCCAAAAGAGAACTTTTGGGGAGATAAAAGTAAGCTTTGCTATCATCACAATTTTTCCTGGAGCTAGCCCTGCGTTAATAAATACTTAATAATAATTCAGAGCCTAAATAGTACAGTACTGTAATAAGCAGGAAATACTTATCCAAACTAGATTTTCCTGGGACTGAAGTAAATCTCATTCCCCACGCAAGTAACAAATACAAAGAGAAGAAAAGCCTTCCCTTTATTTTAAAATTTAGATTACTATTTTGAAAATAATTTAATTGAATCTATGACATTTTATTCAAGGCTGGGTCAGAGGGAATAAAAGAGGATGAAACTATAAGTCAACTACTACTTGTTATAAACTCCAATACAAAAATTTGGTAGGGGAAAGGTTGAATTAACTTTACTGGAAAAAATGAGTTTGTGAATTATCTTAAGGTCTTAGATATTCATGTTCTCCTTATCCCTACCCCGACTCAGCAAAACAATATAGCAAAACAGCTAGTGACACAGATTATGTAAATTTGAAGGATTTTAGTCAGACCCTACTACCTCCAAATAGCTTTCTTAGTTGTCCATGATTCATATCTGAAATTTTACCCTTAGAGATTAATTCCTTTAGGTTAAATCAGTATCTCTTATTAAAATGGGAATGCCTCTAGAATGGGTAACACAGTGTATAGTAAATATATTAGCATTCTAAAATTTTAATTGTATCTGAAACATCATATTTTCTATCCTCCACCTAAAACATTAATCCCCTCTCCATTATCTTCATAGAGACACCACATATTAGTCCAAACATATTAGTGTGGATTAGTGTATGAGAACCTTTCCAATTGACAGTTCACAGAGAGGTGCAAAGTAAGGAAATATGGAGGTCCAAGATGCATTTTCTTGTGTGACTGCTAACTTAATTCTGCACACACATCCAGGAGCAGTTTCAGAAAGGCTACAAGCAATGGAAGTGTGGTTGGATTAAGTATATTTTTTCCCAGGTGACTGCTTTGCCAGACAATCCTCATTCAGATAAATAAGTTCTAATATGTTTATCTACACAACTCAGTCAGTAATCAAGCATTTATTAAGGACTTTCTATGTGCCGAATACTATACGGAATGCTGAGGATACAAAGAAAGATAAAAATAGACTCAACCCTCAAGGAATTCACAATCCAATTGAGGAAAAAAAACAAATGGGAAAAGAATTAGGTGCATACAAGATATAAATGGAATAGATAGAAGACAATTAGAGAAGGGGAGTCACTAGCAACAAGGAAGGGAGGAATGGTCTGGGCAAAGCCTCCCACAGAGATGGAAATTTGATTTGAAAAACTAAGCCGAAGAAACTAAGCAACTTCATTATCCTACATCCATCCTTTGTAGATTTCTTCTCTATATATTTTGTAAAGTTGGCTATCGAACAAAGGCAAAATCAGGATCTATGATTACTCACTATTCTCTTCTTCAATAGTTTAGATTTATATCCACATATAACCAATAGAGAGTCCTGGCTAAGAGGAATACTTACGTTCTAATAATTCACTTTAGTAAGTAAAAGAACGCGACAATGAAAAATCCTTTCCTCATTACACAGCCAGGATGTTAAAGGAACCCAGGGGAATCAAACTGCAAAGGATTTATTAAAAATCACATCAAATGTTATTCTGAACCTAACATTTCAATCAGTAAACTCAAGGCTGTTCCTAGAGAATAAAGGATATTTCCAGTTGTGGTATTGAATGCAGAAGACAATAACAATGAGGGAAGATAAACAGCATGGAATGGAACCATTAACGATTAGTGATGGCATCAGAAGCCAACATTCCTGGACCTGGGCCATTGTGCACTTTACTTGACTGAGCCAAGGTGTCACTGAGACCACCTTGTGGAGAGGAGTATTTGTTACAAAACTGTGAAAGATCTGTGATGATATGTATCACCTTATTTATCCTCATGATCAGGGAATGAACTGTTTCACATAAATGAATTTTTCAGAAAGATAAATAATACTTTCTTATAGACAGAACTTTGCATTTTCTGTCCTAAAATATATACTATATGCTCCCTCACCTTCCTAACTCTAGAATATGGAATCCTTTAATGGTAATTGTTACTATTAAAACCCTTAACTTGCTGATTTAGTATCATTATTGTGAACATGTATTATTGTCTTGTGTGTCATGAAAATTCTGCAACTTTTAAAGTTTTTCTCTTCATTTACTGTCAAGCGATTACCAAACCTTCTTATTGCTCTTGGATCCATAATGGGTTTGTTACTTTTAATTTTCTTTAAGCCAGATAAGTAAACTTGTCAGAACTGTTCATTGAATAAGAATAAACAGGTCCTAAATCAGGGTTTAAGGTCCTCTGCTCGATGATAGTGCATGGAAAGGCAGGGTGATTTAGCTGTTAAGGATGAAGGCCTAGAGTAAGGAGAAAACTGGTTCAAATTCTGTTCCTGCAACCCTGGGAAGTCACTTCACTTGGTTCATTTGTATCTGCTTCATCTGTAAAAGAGGGGTGATTACTTGAGTACTAATTGCTTCCTGGGATCTTTTCAAGGAAAGTACTTTGTAAACTCCGAAGTATTAGTGAAATATGAACCTTTAGGAATACTAGAGTTATATTTAACATGAGGCTT
Source organism: Vombatus ursinus (assembly GCF_900497805.2). Taxonomy (NCBI): domain Eukaryota; kingdom Metazoa; phylum Chordata; class Mammalia; order Diprotodontia; family Vombatidae; genus Vombatus; species Vombatus ursinus. The sequence goes on from NW_020954630.1 coordinate 4,547,248, forward strand.
TGGTATTTCTGTTTCCAGAGCTCAGAAGCCATTTTAACTTCTTTTTATGTTTTTATGTTCCTGTAAGTTGAAGAGGCTAGAAATCTGGCCTTCAGAGAAATGGGCCTTTATTCTACTTCATATATCCTGAGCACCTAGGAGGGTACTGAGCACACAATGGCTCAGTAAATCCTTTAGAGTGAATGAATACTTTGAACAGAGAGTTCACATGTTTATCTCAGTGATGTTTGCTGAAAATCTCTCTGGGGCAAAATTAAAGGCACATTAGGCAGGAGCTCAGCATATCACTGACGTGCAAATCCTCCTGTAAGTAAATTTGCAAATAAATCAAGTGCGGTTACCTTTAGAGAGCTTCTACACAGAACCCCAAACTACTTAAAGAATATCCAAGTATTAAATTCTTTAATTCTGTATTATCTCTGAATGGAGGGGCCCTCTAGACCCCTGGTGGTACTGTCCTGGAAATATGGCTGGCCTTTAATTGCTACTTCATTATTTTATCTGAAAGTACTTTCTCCCCTGATCCACAGTTGCCTTTTGTACTAGAAGCTAAGCAGTAGCCCTGCTTGCCCTGCTGAAGGTAGGCTGGGCCTGCAAAGCAAAGAATTATGTTTAAGTATAAGACTTTGCCTTTGATGTTTGTCCAGAGTATTAAATCTCTTGCCTTCATCTCGCCTTTACAAGCCAAGCAGCAACTCCTGGCTTTTGTATTTGGACCTATTTTAGGGCTGCATCTGTTCCTGGGGATGACAACTAGGATGATTTCAGGTTTATTGGGGAAGAGATCACAGGCAGCTGTGAACAGTTTTTACTAACTGTACACAGAGGAATATTTCAGCAGGGTTAGACAGAAAAAACTCTTTCTAGTTGATAATGTTATCGATAGAATCACCATAATGAGAGACAGCATAATATCATGGCTAGAGCAGCGGGCTTGGATAGGATGGATTCACCACTTCCTAGATTTAGAGCTGGAAAGGACCTTAAGCTCATCAAGTCCAACCAATTAGTTTTGGAAAGGAGGAAACAAGACCTGAACTAATCTAGTTGTAACCTGAATGACAAGGAGGAGGTCAATGGGAAAGACTTCAAAAATGAAAGACTTAACTGGGGTTGTAGGATGCTAGTTGCTTGAGTGCATCTGCAGTGGGATGGAGTGGGGACTGACAGAGGATTTAAAGAGCATTCCAAGATTTCAAGCATAAATAATTAGTAATATAGTGCTGCCATTAACAGATATTAGGATGAAGAACATAATTAGTGGAAAAGATGATGGGTTTAGTTTTAGATAAACTGAGTAACTGCAATTCTCAGCATTATTCAAACGTTTTAATTGGGTGGGGCCATTTTGTTCCCTGAGAGAAGAAACAACAATAATTAGTGTTTCTAATTAATGTAGTGCCTCTCCTAAGTAATATATTTACACTTTTATCTGATGCCTTTTAGACCTTCAGTTTGTCTAAGTTCCTAAGATTTTCAGACATTAGAACAGTCCATCGAAACAGATTTTTTTTCCCCAGAAAGTCTTCTGCATCCCTTCAAATTAATCCACATTGTAGGAAGTCACCTGCTCTATCTCTGTGTGGGACTAGTTCCTAGGAGTATGTCTCCAATACTGATGGATTTGGGGAATTGTGTGTAAGCTAAGTGATTTTATAAGAAAAAATAATTGTGATATAAACACAAGATAATATATTATATTCTATACAAAGTGTGATGTCTAACCCAAAAAGTAGGCTCTTAGGATAATAATCATTCATATCCTCCAAATTCCTCATTAATATGTAGACCATACTAATTTTCTTTATAGTAAGTTCAATTTCATGAGACCTTATCTCAAATAAGGCATTCTACGTAAATGTTTAGTTAAGAACATGACACATTCAATATTCTAACTCAGAATTCTTATATTTTAACAAGCTTTAATTCAGAAACCACCTCCACAAAACCTCCCTACCCCTCTCCTTTATTTTAGTGCCTCTCACTCTTTGAATTACAGGTTATTTCTCTGTATACATGGTGTGTCATCCTAATAGAATGAAAATTACTTGAGGTCAGGAATCATTTGTTTATCTATCTATTGTATCTATCTATCTATCTATCTATCTATCTATCTATCTATCTATCTATCTATCTATCTATCTATCTATCTATCTATTTATTTTGTCTTGGTATCCCTAGTACCTAGAACTTAGCAGATACTTAATAACATTATTGAATTTACTTCAACTATGTATTAAGCTTGGGACTGTGATATGTAGAAAGGAGATACAAAGGACAGAACATGCTTCGTGCCTTGAAATAGCTTACAGTATAATAAGGGAGATAAAATAACTCACATGGAAAATCAGACAAGCAAAAAAAGGATTGAATACAAGACACTATAATATAAAAGGCAGATACACAAAAAATATACACAAGGCAGTATGTGATTGAATGTTATATGTATATATATATATTTATATATAGTATTTTTATATACATATGTATCTATATTTATAATATCTCTATTCATATACACATGTATGTGTATATACAAGAGAGAGACAGAGAGAGAGAGAGAGAGAGAGAGAGAGAGAGTTTTGAATACTTGGGCAGTATTCCTGTAACATTCAATTGGCTCTAGATTAATTCAATAAATATTTATTGACTACTGTGTTACTGTTTGCAGGCAGCAAGGTGACACAGAGGATAGAGTGCCAGGCCGGGACTCAGGAAGACTCATCTTCCTGAGTTCAAATTCAGCCTTAAACACTTACTAGCTGTGTGATCCTAGGCAAGTCACTTTACCCAATTTCCTGCAGTTTTCTCATCTATAAAATGAGCTGAAAAAGAAAATGGCAAACCACTTCAGTATCTTTGCCAAAAAAAAAACCCAAATGGGGTTACACAGAGTTGCACAACAAACTGAAAAATAATTTGATAATACCTACTGTGTGTAGGGCATTGTCTTAAGCATTGGAAACAGTCTGACAGATCTGTTATCTTCTGGGTTTGGATGTTCTCTCCAATATTTCAGATGGTAAATTTATTCATGTTTGTACATCTTGCGCAACTTTTGGTCCATAGTCCTCCATGAATTCACCATGGGGGGTCCACCCAATGTGCCAAAGGCTTCCCTTGCTTTTTCTTGAAATAGAAGAAGGAGGCTACAGCCTCAGGTATCAAACTGATAAAATGATTGCCCCAATACAAGCAAGGGGGTTAAAAAAAATAGGTTTATTTTGCTCATAAACATATAGTTGTCAAACACAGTACAAGGATATATGATATAAGATCAAGCCCAACAATTTAGTTAGGAGACGGACTTGTGCCCTCTGCCTCCGGTCTCAAGAGTTTTTGTCCTCATATGCTGAATGCCTATGCTGAATGCTGCCTCAGCCTGGAGATCACTTAAGCAATTGGCAAAACAGGGTATGCCTGCCTTGAGCACAATTTTTTTTTTACATGTAATAACTGTGTTTTTCTGACTCTCATCCTCCCTCCTAGTTTATTGCCTTGGTTTATAATTTTTTTCTTGCCTCTTCATACATAAATTCTTACTATCCCCACTCCCTTTGGGGCACTTGCCTATGCCCACAATCCATTTTTGGAAAGGGTTGCTGAAGGGAGGACCTGACCAAAGCTCACCCCAAGGGATGCTATTGGAGTACTCTGGCTGTCACCCTGTTACTGTCACCACATGACCAACCCATCATGTCCTGCTATTACACATTTCATGGATGACATCTTTTACTACAGTTCCTCTTTGGTTTTATGTTGACACTTAGGCACACTTACTATGTGCCTTTCCATTGCCTTCTTTGTGATATTCATTTTCAGGCATAGAGATTACACAGACAAAAATGGAACAGTCCTTTCTCTTAAAGACCCCACATTATATTGGAAGAAATAACATATACTCAGATAAGCATGGTAAAAGGAAAAATGAGGAAGGAAAAAATAATATTAACCAGTGGAGAGATCAAGAAGATTCATATTTCCTTTTGAATGACACCCCACCTGCCCCTACGGGTCATGTTTGTCTTCTAAAATCCTCATCCCACATCAGAATTGCCAAGTATATTCTTTCCATTTTTTGGTAAGTTGTGAGCCAATGTTTACATTATTTGTGCAATAGATGATGAAAACTAAGTATTCCTAGACAGAATCCACTCACTTAATACGCAGTTATTTGTTAATTGCCTGCTCTGTACTGGGCTCTGTGCTAAATTTTGGGAATAAAAGACAACAATGAAATAGTCTCTGCCATTAAGAAGAGTGCATTCCATTGAGGGAAAAAATACATAAATATGTAAATAAATAGAAAATGTATTCATAATAACCTGGGGGAAGCATTAACAACTGGTGGTGACCAGGAAGGACAACATGTAGCAATTTGTTCTTGAGCTGAGGCTTAAAGGAAGGTAGAGATTCTAAGAGTTAGAAACAAAAACAGGTAGACTTCAGTCATAGGCACAGAGATGGGAGATAGATCATTATATACAGGTAACAACAAGTAAATTTGGTTTGGCTAGGCAGGAGAGTGTTTGAAGGAAAGGGTTAACGGATTTTACTGAAACAGTCTCTAACCTGAGAATGATGAAATAGTAGGCCAGAGACAAGGTGCCAGTAATCAGGTAGCTGTTTAATTAATTAGTTTCATTATGAGGAACAGATCTGCAAATCAGTAATTCTCCTGATCAGAATTCCACCTTGTTGAAGTGAAGACAGAGATTTTACATGTAAATCACAAGTGGGAAGTGGGGGGAGGTGGATTAAAAACAATCATTTCCCAAGGCTTAAGTAGTTTCCCACAAGCCCACAATATAACAATTCTGGAGTCTTACAGGAGCAATATTACTTAAATCTTTGGAGGTCATTACTTGGTGGATCACAGGAGCAGATTTCTGTGACAAGAACAAGTTCTATAGTCTTTGATTCAATTCACTTAAGGTACACAGGCACAAAAATGCAGTGATTGTGAGTGTTGTCAAGGTCTGATTGATCATTTCAAGTTGCATTGTGAGACTGACTCAAGTTATAAAATGCAATTCTGAAAAGTCTAATCTATTAGTATATTCATTACATGTATCACATTGATTATTATGAAAATCATCATTCCCTTCACAAAAGTAATATGCAATTAAAGGATGGGGCCACAGGGGTAACAGAATATCCAAGAGCCTGAGAATCCTAATTCACAGCCCCATTCTCATCCCTAGAGCCAGAGTCACTGTAGATGGAAGGATTATGGTCCATTCTCAAGTCCAATTTCTATACCCACCCTCAACCCCCAAGGATTGGGCATCTAACTGGACTTAAGGATGGAAGCATGGTGTTTTGCTTCTCCTACTAGTTGCCAGACTCCCTCCACTGGGTCCAAAAGGCTCCTCCACCAGGATCCCACTTTTCCCAGGAGGCATCCAGGCTAGGGGTTGTCTGTTGGCCCCAGCTGCTCACAGCAGGGCATTCTGTCAGCCTCGGCATAGGTTCTGCCATGATGGGCTGGTGGATAGTCTGGGTCATTGGCTGCTGGATAGACTGGGTCATGGACTGATGCATTGACTGGATCATGGACTGCTGGGTAGGCTGGTGCATGGGCTGGGTCATGGGCTACTGAATAGACTGGTAGATGTGCTGTGGGGGCCAATAGATGGGCTAGTGCATAGACTGGGTCAGGGACTGCTGAATAGGCTGGTGCATGGGTTTGTGGATGGAACCCATCATGGGCTGCCACACATGATATATGGGCTCCAGCATGGGCTGATGCATGAGTTGCCCTGTGGTTTCTGGCCTGGACGTTTGCCTAGGCTCCAGTTGCATGGGCTGTTGTGTAGTCTCCAGCATGGGTTGCTGCCTGGGCTTTGGGATGGGCTCTTGCCTGGTTGGCTATGTGGGCTCCCACATGGTTTCTTCCTCAGGCTGACCAATGGGCTTTGGTACGGGATGCGTTACAGTGTGTTTCCTGGTTTTGGCTGTCTCCATGGGCTCCTTATCATCAGGGGTATCACCCACACTGTCACCTACAGTGTCTGCTGCAACCACATCAAAATAGGAGGGCATGTCCTGGGGGGGGGCTGGGCTTGCAACCATAAAGGAGTTGGAAGGGGCTTCTCTTGTTCTTGTCCCTGCTGTCCTCAGGGAGAAGAGGGCTTTGTCCAGGATGCGATTCCGCTTCTCAAGATCTCCCTTCACCAGGCTCTACAGGGTCCTTCTAATAGAGCTGGAGGTCAAGGACAAGATACTATTAATCTTTGTGTGGAACGCTGACGTGATGGTGTCTAGTTTTCCAAGGAGCACCCCTAAGCCCTGGAACTGGCATCGGAGGTTCCAATTCACCTGGCTCGCAAATGGAACCCTAAGAGTGGTGACCAGGAGTTGGGGGAGGCCAAACAGGGAGAAGAAAGGGAATCAGGGACCAGGCCACTTATATGAAATTTTGTTCCTTCAATCATGAGGCCTCCACCCACTGTGAGTAAGCATCCACAGACAAAAGGATGAAGCAGAAGCCATTGGAGACCTCCACCAGGGGCCCCACCAGGCCTAGGCCAACCTGCACCTGCTCAAAAAGCCTGCATGACCTCTTCAACCTGAAGCACAGGCAGCAAGTCCTTGCTCCAGTGGCTCTTGGGGACACCCTGAAAGGGCAGAGACTTCTCCGGGTGGGGCTTCTGACACAAGTTACACTACTTGACCTACTTGGAGACATCTTGGTCAAGGGTGGGCCAGTAGTAGCTAAAGGAACACTTCTTTCTGGTTTCCTGTAATGTGCAATGTAGACCTGAGGAGGTGACCTGGGCCTGCTTCACAAGCTCCAGGTGGTCCTTCTGGTCCAATACCACCAGTGACTTCTTGCCCAGATGAATGAACATCAGATTTTGGCCTTCCAGAGTGAAGTTCTGGGCCCACATGCAAAAGTTGTGCTTCTGCGTAGGAGTCAGCAGGTGGCTTGGCAGGGACCTGTTCTCCAGGAACTTTTGGACTTCGAGGATCTTGCGGTCCATGGCTGGGGTTCAGGGATGATTGTGTAGTTGGATGAGTGCAGTAAGCGAGGTTGTATGCTGGGTCTCTGCCCTTGAGCCCCAGGCCAGGGGTCTGGATTCGAGTGCCGACTTGGTCACTAAGATGATTGCGTGATCTAGGCCTTAGGGACTACATGGGTAGAAATGGGAGAGCAGAGTGGCATTTGATGATCTTCCCTAGCCAAGAGAACTCCAACCCTGCCTGGAGGGCCAATGGAACCCAGAGTTCCAGATATCTCGCGGAACAAGCATTTATTAAGTGTCTGTTATCTACCAGCTACTGTGCTAAGTGATATACAGATATTATCTCTTTTTAATTTTAAACTTAAATACAAAATAAGAAAAGAAAAAAGAGACAAACTTAAATATTGCAGCTTACATACAAAAAATTGTCATATGCACAGCAGAACATGAGAGGATTTAAAATATAAAGCAATAAAGTTCCATTTCAAGAAAGCCTATGTAATAAATACTACACATTGTATTCAGAGCTGTCCATCTTTTCTTTACTTCCTTGTAGGTTTTATTTTCTTCTCTGCTGTACACTTTTTACTTTGTTCTTTTTTCCCTCTTCCTCCCCTTGCCTTCCCCAAGAAGGCTACAATTAAGTACAGATATACACACACATATGCATATATATTCATATATTTTTATATAAACACACACATACACATATACACACACTATATACTATATATACACACAAACACATACACATAGACATGCATACATACTTACATACACATACATAGATATCTATAATCATACACATATATACATTCATATGCACCTATGTAACAAATATCTCATTTGAGGAGTACATGACACAAAAAAGGCAAACTCTTGATGTAGTTTCACTTCCTCATTACATGGAAATACAATGGAAAACTGAGGGAAACTGAGACCTAGAGAGGTTAAGTGACTTCCCCATATGATAAACATGTAATAAGTGGCAGAGTTGGGATTCATATTCAGGTCTTCTAACTCTAAATCTAATAACCTTTGTACTATATTACACACCTGAGCAGAGAATTTATTCTTGTCACACTCTCTCAGACCTCTGCTTTGTCAGGCAAAGCTGATGGTTGTGGTTAATCCACTGAAGTGGACCAGAAGATTATGATGAAGACTTGCTTGGACCAGCTTGAATGAACTTCCCTGCAGGTTGATTGATTTGAAACCTAGTTTGAGCCCTTAGCATGAGGATCATATAACGACTTCTTTATCTATCGAATTTAAGCTTCTCAAACTTGATAGGACCTCTATAGGAACTGTCATTATTGCAATCATAGAGCAAGAATTTGTAGAAGACTAGTGGAAGCTTTGCTCAGTTGCACCTCTGTTTATTAAAGCAATTATTTATGTGAACCTTGAGGCTTGGACCCTGTCTTTGAAGTCAGAGAAAAAATTCCTTCCAGGACCCAATTTTTAGTTTAACCATGCTTAGTTTATCAGTTTCTCAGCAGGGACCAAAATCTGTAAAGTGAGATGCAAACCCATTAAGTTTTGATAAGGGGAGAGGCAGTGTGTTAAATGGATAGAGTTTTGGCCCTGGGGTCTGAAGATTTGGGTTCAAATTTTGCCACAGACACTAATTGCTTTGATTACATACTATCCATTTAATGTCTTGGAGACCTAATTTCTTAATATGCTACATGGAGATAAAAATATTTGCACTATCTACCTCATAAGATTGTTGTGAGAAAAGTGCTTTGTAAACCTTAAAGTACTATGTAAATAATATTATTGATGGGTTTTATTGAGATAAATACAGTTGAAAAGCATCTAAGATACATTCAGTAAAGAGAAACTGAGTATACTGCTTCTATGAGGGGTTCAGGAAGCCTGAAGGTCAAAGGAACCGGTGAAAGAGGGAAGAGTGCAGAACCTTATGTCCTCTCTTGCTTGGGGCCACCCCGACTCTGCCATACCTGATCTCTACTCTAGATTATTTTTTTTTTCTAGATTGCTTTATTTTGTACATCATATTTGCAGGTATTTTAGAAGTTAATAGTTCTTGATTATTTCATTAGCATTTGAATTGGTTGCAGTGAAAATAGAGAGCACCCTATTATACTGTGGCAAATACATTCTTCTTACTGTTCAATTCTTCTATTAAATTAAGTGGTGTTAGTTTTTTTTTTTCTCCTCTATAGTGTGTTTCTTACATAGCTAGAAACACAGGAGAAAGTGAGAGGAGGGTTCCTTTAAATACACTATAAAGAGTTGGGCTCTTAGTTTTGAAAAAAGATTTTGTTTAAAGCAAAGCAATTTTTTAAAAAACTCTTTCTTAAATACATTTTGTGTTCTTTTCAAGGATCCTTAGTCATTTCGCAGAAGACGCTTCAAGGTGGTTTGTGATGACATTTTATATAAAAAGATGGGGAGGTAGAAGGTCAGGGGACAAATGCCATCTCGTAAAGATAGTAATACAGATAGCAGATTATGAGTTTCCTCCTAAAAGGTATCATGCCATTTTCTGCTAACTTTCCAACACACAGGGTAATTCAGTGGGTATATGGAAGCCTTAGAAATACTTTCGATTATGTTGTATTGCAAAAAGAGGATAAAATAGCACTACCTTGATGTTTAGATGATGTCATCAATCACAAGAGCTCCCTCCACTAGTGCAGATAGATATAGCTCTTTTTATCTTGTACATATCTTATACATACTCTGTCATAAATCCTCCAGAGAAGATCTGCCCAGTGCATTGAAGGCCTTCCTCTAAATTATCTCACATGTTTGTGAGTGACACCAGAATACTTGCTCTGTCATCTGGGTGTCTCCATTCTCACAACCTAACTAGCATGCCACATTTTTTTCAGTAATATATTACTTGATGTTCTCTTTCCTGTCTCTTTTTAAATGCAAGTCATCATTGATAACATATTGCTACAGTCTACTTGTCACCCACCGTATGTCTATCTGCGGCACTTTTGGTAAGCCACAATTTTTATTCTTTCAAGATTGTGGCATGCCACAACTCACCACCACATAGCCCTACAAGAACAATATTGGAGTTAAATTCTGTGTCAGGGAGAATTTAGGGATGATCTGAAAATACTATACCATTTCACAAATGCAATGCTTTCTTCTCTATTCCTCCTATTTAATTCTGGGCCCAGTTAATTCTTTGTCTGCTGTCTTTTTCCAAATCTAAACTAAACTATGTTCACTTGTGGGAACTGCATTTTAAAGAAAGACGGGACAAAATTAATTGGAGACTATCTAGAAGAGAGTAACTGGGATAGTGAATAGACTTCAGATCATGATGCTTGAGCATTGGTCAAAGGAACTATGTATGTTTAGCTTAGAGAAAAGACTTAAGAAGCATATGATAGCTGTCTTCAGGTATTTGAAGGACTCATTTAGGGATCAGAATTATCCTAGTTGGCCTGAAAAGGTAGAGCTAAGGGAAATGGTATGAAATTACAGAAAGACAAATTTAGACGTGACATAAAGAAAGATATAGAACTATCTAGGAATAGAATGGGTTGCCTTGGGAGGTGCTTCTCTATACCTCATCCCAACCCCAACTGAGATTATCAAGCAAAAGCTAAATGGCAAATTAAATGTATTGTTCTCTAGCTAATGTTTAGACTAAGTGGTCGTTGAGATCCTTTTCAATTCCACAGTTCTGTGATTCTGTGAAATATCATAATAGACTAAGGAAATAGTTCATATGTCACAATCTGAGCTGCGTGCTTTCTTCATCCACTTGTTTTTTTCTGGGTGGATTGCTAGACTTACATTTCACCTGTTAAAAATATAGATGATCATTTGGTAAAATTAATTAGTTGACCAATTTATAAAAGACATAAGAAGATTAGTTGAGTTCTCAACCTACACCAATCAGTGACTCAATCAATACATATTCATGTACTCCATGGTAGAAAGAGTTTTGGGAAATAAACAGAGAACAAAAAAGAGTGTATATTATTCAGACTGGTATGGTAGAAAAAGCTCTATTATTTGTTTATTCAAAGGAAAAAAAAGCTGCAATCTGGGGAGGGTAAGTGGAGAGAAAGGGAACTGGAAGAAGTAGAATTTGGTAGATCGACTAGGAGTAAGATTGGCATTACAGGTTAAATGAAAGAAATAAAGAGAAGAAAGGAAGATGGGAGAATTGAGCATCTAATGTATGGGGTATCTTAAGAAGACCAGACTGAGAGGATGTATTTTGGGGAAGAGAGGAGATTATGGTAGGAAAAGGCCAGAATATGGAAGATTTGAATGGATGTAGAAACAGCAAGATTTGACAACATTTGGATATGTACAGTGAAGGAAATTAAGGGGTCAAGCATAATGCCAACATTATAAATTGAAGAGATAAGAAGAATAATGTCTTTGACAGAAATAGGGAGACTTGGAGAGAGATGAGTTTTGCAGAATAGATAATGAGTTCTGTTTTGGACATACTGAGTTTGAGGTGCCTATAGGACAATGAATTTGAAATGTCCAGTAGACAATTGGTGATGTCAGGATGAAGCTCATGGGAAAAACTATGGCTAGATATATAGATATGTGAGTTATCTGTACAGAGATGATAATCAAACCCATGGAAGCTGAGAACACCAATTTTAAGCTGAGGAAAAGATGACCTGGGTAGAGGGAAAAAGGCAGAGAGTAATAAGGAGCTATACTACAAAAGCTGTAGTGAAAATAGATGTGACATATTGAGGAGTCAAGTCGAGTCAATAAGCATTTATTAAACACTTAGTAAATGTGAGGCATGATGCTAAGTGTTGGGGATGCAAGGAAAGGCAGAAAATTTTTAACTTCAAGAAGTTTATATTCTAATAGGAGGAGACAGCATGCAAAAAAATCCTTATTTCTATACATACAAGCTATATAGATAGATAAAGATATATATACACACACCACATATACACATATATGGATATGTGTGTATTTACACATGTATATATGTGCATACACATATGTATATATGTATGTATGTAAATTGGAGACAGCCTCAGAAGAAAGGCATTAGCATTCAAGAGGACTGAGAAAGGCCTCTTAAGGAAGATGGGGGAACTGACAGGACTAGGTAACTGAATATGAGAGGTGTATTAGAGGGAAGAGTCAAAAGGACACCAAGGGTTCAAACATGAAATCTTAGGTGAATGGTGGTTTCTGTGTGAAGAAACTTTGGCTCTTTGTTTAAAATGATTTTCTCTTATTCATGATTCTATATCATGAGACCCTGGCTTATAGAAGTTTGTCAAAATAGCATGGAGAGTTGCATATTATGCTCATTGCTGAGTTACTTTGTTGGAAAGGATGTAATAAATTAATTTGTAGTGTGATATTAATGGTAACCAAGACTTTAACATCTTAGAGCTGTTAGAAATAATATATTCATTTGCCCTAGTTGACAAGAGTAGCCACCTACTATTTAGGGCTCTATAAACCATTCTAAATTCTAGTCAGGCAACTCAAGTGAGCTGCAGTGAAGATCAAATTATTTTCTTTATTTTAATAAATTTATTGATGTTTTTTTCTTTCTAACATCATCATAGTTATCCTAAATATTCCTTCCACTCTCCTTCCCAAAGAGTTGTCCTATATGATAAACAGTATTTTCTTAGAAAAGAAAAAAAAATCAGTACAACTGATTGATATATTGAAAAAGTCCAAGAACATGTATAATGTATAACACTTGTGGACCTTCCTCCCACCCCCATGAAAAGGTAGGTTGGGATTAGTGTCCTCTCATGTTGTTTCAGTCATATCCTGCTTTACTTTCACAATTTTGTTACAATTACTTTTGATTTTTTGTAGTGTAGTTGTTCTTTCCCTTTATATTGTTATAGTTATTTTGTATATTGTTTTCTTGGTTCTGCTTACTTTACTTTGCTTCCATTCATATAGATCTTTCTATGCTTCCATTATCAAGGCTTCATTTCTTATGCACAGGAATATTCCATTACATTTATCTGCCACAATTTATTTAGTCATTCCCCAGTTGATGGACATCTACTTTATTTCCAATTTTATGCTAACTTAAAAAAAAGTACTTCTATTCACATTTTGCTGTAATTGGGGACGTTCTTCCTATCAATGGCTTTCTTCAGGGATAAATAAGCCTGACAATGGAGTCTCTGGTTCAAAGGATACAAATATTTTTAGTCACTTTATTTGCATAACTCAAAATTACTTTCCAAAATGGTTGTACCATTTTATAACTCCACCAATAATGGATTGGTGTACATATTTTCCACATGTCCTCCAACATTGACTATTGTAATTTTTTTGGTCATTTATTTTAATTTCTGTCGGTGTAAGGTAAAATCTCAAGGTTGTTTTGATTTGTGTTGCTCTTATTATTAATTCTTTGGAGCATTCATTCACATGATTCTGAATTTTTTATAGTTCTTTTGAGATGTTTCTTTGTATCCTTTGAAAGGTCAAATTATTGTCAAAAACCTCATCTCTCCTTTTAATTGGTTCCTCCTCTTTTGCTTTTTTCCTACCTCACATTCAATACAAGTCTTACAAGTGTCTCTTGACTTTCTCAGCCCTTCTATGGTACCCCACTGTGTCTCTTTTATGCATTACCTTTTTCAAAATTATGTTTCATTTCCCCTTCCCATAAGGTGCTTGTCAGAGTGAGTCAGCAGAGTACTTAATCAACCATTCGGTTCAGGAAGACTTTTACCTGAGGTTCAGATTTGAGCCCAGGGAGGTATTTGCATTCACCTCTTCATTTATCAAGGCTGTTATCGGCAATAATAATCATATGGAATGTTTACAATTTAGCTAGTTATTACCCTTGGCTCGCAGAATTCCTGAACACTGGGATGTCATGGCAGATTGTTTGTTTAGATGGGATCGGGTGTTCTTCCACAAGATAGCAGGTATGACTGACAGATAAAGTAATGACACTTATAAGAGGAAGTATGTGAAGGAATATCATGGAACCAGCCAAAGTTCAGGGACAGAAAAGTGGCCTTATCAAGGAGAAGTCTGGGACAGTGAAGGAAATGTGTTATTTTGATCAAGAAATTACCACCAACAGAGTAGCACTGGGCTCTTGGAAGATAAGCAGGTTTGTGACAAAATTTAGCATCAACACCCCCTCTGGCAGAGGATGTAGGACCAACCTGATGGTTTCTCCATTCAGTAATTTGCCTAGATCATGGGTATGCAAACTAGGGCCCAAAGGTCAAATTCAACAGCCCGACCTCTTTTGCATAGCCTGTGAAATAAGAATTTTTTTATGTTTTTTTAAAATAAAGTTTTATTGTACTTACAAACACAAGAAACATTCTTAGCTCTGCATTGATACAAAAATAGACAATTTTCAATTTGTCCCTCAGACCGTAGTTTGCCAAATACCCTTATTCTAATTATTGAAACATATTTTTAACATATAGTGTGTTATATGAGAAAACTCCAGGAATATGTATGGTATATATGTAGCATTTTAGAAAGTCTAACATGGTTCACTCAGTCTGTCAAGGAAGAGTACTGCTATATTGAAGAAGATGTACAGGCATGAGTAGAAGAGCTTGAAATCTTTAGATGTTGGCTCCTTTTGGTTACAATGGTTGTGTCACTTAGAAAATCAACAAGCATAGGTGTCCCATGACTGTTACAGGTGGGTCAGATTTAGAAGGTTTATCAGAGGCTAAGTAGCTGTGAAGTTTATGGCCTGTACCTACATCTAGGTGATGGTTGATTCTCCTGGTGTCTTAATTCATATTTCTAGAACAGTAGATATAAACATGAGCTACAGAGCCGTGGGACAAATGAAATGATAAGTAAAATGCAATTTTAAAAATATCACATGGTGAATATGGTGTAGTTATGTTGCTAGACTTGCTGAAAGGACTTGATAAGGCTCAGGATTCCATGGAATAGTGTGGGTGGTGGTGGGTGTGGGTGTACGTGTGTGTGCAGGAAAGACCATTGTCTTTAAAATGAGAGGATTCTGAATTTCTCTTTGACCTTAGGAAAGTTGCTTTTTTTTTTCATTTTTAAAATATATTTTTGTTTTTAGTTTCAAATTCTTTCCCTCCCTCAATTCCTCCCTTACCCATCAAGAAAGCAAGATGAAAAATATTTCCATACCAGTCATGCTGTGCGGTGGGTGGGGAAGGAAGAAAATTAAAGAAAAAAAATGTTTCAATCTGCACTCAGAGTCCATCAGTTCCCTATCTGGAGGTGGATAACATTTTAATCATGAGTTCTTTGGAATTTATTGATCAGTGTTGCTGAGCCTTTCACAGTTGATAATCATTACAATACTGCTGTTATGGTATATATTTTTCTGTTAGTTCTGCTAATTTCATTTTGTATCATTGCATATAAATCTTCCCAGTTTTTTTTTTCTGAAAACATCCCCTTCACCATTTCTTACAGCTCAATAGTTTTCCATCACAATCACGTACCATAACTTGTTCAGACATACCCCTATTGATGGGTGTCTCCTTAGTTTCCAATTCTTTGCCACCACAAAAAGAGCTGCTATAAATGTTTTATACGTATAGTTGTTTTACTTTTTCTTTGATCTCTTTGGGGTACAGACCTTGTAGCAATATTGTTATTTAAGGGGTATGAATAGTTTTATAGTTCTTTGGGTATAGTTCCAAATTGTTCTCCTGAATAACTGGACCTCTTCAGGGCTCCATCAGCAGTACAGAAGTGTAACTATCATCTCATATCCCCTCTAGCATTTGTCATTTTCCTTTTCTGTTATATTATTAGTGTGAGGTGGTACCTCAGAATTGTTTTAATTTGTATTTCTATTTATTAATATATAAAACATCTTTTTCATGTGACTATAAATGGCTTTAATTTCTTATTCTGACAATTTTCTGTACATATCTTTTGACCATTTATCAAATGGAGAATGGCTCCTATTTTTATAAATTTGGCTCAGTTCCCTAAAAATTTGAGGATGGATACTTCATTACAGAACCTTGCCATAAATTTTCTTCCTAGTTTCCTCCTTTCCTAATTTTGGTTACACTGCTTTTGTTTACGCACACACTTTTAAAGTTAAAGTAATCAAAATTATTCATTTTATGTCCTTTGGCCTTCTCTACCTTTTGTTTGGCCATGAACTTTCCCACTAACAATAGATCTGACATGCATTTTTTCTATGCTGCCTTAATTTGCATATACTATGTCTAAATGTCTAAATCATGTACCCATTTTGAGATTATCTCGGAATATAATGTGAAATGTTGGTCTATGCTTAGTTTCTGCCTGGTCACTTTCCAGTTTTCCTGGTACTTTTTGTCAGATAGTGAATTCTTGCTCCAATACCTAGGATCTTTAGATTTATCAAGCACTAGATTTGATACTAAACAAATGCTTCTGTATCTTGTGTACCTAATGTATTGCCTTGATCAGACACTCTGTATGTGTGTGTGTGTGTGTGTGTGTGTGTGTGTGTGTGTGTTATATGATTATGATGGAATACTTTTGTGCTATAAGAAATGATGAGCTGGATGATTTCAGAAAAACCTGGAAAGACTCATATGACCTGATATAAAGTGGAGTGAGCAGAACCAGGAGAACATTGTACACACTAACAACATTATTGTAACGGTGATCAACTGTGAATGACTTAGCTGTTCTCAGCAATACAATGATCCAAGATAATTCCAAAGGACTCATGGTGAAAAATGCTATCCACATGCAGAGAAAGAACTTATGGAATCTGAATGCAGATCAATGCAGTCATGCAAAACTTATTTCCATGTGAGTCATGTTTTGAAAGAAAACAAAACCAAAGGGGGGGCAAGAAAAATAAAGTTTAAAAAGTATGCACCAATCTACATTTGTTTTTATGTTATTGGAAGAAACTAAATCATAAAAAAAATTGTTTTTACTTTCAGCTTTTTCTTTTGCTGTTCTAGGAATTCTTGTGGGCTTGTAACCAATTTGTTTTTTTCTTTGAGGCTTTGCTTGTAGATGTTTTCATGTCCTTGTCTCCTGAGTTTGTGTGTTGAGCTTCCCTGTCACAATAGAAGCTTTTTATGATCAGGTACTTTTTTGTTGTTGTTATTTTCTAATTTTTCCAGTCTATTTCTTGACTTTGGACTTTATGTTAGAGTTGGGATCTGCTTACCTCTGAAGGGAGTGACTCTCCTGAGCTTCAGGCTTTTATATTCTGCTGTTTTCATAGCTGTATCCAGGGATATATAAGTTTTCAGTGCTTCCAGTGAGGTGTGATCTAGCAAGTAGTGTTATCATTGCCTTCCTTGTCCAAACTCTGGTCCTTACCCAGGTATTGCCCCTGTTCCCTTTCAAACACAATAAAACTGGTAACTAGGTATGACTCCTTCTTCCTTGATCTTACAAATGATCCTCTCCACCCTTGAACTGTGACCCAGAATTGGGTAATGGACAATGAAGTTGCCAAATGAAGCCCAGTACTATAGCCATTGCAAACACAAGGGTTCTCCCTATTCTCTTTTTGATCAGGGGTTTAATCCCCTTATCTTCTGTGGGCATTGGGCACTCCATACTGCTGCTGCTACTGCCATAGCCACCTCCATGGCCCTCAGCTGATATTGCTTTTGCAGCACCATACTCCCAGCTATCCCCCACCCCAGTGTCTACAAACCTCTCTTTCTGTCCTCTTAAGCTGTCCTGGCCTGGAAAAAATGACTCACTATGACTTTTTGTTGATTATGCTGCTTAGAATTCAAAAGTTGTTAAGAGTCAAATGTTAGAAGATCTTGCAAAAATTCTCACTTTACCCTGTCCTCTTGACTCCCCCTCCCATATTTTGTGTGTTTTAAAGTATTTATCCAAACTTCCCATTCTATATTTCCTCAATTACAGTCCAAACACAAAAGGCTACCATTTCAAATGTAACTTTTTTTTTTAAATGCACAACAAAAATAAATCAAAGAAATATGCCAAAACTTTTTATTTCAAGTTTATACAACTTAAATTATGTATAATCTTCCTATTTTCAAAATTTTAGAAAAATGGAGAAGGAAGTCTGTTTTTTCCCATGAATAACCAGAAAATGTCATGGTTTGATCATATTACTCAGCATACTTTTAAAAACTTCATTAAAATCAAACTTCTCAGATTAACATTAAAAGACTCTATAAAGAAATGCATCATTGGAAGTTCAGAGAAACACTTTCAAATAAAATCTGAAAGGCAGAGAAACTTCAGTAGCTCCCAACAAAGTGTCATTTATAGACTGCTTGGCAACATGGGGACATTTGCATAGCTTCATACTTTACTTAAGAGATAATCATTGAAAACCTTGTGCCTGTGCTTTCCCGCAGATCTTTCAGTGCTGAAGTAGAAATTCATTAACTGGCTATTTCTTCCTTTAATCTCCTCTCTGCAAACAATTGGGAGCTGGAGAGTCCTTTGGAGAAAAGATGCAGGGTAAACAAAATGCAGAATTATTTAACCAACAGCTATAATTTGACACTTCATTTAAACATTATACTTATATCAACTCATGGAAGCCAAGGAATAAAAAAAAATAACATTCACATCCTGTCAACTCAGGAATTTTAGGTACAGGTATCTGGAAAGAAAAAAGTTAAACAGATTTACAACTCCTTTAGACTCAAACCTACCTTACCTGGTCACAAAATGAATACTGGGCTTGCCTGCATTATTAATTCCTAATGGATACAATGGCATTGTTTCCCAGACCTGAACAGTTTCTTTCTCTCCATCTCCCTTAAATAGAATCTATTCTATTCTCTGGCTGATGTCTGAAATCCATTTTTAAGAGTGATGGTGGTAAAATCTTTGTTTTTCAACTAGAGAAAGGCTGATTGCACAACCACCTCTTGTAGAGGAAAGAAAAGAATTAAATTCATACTAAGGTATAAATGATTGGAGCTTCTTTTCTGAAAGTCAGAAAGAAGCAAGCACAAACTAGTGGGTACAAAATATCTGTAAAGGGTGAAGAGGAACAGAAACAGGAAATAGAATGCAGGAAAACAAACTTTGCAGACTTCACAGTTTTTCTGCCCAAATAAATGTGCATTTGCATGAGTCATAAATATGACCCCTAAGAATATGGTAATAGAAGTTTTTTTTTTCTTTTCTATTTCAATGTGATTTGGGAATTGTGAGAGCAACTCCCAATAACCATTAGCTCAATTTTCCATAGATGGCCCAGGAGTATGTTAGCTATAAACCATCTAGGTTACAGAAGGAAGATCTGCCTCCCTGTTCATGAGGATTTTCCATTTTATTCACCAAAACAGCAGCCCTAATGCCCCACTGGATGATCAATGTATTATCTCTTAGCCAGCTTAAAATACATAAAATACATCCAAAAAGCCTGTCTAGTGAAACAACTCCCATTACCTCCAAAGTATAAAGGGAATGAAACATTTAAAAATCATTAAATCATAAAATAAAAAATTCTTATTATTAGATTTGGCTTTTTTCTTCTCTAAAGTAAGTGAATTAATTGGAATTTGTAACACTATTTTCATTTATTCTTTCTCATAGAAGTGACTGGCTTGGTCTGGCCATACTATTTTTTTTCCTTATCCAGCTCATACTAAAAACAAGTTAAAAAATGGATGTCCAATTAGATCATTTTTGCAGCCTAAATAAAAATAGGGACTAAAAGCATTTTGTGGTCAAGGAGAAAATTTAAATTGGACTTAACCATAAGCCTCACTGATGCCTATTCAGTTAGACAATAAAGAAAACAAAAATGTTATTTTTTCCTTATTCAAGTTCATAGAGTTCTTGAAATTTATTCATAGATCCCAGGTTAAGAAACATCGAAAATGAGAATTCCCAGGGAAGAAAACACATTTAACAATGCAGATCAGCATCTGTTTTTGTAGCTTATAGTCTGTATTGCCTGAGACACTGAGAAGTGGCTTGACCAGTCAATATATGTCAGGGACAAGACTTGAAGTTAAGTTTTACTGACTCTGAGGTGTGCTTACTATTCATTATGACATGATGCCTCTCCTATGTTTGAATAGATGCATTCATATATGCTAGAGACAGTGTGTGTGTAGACACATGCATAGAGTAAACATGTGTGTGTACACATATGTATGTACATGATATGTATGATTCTATGTATATGTATGTGTGTATGTATATATGTATATACGTACACACATATGGTGACATTCTTGGTATATTCTTTCTCAGTGAAGATTTTTTCATGTTACCTTGTCCTGTAAAGGGACTACCTTTGCCTTTCTTTACAAGAGACCAGGATATAAAATTTGTCACACTTAGTGTCTAATGAATAAAATTAAGGATTGTGTAGAGATTCAGAGTATTGGTCAAAAAAAGGTCTGTGTCTCTGGGCAAGTCATTTAACCCCAATTGCCTCACCAAAAAGAAAAAAGAAAAAAATCTGTGTGGGAAGGTTGGAGCTGGTTAATTTAGTGTAGAGGATAAGAGAAATTATTCTCTTATATTTGGGGGAAAAACACATTTGTGGGTACCATCCTGCTCTGTAGTGCATTTTTCTTTCTATATCTTCTTGGCCACCATTCAATGAGCTTAAGGAAGGGAAATTCGGAGGGAAACAAAGCCTTTCCCCGTCCTGGTTGTGACTGGTAGGAAAATCAACCACCCCAGGGATCACCTTTTCCTTTTCCCCTGCCCTTCACTCCTTACCTTAGCCTGGGCCACCCAGAATTCATCCAAATTGTTTTATTGCTCAAAGCATTTGGATAGTATGAAAGTCCTCAGATGTTACTATGTAACACGTTACTTAATCTTGTGGTACTCCAGGTCTTCCCATTTAGCCTGCCTCTCTGCCTTCCAGATTTCATTGTCATTTCATTGTCATCTGACCCTTTGATCCAATCAGAGGATCCCTAGGGGAGCCTTATCACCCATCTAGCCACTACAGTCTTTCCATACCCTACCTGAATTTTTTATGATTTGTCTTCCCCAATTAGAATAATAATTCCCTGAGAGCTAGGATGATCTCATATTTTCTATTTGTACAGGACTTAGCACAGTGCTTGGCAAAGAATAAGAACTGTGAAGAAGTGTCTTTTTATTAATTTCTTCTTGAGCTTTAAGTGGGCAGCTAGAGGTAAAACTTTTTGTGAAAAAGAGCTAATGTAGCTCCATGTTTTGGGGGCAAATTTCTAGGGAACAATCACATAGTCATACAGAGAATTCAATTCAATCAATTCAAATCAAACATTTATTAAGAGTTTACTATTTGCTAGATTGGGTGCTAAGTTCAGGGGATACAAATCCGAGTAAAAAGGAAGATAGTCTCTGCCCTCAAGGAGTTTACATTCTAAGAGGGGGTGGTAATTTATAAAAGGGTGTTGAAAAGAGGGAGAGGCATGGAGGAGAAACGCACTCAGGTGTATGTTAGCAAAGTCTGGAGTATAAAGGTTCATTAGCCTGGGCCCTTGCTCAAAATGGAGATTGCAGGAAGAACTCTCGATGGGAGAAAGAGGCCACAGGGACAGAGAGAAGGCAGCTGAGGTTTGGTGGCAAAATCTGGGGAATGATTCAGTATGTTCAATATTTACAAAGTTGTTACAAGAATTTGAGACAGTACAAGAACCCATGTGGATGGGTTTTCTTTCTTTCTTTCTTTTTTTGAGTATGGAACTTGATAAGAGAAAAAGTAGCATATCAGGAGCAATGGGTGAAATTAAGAAGAAATGAACAGTATCAGCTATACTTGTCCCCCATCCCTAGCACCTAGAACACAAACTACAATGATCATCATAGAGTTATAGAAACTACAAGCTGGCTAGTGCTTCAACTCACAGGGAATGATCACAATTCAAATCTCCCTTCCACCTTATCATACATCACCACTTGTTTTTTCATAATTTTCACTGTTAGTGATTATGAGCTAAGTTGTCTCTTTATACTGATTTTGCCTTTCCTTGCTTCAAAAGTTTAGTTACCCAAGATGTGAAATTGCTGAGCCATAAGTACCACTGGAATGTATTAAAAGGGAAGGGACAGCTCTGAGCAGGTTATGTATTTCACATTAAATATATGACATATAATTATGCATATGTATATATATGCACATATGCATTCTAAGACCCCTGCTTATAGCTTGGTGATCAAGGGAATCAATAGGAGACATATTGTATAAACTGTTTATCCTCTAACCTTTCATAGTATTATCTCCTAAGAGCAGAATTGAAATGGATACAAGGACCTTTTTTCCCTGTCTTTCCCTTAGACCAATTTTTTCTTTTTTTTTTTTTGTTTACATTTCTTGAATATAATCAGCAGGTGTAGATCTTGTGACCTCCACTCCTCTCCCTTTCTTCAAATAGAGATACTCACAAAAGATCTAGGTTCATGGATTTAGAATAAGAGCCAGGTTCCTTGGTTGAGAGATATGTTTGTGGGGTGGGGGGGGGTCTTTCAGCCCACACCTTCTTAGTTTATGGTGGGAGTGAGTCTTTTCATCAGATTTCCTATCATAACATCTAGTGGGGGTTACAGCTCAATGAACTTTTTAAAAGCTTTGCTAAAGCATCAATGCACAGAGATCAGAAGAATACACATATCCCAGGAGGCTATGGATTTGAAATATAATTTTTTTGAAAAATTGAAAGAATCTCTATTCAAGTTGCTCTGAAGCTTATAGTTAAAAAGTGACGGATAACTTTTGAAATTGGTAATCAAGAAAATGAATTGTGCCTAAATGTTTATATTTCTTTAAATCTTGTCCTATGTTATATCATCTGTTATAATGATAGATCTAGTTGAGTTCTATGCTTAGCAGCTTCAGTGGCTATTTTTTAATTAAATAACATAAATGAGTAGAATATGTTCAATTACCTCTTTATGTTGACTCTGAAGCCTTAGCTATTCAGATCCCAAGGTTAAAATCAAGGAACTACTAAAAATATATTCATTTGTAGGCAAAATGTCTGGGATAATATAAATGTTCTCAGGAGCACAAGAGTCAGAAACTCGAATGTGAAAAATGAAGTAATAATGATCCCAGACCTAGTTATGTATAGGTTGTGGGCAGAGGAGGCAGACAGCACAATGGCAATATGGGGAACAATCCATAAGAGATGCCTCAAAGCATGCACACAGTTAGGGCATATGAGGTTTTTCATCCAGCTGTTGTCCCTGTAACTCATCTGTTCCAGTTAAGTGTACAATCTACATTTTTAAGGCTTGGGCTGCTCATGTTCTTGAGACTGCTTCTTGCTCTAAAAAAGTAGCCTATAAAACAACAAGAAACAAACAAAAACACCTCTTCGTTGATCTACAACCTTGTCTTATTGTTAAGACCACTTCAGGGTTCCTCATATTGATTTTCTTGAACTTATTTGAATCTAATGGGTGTTGCTTCACTCTTGGTTGTATTCTGAGGCACCTGCCCGATTACCTGGTTATAGACAGGCCTTATTATTACAGCTTGTTTTCAAGGAGCTGTATAGCTCCTACCTTGGCACTGTCAGTCTTGATGCTTTGCTTTGTCTCCATGTTGCATTGCCACTTATGGTACCAGTATGACAAAGCCAGATTTCCAGAGTGATTCAGGCAAATTCCCACGAAGCCAGGACATCAAGACAGAATTTCTAGGGTCAACAAATCATTAATGCTCCATTCCGCCTTACAAAACCATGAAAGCTCCAGGTTCCCTCATGCAGTATAAGTAAACATCACATGGGTATGTGAGAGAACTGACACTTTCATTTTTTTCATTTTTTAAAAAATAGGAATGAATTAGTGTTAGTTTGACAAACCTAAAAACTTATCCCTGGTGAGGCCTGGCATCATGGAATTTTGCCTGGTTCCAGATGAATGAGCACTTAGGAGAAGGGCAGGGCTGGAGACTTTTCCCTTCTATTAAAAAAAGTAGTTTTCATGGCAGCTATTAAATGAATCCAAGTGCCTGTTCACCTAGACACCTCCTTTGTATCCCCTATCTCCATTTGACTGCTCCCTGGCAGACCTTGACTTTAACTTATGAACTAACTTCTTTTCTATCCTTTTGGCAAGTAATCCTCCTCTCACCTGCTCCACTGGAATGACCTTGGATGGTAACACTGATGCCAACTTGCCTCTGACCTTCCCAGAACCACCCCTTCTTCTGAATCTTTTCCAGTCAGTATTCCTGCCTGATCTGGGCATTAACTCTTGGATGAAGAGACACTAACTAGTTAGATAAGTCTGACTCAACCTTTCCTTGTCCTGAGTTGGGAGCTAATTACAATGCACCATTCTATTCCCATAGGCTAGAATCCAACAACTAAACCACTTGAATACAAACTCCATTGAGGATTAACACAAGTTCTTCAAATTAGAAAGCAACAAAGATAAAAATACCATCATTGAAGCTAATCAGACATTTTATAGATAAATATTCAAGACAGCACATGAGAGATTATATATGATGCATATAATTATGAGCTTTCTGCAACTAATTTCCTGGGAAGCAAATGGACCACTTAGCCCCTAAATTATAATTCATTTTTATAAATGCCATATGGTATCCAGTGAAAACATTTGGACTCATCAGTACTGCCTAATGATTCTCAAGTTTAATATGACCCATATCATATTCTAATTAGGTGATAGGCATGGCCTAATTCAACCTGCTTATGTAGTTATGTAGAATAGAGAAAGAGGGAGGTATATTTAGACTTTTGTCCTAGTTCTGGCTCTGACTAGATGAAATAGTGTATAGTTTCCTTGTCCACAAACATCAATGACTAGGTATTTCTTCTATCTCTAAGAATCGTAGTGTGAGATTTGGGATTTTGAAAAGACTTTTAGAGATGATCTAATATAAAACCCTCCTTTACAGATAAAGGAAGTTCACAAAAATTGGCAGCTGTGCCTAAGGCAACGTGGGTAGTTAGCAGCAAAGCCAGAATTCAAACTTTGGTCTTCTCTTCCTCAAGTGTTTCAATGACACTGTAGGGCTTCCAAAACCTAATGCCAGAATTAATTTTCTTTCAGGAAATGATACATCACCACATTGTAAGCATCATGGAAAAATACAAAACCAGTCATCTTGAATCTATAAATATGTTGAGACCCATGTTCTCGAAATGCATAAAACAGTAGGTAATCGATTATGAACTATTTGGTGAATGGCTACAATCCTTTTAACCTATAAAGATAATTAAATATATCCTATGTGCCCAGGGAAAGGCATCATGGTATAATGGGTAGATTCCTTGGCATTAGAACCTGAATTTATATCCTGCCACTAACACACACTAGTTGTAGACTAGCAATCACTTACCTTGTGCCCTAGGCAACTCTACTAGAATGTAAGTTATAGACAAGTTTCTTATTGACATCAGTGGATACCCCCACAGAGATGAAATCACAGGTCTTCCCCCCAACAAAAACAAACAAACAAACAAATCAGAAAATGATGGTGTTATCATTATCTTAGGGTATATTGGGGTTACATACAAATATCTCACTGCAAATACATTCTGAAATGTATTTTTATAAGCAATACATAGCTTAATATGTTAGGATGAGATTTTTAGTCAATTCTTTACCATTTTCCCTGGGGAAAGATACTATGACAAAGAAACTAGTCCTGCCTTTTTGTTGCTTTGTATTTCACTGTTTCACTTATTCAGCCCTGTCTGATAAACACTTACATTTCACTACTTACCATCTCAGCTCCTTAGATGATGATTTTTATGAAAGACATCATTCATATGCACATGACCAAACACTCAGCATTTCAATTTATCATGATGTGCTTTAAGGCATGGGTCCCAAAGACTATGCTACATCATTGAAGTCTCTATTTGGCTATAGAATGAGTGATACCATATATATATACATATATGTTGTATATAATACAGTAGTAGCTGCTGCATTTTTGTCTTCTAAATTATATTTCACTTAAGCTAATATTAAAATTACTTAGCATTCTCTAAGTTACTTTTTAAGTGTTCATATGTGTGTGTGTGTGTGTGTATATGCTGTATATAATACTGCAGTAGCTGCTTCAGAACTGTCCTCCAAATAATATTTTAAGCTGAAATTAAAATTACTTGGAATTCTCTAAGTTAGTGTTTCCCAAAAAAGTGTTCAGTTTATCAGTCGGGTACCACATGGTGTGAATAGGGACTTTTTTTTAAGTAACCAAAATGATATATTCTGTTATAAAATATGCAAGTTGAAATTATACAGAGGTGGAGCCAAGATGGCAGAGTGAAAGCAGAGACTCGCCTGAGCTCTCTCCCAAACCCTTCAAATGTGTTTAAAAAGTGACTCTGAACAAATTCTAGAATGGCAGAACCCTCAAAGAGACAGAGTGAGGCAGATTTTCAGCCCAAGACAACCTGGAAGGTCAACAGGAAGGGTCTGTTGCCCCAGGCTAAGAGAGGAGTGCAGTCTAGCACAGGCTGTGCCAGTGCAAACCTGGCCCAAGCAAAACCGGAGTAAGCCTCAGGGAAGTGAATCACTGGCAGCAGTGGTAGTTTCCAGATTTCTCAGCCCACAGATGCCAGAGACAACTTAGAAGGTCATTAGGAGGGGTCTGTTGGAACTGGGTAAGACAGAAACCAATATAGCCCTGGCCCCAGCAATTCAGCAGCAGGCCTTGGGAGTGACTGAATTGGCAGCAGCATCAGTGGCAGCAGCAGCAGTAGTGGCTGTTGCTGGAGTTATTGGCCCACAGATGGAATGTTGGTGGAGTAAACAGTAAGTTGCTTTATTACTGACCTTGAAAAATCCAGAGAATGTTGACCCAGGAGCCAGCAGAAAGATGAGGTACAGCAGTCGTTTAGCTTAGGAGGCTAGGAAGATTAACAGCAAAGGTTCCTCTTCTGTGGCTAAAGGGTACCAGTACAGGATGGAAGGCATTCCAGCAAGCCAGCAGCAAGCCCCACCTCAGCAAACCATGGGAGGTCCTGAGCCCCAGGATGATAGATCAGGCAAGCACCAATACCAGGCACACACTAGCCACCACAAACAGCTCCAGCTCAGTACTAGGTAAGCTACTAGATGCCTACAGCCTCCAGCTGCCAACACTTGAGGCCCCAGCACACAAAACCAGCAATCAGGCCCCTAACCCCCAGAACAAGAAGCCTAGGACAGCAGGCCCTGTGCCCCAGAAGCAGAGAATAACTTTAAAAGCTAGAAAAAGGCAAAGAACATGAGAAGGAAGCAACAAAGAAAAACAATGACCATAGAGAAGTATCTTGGTGACAGGGAATATCAAAACACAAATTCAGGAGAGGACAACATTGTCAATATACCCACATCCAAAACCTCAAAGGGGAACATGAACTGGTCTCAAGCCCAAAAAGGCTTCTTGTAAGAGCTCAAGAAGAATTTTAAAAGTCAAAGAAGTAGAAGAAAAATTGAACAATTCCTTTAAAAATACAATTGACAAAATAGAAAAAAAAAAAGTACATTGAAGAAAACAATGCCTTAAAAAATAGAATTGGCCAAATGGAAAAGGAGGTACAAAAACTAACTAAAGAAAACAATTTGTTAAAAAATGACTCTATGAAAGAGCAAGAATCAGTCAAACAGAAACAAAAGAATAAAAGAAAAAATAGATGAAAATGTAAAATACCTCATGGGTAAAACAACTGACTTAGAAAATCGATTCAGGAGAGACAATTTAAAAATTATAGTTTACTTGAAAATCATGATGAAAAAAAGAGCCTGAACAGTATTTTTCAGAAAATCATGAAGGAAAACTGCCCTGAGGTCCTAGAACGAAAGGATAAAATAGCCATAGAAAGAATCTACCAATTACCTCCTGAAAGAGATCCCAAATTGAAAACACCAAGGAATATAGTAGCCAAATTCCAAAATTACCAGGTCAAAGAGAAAATACTGCAAGTAGCCAGAAGGAAATAATTTAAATATCATGGAACCACAGTCAGGATTACTCAGGACCTTGCAGCTTCTACATTAAAAGACTGTAGGGCATGGAATATGATATTCCATAAAGCAAAGGAGCTTGTATTACAACCAAGGAACAATTGCCCAGCAAAATTGAGCATGATCTTTCAGGGGAGGAGATAGACATTCAATGAAATAGGGGACTTCCAGACTTTCCTGATGAAAAAAACAGAGCTCAACAGATAATTTGATCTTCAAATACAAGATTCAAGAGAGGCATAAAAAGGTAAACAGGAAAGGGGGAAAAAAACCAAGTTATTCAATAAAGGCATGGAACCTACATAGGATGATGATACTTATAACTCTTGAGAACTGTATCTTTCTTATGACATTTAAATACGATATACATGGACAGAAGGGATGGGTTTAAGTTGACTTTGATACGATGATAAAAAAACCTAATTAAGGGGTGAAAAGGGATAGTAATGGGAGAAGAGGAAAGGAAGCAGCAAAGAAGGGTAAATTACATCACATGAAGAGGCACAAAGGCATTACAGTAGAGGGAAAGAAGGGAAGGAGATGAACTTTACACTCATCAGATTTGGCTCAAGGAGAGAATAACATTCTCAGTTAGGTATAAAAATCTGACTTGCCCTATAGACAGTAGGAGGGGAAAGGGGAAAGAAAAGAGAGGGGGAAATAGAAGGGAGGGAAGAAGAGTAAAGGAAAGGAAAAAGTAAAGGGAAGAAAAGCTAATAGAAGGGAGGGCAGATTGAGGGAGGTGGTGGTTGAAAGGAAAACTCTAGTGAGAAGGGAAAGGGAGAAAGGAGAAAGCAAAGCATAAATGGAGAGAAATAGGATGGAAAGAGACACAGTTAGTAATCATAACTGTGAATGTGAATGGGATGAACTTTCCCATAAAATGGAAGTGGATAGCAGAATGGATTAAAAACCATAATCCTACAAATATGTTTACAAGAAACACATTTGAAATAGAGGGATACGCACAGTGTAAAGGTAAAAGGCTGGAGTAGAATATATTATGCTTCAGGTGAAGTAAAAAAAAAAAGCAGGGGCAGCGATCCTGATCTCAGGCAAAGCAAAAGCAAAAATAGATCTACTTAAAAGAGATAAGGAAGGAAACTACATCCTGCTAAAAGGCACCATAGACAATGAAGTAATATCATTACTAAACATATATGCACCAAGTGGTATAGCAGCCAAATTCTTAGAAGAGAAGTTAAGGGAGTTACAGGAAGAAATAAACAGCAAATCTTTACTAGTGGGGGACCTCAACCTCCCTCTCTCTGAACTAGAAAAATAAACAAGAAAGTAGTTGAGGAGATGAATAGAATTTTAGAAAAGTTAAATATAGTTGACCTCTGGAGAAAAGTGAATGGGGATAAAAGGAATATACCTTTTTCTTGGCAGTTCATGGCACCTACACAAAAATTGATGATGTACTAGGTTATAAAAAACTCACAATCTAATACAGAAAGGCAGAAATATTAAATGCATCCTTTTCAGATCCTGATGCAATAAAAATATATGTTAATAAAGGGCTATGGAAAGATAGACTAAAAATTAATTGGAAACTAAATAATCTAATCCTAAAGATTGAGTGGGTCAAACAACAAATCATAGAAAAAAAATCAGTAACTTCATACAAGAGAATGGCAATAATGAGACAACATACCAAAACTCATGGGATACAGCAAAAGTGAGTCTTAGGGAAAATTTTGTATCTGTAAATGCTTACATGAATAAAATAGAGAAAGAAGAGATCAGTGAATTGGGCACACAACTATAAAACCTACAAAAAAGAAAAAAAAATTAAAAATCTCCCATTAAATACCAAATTAGAAATTATGAAAACCAAAAGAGAGATTAATAAAATTGAAATTAAGAAAACTATTGAATAATAAATAAAACTAAGAGCTGATTTTATGGGAAAAATACAGTAAAATAGACCTTTGGTTAATTTAATTTAGAGAAAAGAAAGAAGAAAACTAAACTACTGCTATCAAAAATGAAAAGGATGAATTCACCACCAATGAAGAGGAAATTAAAACAATAATTAGGAATTATTTTACCCAACTGTATGCCCAAAAAAATCTGACAATCTTAGTGAAATGGATGAATATTTACAAAATACAAATTCCCAAATTAACAGAAGAGGAAACAAAATAATTAAATTAAACCTTTTCAGAAAATGAAATTGAACAGGTCATCAATAAACTCCCTAGGGGAAAAAACTCCTTTCAAATTCTTTTTATGATACAAATATGGTACTGATACCTAAGTCAGAAAGAGCCAAAAAAGAGAAAGAAAATTATAGATCAATTTCCCTAATGAATATAGATGCAACATTTTAAAATAAAATATTACCAAAAAAATTACAGCAACTTATCATGAGAATAATACACTATGACCAGGTAGGATTTATACCAGGAATGTAGGATTGATTCAATATTAGGAAAACTATCATCATAATTGACCATATCAACAACAAAACTAACAGAAACCACATCATTATCTCAATAGATGCAGAAAAAAGCTTTTGATAAAATACAACACCCATTTCTATGAAAAACACTAGAGAGCACTGGCATAAATGGAGTCTTCCTTAAAATGATGAGTAGCATCTACCTAAAACCTTCAGCAAGCATTATATGTAATGAGGATGAACTAGAAGCATTTCTAATAAGATTGGGGGTCAAATAAGATGTCCATTATCACTACTGTTATTCAATATGATACTAGAAATGTTAGCTTTGGCAATAAGAGAAGAAAAAGAAATTGAAGGTAGTAGAATAGGCAAAGAAGAAACGAAGCTATCACTCTTTGCATATGATATAATGATATAGTTAGAGAATCAAGTAAAAAACTATTTGAAATAATAAACAAATTTAACAAAGTCACAAGACATAAAATAAACCCACATAAATCATTGGCATTTATATATATTACTAATAAGGCCCAACAGCAAGAGATAGAAAGAGAAATTCCATTTAAAGTTACAGTAGACATCATACAATATTTGTCAGTCTACCTGCCAAAACAAACTCAGGAACTATATGAACACAATTACAAAACACTTTTCACGCAAATAAAGTCAGATCTAAAGAATTGGAAAAATATCATTTGCTCATGGGTAGGCCAAGCTAATATAATAAAATGACAATTCTACCTAAGCTAATTTACTTATTCAGTGTCATATCAACCAAACTACCAAAAATTATTTTATAGAGCTAGAAAAAATAATAACAAAATTCATCTGGAAGAACAAAAGGTCCAGAATATCAAGAGAACAAATAAAAAGAAATGCAAGGGAAGGTGGCCTAGCTGTACCAGATCTTAAATTGTATTATAAAGCAATAATCATTGAAACTACTTGGTACTAACTAAGAAATAGAGTGGTGGTACAGTGGAATAGCTTAGGTATGTAAGACACAACAGTCAATGACTATAGTAATCTATTATTTGATAAATCCAAAGATTCTAGCTTCTGGGATAAGAGCTCACTATTTGACAAAAACTGCTGGGAAAACCTGGAAAATAGTATGGCAGAAACTAGGCGTAGACCAAAATCTTACACTGTATACCAAAATGAAATCAAAATGGGTACACAATTTAAATATAAAGGCTGATACTATAAGCAAACTGGGAGAGCAAGGCATAGTTTACCCATCAGATTTATGGAGAATGGAAAATTTTATGACCAAACAAGAGATAAAGAACATTATGAAATACAAGATGGATAATGATGATTACATTAAATTGAAAAGTTTTTGCACAAACAAAGCCAATGCAATGAAGATGAGGAGGGAAGCAGAAAATTGGGAAAGAGTTTTTCAAACCCATGTCTCTGATAAAGCCTCATTTCTAAAATATATAGAGAAATGCATCAAATTTATAAGAATACAAGTCGATCCCCAATTGATAAGTAGTCAAAGGATATGAACACGCAGTTTTCAGTTGAAGAAATTAAACTATCTATAGTCATATTAAAAAATGCTCTAAATCACTATTGATTAGAGAAATGCAAATCAAAACAACTCTGTGGTACCACATCACACTTACCAAATTGTCTAACATGACAAAACAGGAAAATGAAAAATGCTGGAGAAGATGTGGGAAAATTGGAATACTAATGCATTGCTGGTGGAGTTGTGAACCAGTCCAACCATTCTTGAGAGCAATTTTGAACTATGCCCAAAGGACTATATAAATGTGCATATCCTTTGGCCCAGCAATACCACTTCTAGGTCTGTATCCCAGAGAGATCATACAAATGGGAAAAAGGACCCCATGCATACAAAAATATTTATAGCAGATATTTATAGCAAAAGATTTAAATAGAAATATATACTTATCTACCTATTTATTTAACATAAACTTTTAAATAAAGTTTTGAGTTCCAAATTTTCTCCCTCCCCCCCCCAAGATGATAAGCAATTTAATAAAGGTTATATTTGTGCAATCATGTTAAACATATTTGCACATTGGTTATGTTGTGAAAGAAGAATCAGGACAAAAAGGAAAAACAATGAGAAAGAAAAAAGAACAAAAAAATAAAAATGTGTAAATAGGATGCTTCAATCTGCATTCAGTCTCCATAGTTCTTTTTATGGATGTGGATAGCATTTTCCATCATGAGTCCTTTGGAATTGTCTTGGATTATTGTATTGCTGAGAGGAGCTAAGGCTATCATAGTTGATCATCACATAATGTTGCTGTTACTATGTACAATACTCTCCTGGTTCTGCTCTCTTCACTCAACATCAATTCATGTAAATCTCAGAAATACTCAGAACCAAGATTTCTTCACATTGACTGCTTCTCTTCTAAGTATTTTTGTTAGTGTATAAGCTTTCAATTCATGTAATTGATTCCATGTAATTGAGAAATGAATTTTGTCATTTTGTTGAGCTCTGTAAAGTATCTTTCTGGTAGTCTGATTAACATAGTACTAAATTTCTTAATTAATCTAAATATTATTGTCATTTTTATTATGTTGGCAAGACTTAACCATGAGAAGCAAATATTCCTCCACTTATTTGTCATTATTCCTTTAAAGTTTGTAGCAATATCTATACAGATCTAGAGGCATCTAGGTGGCTAAGTTAAAAAGGAAAGATAGACTTGGAGTCAGGAAGAACTGAATTCAAATCTAGACTAGGATATTTACTAGATATCTGATGCTAGCCAAGTTACTTAACCTTCATCTGTTTCAATTTCTTCATTTGTAAGAAGTAGTTAATAATAGCATCCATCGCCAAGAGACATTAAGATCAAATGATGCATTATTTTTAAATTTTTGATATTTTATTTTTCCCCAATTACATGTTAAAATAATTTTAACACTTAAAAAAAGTTTTGAGTTTCAAAGTCTATCCTTCCCTCTCCTCCCTCCTCTCTGAGATGATAAGCAATCCAATATAGATCATATATCTTCAATCATGTAAAACATTACCATATTATTCGTTTTGACCATGTCAGTAACAAAACCAACAGAAAGCATGTGATTATCTCAACAGATGCAGAAAGAGACTTTGACCAAATACAACACCCATTTCCATTAAAAACACAACAGAACATAAGAATAAATGGAGCTTATCTTAAAATGATAAATATTTGTCTAAAACCACCAGTATTATTTGTGATGGGAATAAGCTAGAAGCCCATTATTACCTCTATTATTCAACATTGTACTGAAAATGCTAGCTATAGGAATTAGAGAGGCACTATTTTTTACCAGGATATGCAAACTTTAAAGCTATGAAGGCTATTATTATTATTATTAATTACTTCTACTACTACTACTACAACTTTGAATGTTCTTTGGTTTATTGACTCCTGAAAATTTTGTATATTTTGTAGTTATTTGAAAGGACTTTCATTTTAATTATTCTCTCCTATTTTTACTTTATGATTTTTTTTTCTTTTGTGGGTTTGTTTTGTAATGTTTTACTTTACTGGAGCTATTGTCTCATTTAGTTTCTGTCCTAAATACCTAATATTTTCCAAGTAAATCAGCATATCATCAGCAAACACTAACGGTTGTATCTCTTCTGTCTTTGTTTTTGTCTTTAATTTCTTTTTCCTTGTCTAATTACTTTTACTAGTATTTCTAGAACCATGTAAAAAAAACACGCTTCTTTGAAAAGATGAGCAAAATTGACAAAACTTTAGCCAACCTGATTAAAAATTGGAGGAAGGAAAATCAAATTAATAAAATAGAAAAGTAGCTAAATGAAATTAGAGCAGAGAGGAAATAAGAATTATCAAAACCCATTATACAAAAGTATATATGAATAATACTGAGAATTGAAAAGATACGTAACTATCCCCTGCAGCCCTGTGGAAACTACAAAAGCAGGGAAAGGGAACATCCTTGTTTTATTTCTGGAATTTATTGGGAAAGCTTTTAGAGTTTCCACATTACATAGCATTAGGTATTATAATATGCACTTTTTATCATATTAGAAAATAATATGGCTATGCTTGCAAGTTTTTTTTTTTTTAGCCCACAGTATAGTGTGCTCTTAAATGTTTTTTCTATAAGGGTTGATGTAATCAAAAGATTTTGAATGCTTGTTGGCTTTTTAATATAATGCATTATGTTGATTGTTTCCCCAATGTTGAAACATTCTTGCACACCTAGTTTAAGTTCAGTTCTATACTAAAATTTAAGGAATATAGCTAAAAAAATAGAGATGAAAAATTATATCAGGATTTTATTTTTAAATTTTTAATAAATTTTTAATAAATTTTATAAATTTGTAATTTTTATAAATATGCATTAATTAATTAACAAGTATTTTAAGCACCTCCTATGTGCCAGGCCCTGTAGTTATTGATCTATAGTTCTGATCTTTTTAGGCTTAGACATTAGAATTATATTTGTCTCATAAGGGAAGTTTAGTGAAGCATTTAACTTATGATTTGGTGTTTAAATTATATATTATAGTTATTATTTTTTTAAATGATAGAGTTCTCCTATAAAACTATCTAGACCAAGGCCCCCTTCCTCCTTTGTAATAGTTTTATTTTATTTTCTGAAATTATATTAAAATTCCAATTTGGAGTTGTAAAACATTTCAATAACATTTTTCAGACAACACTCTATTTTACCGACATATAACTGTGTCTAATAGGTCCTGATAATTATTAAAAAAATTTTTCTTTTCTGTGTTCAACTTATCTTTGATTTTTTTAAATGGATTTCCTCCTTTTTCTTTTAATTGGTTTTATCAGTTCTTTTTTTTCCATTTTATCTATTTATCTTCAAATTTTAATGATTTCTTCTTTAAGTTTATTGTGACTGTTTCTTTGTGGATTTTTCTCATTATTGGACTGCATATTCAGTGTATTAATCTCTTTCTTCTATTTTATTAATGCATATTTTAGGGATATAATTTTTCCTCTTAATATTTCTTTAGCTATATTCCAGAAATTTTAGTATTAATCTCATCATTATCATTGTTTCAAGTATTTATTTTTCTGTAAATTGTTCTTTGGTCCAGTCATTCACTGCATCATTATTAAGTCTCTCCTTTGGGTTGTATCTTTTACTTGACTTCCCTGTATTAATAACATTGTTTTTGCATTATGATGTTTTCTACATCTATTCAAAACTTCTCTTTCTTGTAATACAGGGTCTATTTTTGTAAACTTAGCATGTTTCACTGAGAAATGTGTATATTCCTTATGATCCCATTCAGTAGTCATCATAAGTCTTTCAATTTTAAATTCTTCAAATATTTATGCAGTTCTATATTTTCACTGTTCTTTATTTCTCTGTTAGATATGAATATGTCTGATAGAGGAATAATAAACTCTTTAAGTATCTCTGTGTTGTTATTTGTATATTTTCCTCCTATAGTTTACTTTTCCTTTATGAAATTGGATGCTATTGTATTTGGTTCAAATATGTTTAATAATACTGGTTCATTATCTGTGGTTCCTTTAGGCATAATAATTGAGCTTGTAAGATGTGTCATTTTTGGTTGCAGATTGAGTTTCTTTGCCTTTTATAATGTGCTATTCAATTACATGATTTCTGGTGGGTATGGAATAGACTTGTGTTATTTTAATTTTCTTTCCTTTATATTTGATAACATTTCTCCTAGCTACTTGCAAAGTTTGTAGTTTCTCATTAAAATTATTAAATTTATCACTCTTTTTGTGGCATTGGAAGCAGTTTTTTTTTGTTTTCTTTTCCTGAAGGCAAGCTGTGGATTCTCTCCGTTCATGCTCTGTTGTCTGTTTTCTGGGCAGTTTTCATCTGATCTCCTTCGATGTGGTGGTATTCAGAGAATTTTGTTATTTTCACATTAATGTTTATGATACTGTAGTTTTTCCTGGAATCCTCTGATCACTATCAGTTTTTTCTTTTGTCTTTTGTATCATTACACTTCTTTTAACATCATTGCCTTTTGATTCTCTTCTTTTTTTAAAAAAAAAGATTAGTTATATGATTTATTAACAGTAACCAATAATACAGAAATATAGAAGACTATTTCACCTGTGTGGTGGATATGGGAAAATTCATAGCCAAAGTCACCTAACACCAGTAGCTGCAACTACTCACTATTCTAAAACAAAGGAATTAGAGTCCAACAAAACTGTTTTCTCAGGATGACAGTTAACATATCTCAAGAATTCTCCCCAAACTTTGGATTTTTTATTTTGTTTAAAAAAGTATTTATTTATCAACATTCTTTTCTTTTTGCATTTTGAGTTCCATTTTTTCTCCCTCCTTCTCACCCCTCACCCACCCATTAAGAAGACAAGCAATATTATATCAATTATAAATATGAAATCATGCAAAACATATTTCCAAATCAGCTATATTGCAAAATAAAGCAAAAAAGCAAGAAAATTGTACTTTAGTTTGCAACCAGACTTCATCAGTTCTCTATCTGGTGGTTGATAGCATTGTTCATCATAATTCCTTCAAATCTTGGATCACTGTATTAATCAGAGAGGCCAAGTCTTTCACAGTTGATCATCATTATAACATTGCTGTTTCTGTGCACAATGACCTCCCAATTCTTCTCACTTTACTTTGCATCAGTTCACGATTTTTTTCCTCCTGAAACCCTCCTCACATCATTTCTTATAGCACAATAATCATCCATCACAATTATATTCTATAACCTGTTCAGCCATTCCCCAACTGATGAGCATTCCCTCAGTTTCCAAGTCTTTGCCACCACAAAAAGAGCTGCTACAAATATTTTTGTATATATAGGTCCTTTCCCATTTTCTTTTATCTCTTTTGGGTAAAGGCCCAGTAGTATTATTGGCTCAAAGGGTATTCATAGTTTTACAGCCCTTTGAACATAGCTTTAGATTGTTCTCCAGAATGGTTGGACCAGTTCACTACTCCAACAATTCATTAATGCATCTATTTTCCCTCATCCCCTCCAATATTTTTGTCTCTGATGATAGGTGTGATTATCTTAGAATTGTTTTAATTTGCCTTTCTCTGAACAATAATGATTTGAACCAATAGTGATTGATGTTTAAATCAATAGTGATTTATATGACTATAGATGGTTTTGATTTCTTTTTTAAAATATAAATTTATTTACTTTTAGTTTTCAGCATTCACTTCTGATAGTTTTGATTTCTTCTGAAAACTGCCTGTTCATGTCTCTTGACCATTTACCAATTACAGAATGTTATTATTTTTATAAATTTGAATTAGTTCTCTATATTTGAAAATGAAGCCTTTAACAGAGAAATCTGCTATAAAAATTTTTGATATTATTTCATTTTCTCTGGCACCTTTAGCAAAATGTAGCTTCCCTTTTAATTTTGTCTCTTTTTGCTTTTACTTTGTGATCATGATTACTACTACTGCCCTTTTTACTTCACCTGAAGTATAGTAGTTTCCACTCCCTTTATTCTTTCTCTCTCTCTGTCCCTCTGTCTCTGTCTCTGTCTCTCTCTGTCTCTCTGTCTCTCTCTCTCTCTCTCTCTCTCTGTCTCTCTCTCTCTCTCTCTGTGTCTGTCTGTTTTTATGTTTCAAGTGTACACAAGTAATTATTGGATTCTGGTTTATAATCCATTCTGCTATCTACTTCCATTTTATGGGCTAGGTCATCCCATTTACATTTACAGTTATGATTACTCACTGTGTATTTCCTTCCCTTACTTTCTTCTGTTTATTTTCCTCTTTCTCTCTTTCTAACCTGTCCCTCCTGAAAAATCTGTTTTGCTTCTAACCACTGCCTCTCTTAATTTCCCCTCCCTTTTTTTTAAATCACCTTTCCCTTTCTTTTATTCCCTTCCTTTCCTGTTTGCCTATTGGATGAGATAGCTTTCTATACCCAACTTACTCTGTGTGTGTGTGTGTTTGTCCTCTCTTTGAACCAATTCCAAAGAGAGTGAGGTTCAAGCATTCATTGCCCCCCATTTTCCCTTACATTATAAAAGGTATTCCTTGAGTGCTTCTTTTATTTGAGAAAAATTTTTACATTCTACTTCTCCCATCCCCCTTATCCAGAATATGTCCCTCTTTATCATCCCCATATTTGTTTGTTTGTTTGTTTTTGGAGATCACCCTAACGTGATCAACTCACTCTTGTGCCCTCCTCTGTCTATGTAGACTTTTTTCTAACTGTACTAATAATGAGTTACATGTACCATTTTCCCATATAGGAATGTAAACAGTTTCACTTTACTGAGTTCCTTATGATTTCTCTTTCAATTTTACTATTTAATGTTTCTCTTGAGTCTTTTGTTTGAATGTCAAATTTTCTGTTCAGCTGTGGTCTTTTCATCAGGAAAGCTTGGAAGTCCTCTGTTTCACTAAATGTCCCCTTTTTCTCCTGAAGGATTATACTGTTTTTCTGGGTAGGTTATTCTTGATTGTAATCCTAGCTCCTTTGCCTTCCAGAACATCATATTCCAAACCCTCTGCTCCTTTAAGGTAGAAGCTGCTAAATTATGTGTCATCCTGACTGTGGCTACATGATATTTAAATAGTTTCTTGCTTGCAACATTTTCTCCCTGACCTGGGAGTTCTGGAATTTGGCTACAATATTCCTGAGGGTTTTCATTTGGGGATCTCTTTCAGGAAGTGTTTGGATCCTTTCAATTTCTATTTTACCCTCTAGATCTAAGATATCAGGTTTTTCTTTATAATTTCTTGAAATATATCTAGCCTCCTTTTTTTGATCATGGATTTCTGGTAGTTCAATAATTCTTAAATTATCTCTCCTCAAACTGTTTTCATTCCTTGTATCATTGTTTCTTGATCTTTCATGGAATCATTAGCGTTCAATTGCTCAATTCTAATTTTTAAGAATTATTTTCTTCAGTGAAATGTTGTACCACTTTTACCATTAAAATAATTCTGCTTTTTGAGGTTCTATTTTCTTCAGTATTCTCTCTCTCTCTCTCTCTCTCTCTCTCTCTCTCTCTCTCTCTCTCTCTCTTTCTCTCTCCTCCAAGATGTTAATTCTCTTTTCATGATTTTCTTACACTGTTTTCATTTCTTCTCCCACTTTCTTTTCCATCACTCTTACCTGTTTCTTTAACTCTTCCAGGAATACTTGTTAAGCATGTGTCTAATTAGCTTTTTTCCTTTGAGGTTTTGTTTGTAAGGGTGTTTACATTATTAACATTTTCTAAGTTTATGTCTTGGTCTTTCTTGCCACCGTAATAGATTTTTATGGTCAAGTTTTTTTTCTTTGTAGTTGTTTGCTTATTCTTCTAGCCTATTTCCTTTCTTCTTTTTTTTAGGAAAATCACTTTATTTTATTTTTAAAGTTTTTTAATATTAATTTATTTTTAGTTTTCAACAATTACTTTCATAAGCTTTAGAGCTTTAATTTTGTCTTCCCCTCCCTCAAATACTTTTGGTATTATATTTATTTACAAAACTCTGTGTATTCTCTTTGAGGCTTTACCAATCCTTTCTTCTGGTTTTAGGATCCCTATGATTTTTCTGTTTGCTCTCTGGACTTTTATGAAGGCCTCTTCTTTTTAAATCTTTGGCACTTCAATCTTTTTCTATTACCTCATCACTCACTCTAGCCTATCCACTTTGATGATGTCTAGATATTTAATTCATAAGGATTTTACCTAGTCATGATTATGTCCTGTCTTTGCTCTGAATTTAGAAATAGTTACCCTATTCCTTTTTTTTAACATGTACATTACATTATTTCTTTTATTTCTTTTGTAGGTTTTGAAAATTGAATTTCTGAGAAGAAATATCAACAGTCTCCAAGGTTTTGAAAATCAGTCTCTGAAAAAGGACAATATAGAAGCAAATGGAAAGTATGAGAACTATGCAAAACATGAAAAAAAAAGGAATTTCAAAGAAGAGCAAAAGGAAATAATGTCATCCTGAAAAATGTGTAGATTTTCTTCACATGGTGAGAGCAAGGGATCACATATAGCTTGAAAAAGCAGTGGTATCTTTGTGAGAGTAAGAAAAATAAAAGAAGAATCCCAACTCATTAGGAGGAGCCCCTGTCACTAACTTTGAGGAAGACATGGGCAAGAATTTCATAGGATTGGCAGGCATGAATTGTTATGATTTGCATTGTTGGAGGGAACATCCAAATTGATGAGATCACAGATCCATTTGAGTTGATGAATAATCATTCCAAAGTAAAATATTTATTCAATTCAGCTTAAGTATTACATAGCTTGCTTCAAATTTTCTCCATTTCCTCCTTTCATCTCAGTGGTATCACAAATTCCAAAATCCTTCTCACTTCTGGCCAATATTTATGAGTTCTGTCAATATATTTCAAACCTAAACTGTTTTATAGCCAAATTTGTTTGGAAAACTCTACCACAGAGATCTATTGACAATTTAAAATGATGCTGTTGATTGAGAATTAATCCTCTACTGCTCTGGAAGTGGAAAGAGCATTAGATTTAGAGTCCAAGGACTCAGTTTCATATCATGACTCTTCCATTTACTATCTCTAAAGTCTTGAGCAAGTTACTTCATCATGTAGGGTCTCACTTTCTTCATTTGTAAATGACATCAATGGTGTCAAACTCAAGTAGAAAAGAAGGCCACTAAATGGTAAATAAAGATCCCTGTAGGCCACACATTGACTTTGTTTTGAAATGCAGTATTTCTGTTTCACTGTATTTTTATTTATTTTGTTAAATATTAATTTTTTTAAATATTAAAGTATAAAATTACAGTTTAACCTAATTTGGGCAACATTGGGAACTGTTGCCTGCAGGACCCCACATTTGACATCTCTGGCTTGTTGTTGTTGTTGAGTGGTTTCAGTCATGTCATATCTCCATGACCCCATTTAGTGTTTTCTTGGTAAAGATATTAAAGTGGTTTGCCATTTCCTTCTCCAGCTTGTCTTATAGATGAGGAACTGAGGCAAATAGGGTTAATTTATTTTTCCTGGATCACACACTAGTAATTGTCTGAAGTCAGATTTGAACTCAGCTTCCTCATGATTTCAGGACCAGTACTCTATCCATTGTGCTACTTATAATCTCAAAGCGTCTTCTGTCTCTGTATTCTGTTATTATTATTACACAAACAAACTCTTGAGATAGGTTAGCTTTTCTAGTTAGATTCTGGTACTTATGAAGTTACATAAAATTCCTCCTCCTTGAAACTAGATACTTTGCTCTGTTCCATGATCACAGATAGGACCCCTAAGAGCTGGGCAGTCAACTTGTAAAGGTATGCTTTTGCTTCTGCACTACCTTTGGTTAGAAAATATAACTGACTCAGTGCAAAATTTATACTCAGCACTGCAATAATACATCAAAATGCAAGCCTACTGATAATGGGTCAGTAATGGCCTTATTGCACATGGACAGCAGCACATCACATAGACAGACTTACATGGCAGGATCCCCAACCAAGACATTAGGAAAGATAGGTATTATTATTACTGCTCTCTTTTTTATCACCTTATTTGACAGAATGCAGATAGAAATGGTTTGAGGAAAAGTTGGACTCATCCTGTTATTATGCTTTTATGTTTAATGGTCTATGGACTGTTGGGTAGATGGGGAAAATGATTTATTTTTGTAATTGAATAAAAATGTTGGGAGATAAGCTCATCTCCAGTAGGCTCACTGAAATCAACTTCAAGACAATTCAGTAGCAGGATGGGGATGATATGAACTTCATCTTGTTACTGCATTGTTTTGATTTCTTCTGTTAGTTCTTTGTATTTTGAAAACTTTTCATTACACATAGTTTGGAAGATACAAATATTTGATATGGCAACATTATTAAAAATCTTATTCTCAAATTTTTATGGATCAATATTATGTCTCTGTGTTTATGTGGAATAACTTTATTTGTTATAATACTATAGTTTTAGTGCAATTTATCTATTGAATTCTCCAAGGTATTTAGGGTTCTGAATTTGTATTACAGGTAGAACAGTAGTTAAATTGAACTATGGTACATTTCCAGGGGAATTCCAAATTTTAATACAGGGTTTTATTGTATGTTAGTTTTTAAAAGATAGCAAGCTTTTGGTGTAGAATTTGAGTCCCTTGTTTGTGTTTTTATTTTTCTAAATATTTGGTAGGTGCTAAATTTTTGCAAGTTGCAGTGACACAAAAAAATTCTTTGTAAAATTTGCATTGATCAACAAATCTGGGCTCCTAAAGGATAAACCATTTGTTATTTCTGGAGGCAATGACCAGGACTTTTTTCTTTTAACAGGAGTACAGGACTAATAGATTTGGTGATTGCTCTAAGTACAGTTTACAAAGACTTTTGCCAAATATTTGACCATCTTCCAATCTATCTTTGTTGCTAAGTGGGAAAAATGGAGGGTGGGGTTGATTATAATACATTTTGGTAGATTAGAATCTGACTGAATAGCTTGACTCAAAAATAGTTATTAATGGTTCAATGTCAAATTGAAAGGTCTCTAGTAAAGGACCCCAGAGACCTCTGTATTTGGTCTTGCATTACTTGACAATCTATCAGTAACATATGCAAGATATGGAGGGCTTGCTTATAAAATATGCAGATGAAAAAGCTTGGAGGGATAGCTAATATATTGGGTGATACAGTCATAGGCTGAAACAGATTAAATTTAATAGGCATAACTGTAAAGGTTTACATTGGTTCAAAAGTTCAATATCACAAGTATATGATGGGGAAATGTGTCTAGCCTGCAGCTCATCAGAAAAAAAAAACCTGTTGAGCATTTTAATGGATTGTAAACTTAGTATGTTCCAAAAGTGTGATATGGCAGTCAAACAAATTGATGTTTCATTAAGAGGGGCGTGCTAGCCAAGATTAGGAAAACAATAATTTTCCTGTCCTCTGCCCTGAATAGACTATAAATGAAATATTGTCTTTAGTTCAAAGTGCCATCTTTTAGGCAGGATATTGATAAACAGGAGAAATGTTCAAACGAGAACACTTAGGATGGTGAAATTATTGAAGGTTATACCATGTAGAGTCTTACTTTAAACAAATAGAGATATTATTTTTTCTTCTGGGAGCCAAGATGGTGGAGTAAGAAGTAAGTCACTCTCACCCTCCCTTATTGCCCTCTGAAAGCTGAGAAAATATCACCCCAGGAAAAACCCCTGGAACAGCTGAGCCAGCAGAAAGATAGGCTGCAACAATCTTGTAGCCCTGGAAAAACTTGAGGGATTAACAGGAAAGTCCCCTCTCACTCTGGGGGAGGGAGAGTGGTACAGGATAGGAAGCATCCCAGCAAGCCCTACCTCAGCAAACAGGGGGAGATCCTAAGCCCCAGGTTGGTGGAGCAGTCAAACACCAACACCAGGACCCACAAGTGCCTCAGCACTGAGGGCAACTGGAAAACACCAATTCAGAAAACCATCACATGCTCTGGTATTCTACAGCAGCCAAATCTCCCAATGCTTCAGCACCACTCCAGGCTGGCAGATATTCTCCAGCAGCCAAATATTTGAGTGCTTTAAAGAAGTCCAGGTGAGTAGGAATCTACCCACACCCTAAAAGTTCTAGTGCTTCTTACCCCACCTCAGCACCAGGTAAGCTGCTAGGCACCTACAGCCTCCAGCTGCCAACACGTGAGGCCCCAGCACATAAAGCCAGTGACTGGGTCCCAACTCCCAGCACAAGAAGCTTAGGCCAGTGCCTCCTATGTTCCAGCAGGAGAG
The DNA here is from genome assembly GCF_900497805.2 of Vombatus ursinus. NCBI lineage: Eukaryota > Metazoa > Chordata > Mammalia > Diprotodontia > Vombatidae > Vombatus > Vombatus ursinus. The sequence goes on from NW_020954630.1 coordinate 4,591,170, forward strand.
CTCAACTTAAAAAGCCAGGAAATAGGTAAACACCATGAGCAGAAAGCAAAAACGGAGAATAACCATAGATTCTTATTATGGGAACAGGGAAGATTAAGGCACAAATTCAAAAGAGGACAACATTGTCAATATATCCACATCTGAAACCTAAAAGGGGAATGTGAAGTGGTCTCAAGCCCAAAAACCTTCTTGGAGGAGCTCAAGAAGGATTTTCAAAGTCAAATAAGAGATGTAGAAGAAAAATTGGGAAAGGAAATGAGAGGTATGCAAGAGGGAGTCAATAGCTTGCAAAAAAGGAAGGACAAAGATTGACTATAGAAAACAAGTTCTTTAAAAATACAGTTGGCCAAATTGGAAGAAAAAAAAGTACACCAAAGAAAACAATTCCTTAAAAAAGTACAATTGACCAAATGGAAAAAAAAGTATACCAAAGAAATCAGCTCCTCAAAAAGTAGAATTGATCAAATGGAAAAGGAGGCACAAAATCTCACTGAAGAGAAGAACACCTTAAAAAGTAAAATGGGCCAAAAGGAAAAGGAGGTTCAAAATATAATAGAAGGAAACAATTCATAAAAAATTGGAATTGGGCAAGTGGAAGGTAATGACTCTATGAGATGTCAAGAATCAGTCAAATAGAAACAAAAGAATGAAAAAATAGAAGAAAACATAAAATATCTCATTGGCAAAATAACTGACCTGGAAAATAAATCCAGGAGAGACAATTTAAAAATTATTAGTCTACCTGAAAACAATGATGAAAAAGAAAAAGAGCCTGGACAGAATCTTTCAGGAAATCATCAAAGAAAACTGCCCTGAGGTCCTAGAACCAGAAGATAAAGTAGTCATCAAAAGAATCCACTGATCACCTCCTGAAAGAGATCCCAAATTGAGAACAGCAAGAAATATTGTAGCCAAATTCCAAAATTAGCAAGTCAAACAGAAAATACTGCAAGCAGCCAGAAAGAAACAATTTAAATATGGAACCATAGTCAAGATTACACAGAACCTGGCAGTTTCTACATTAAAAGATCAGAGGGAGTGGAATATGATATTCCATAAGGCAAAGGAGCTTGGATTACAACTAAGGATCAACTACCCAGCAAAATTGAGCATAATCTTTTAGGGGAGAAATGGACATTCAATGAAATAGGGGACTTTCAAACCTTCCTGATGAAAAGACCAGAGCTCAACAGAAAATTTGATCTTCAAATACAAGACTCAAGAGAGACATAAAAAGGTAAACAGGAAAGGAAAAAAAACATTTTATTAATAAAGGCAAACTGTTCACATCCCTACAAGGAAAGATGGCACTTGTAACTCTTGAGAACTGTATTGTTATTATGACATTTAAAAGGGATATACAGAGAGCATGGGCATAAGTTGACTTTGATGTGATGATAAAAAATCTAATTAAGTGGTGAAAAGGGATTGTTCTGGGAGAAGAGGAAAGGAGGAGGCAGACAAAGGTAGATCACATACCATGAAAAGGCACGAAAACCTATTACAGTAGAGAGAAAGAAGGGAGGGAGATGAGCATTGTTTGAACCTTAACTTTCATCAGATTTGGTTCAAAGAGGGAATAACATAATCAGTTATGTACAGAAATCTAACTTATCCTATAGGAAGCAGGAGGGGGAAAGGGAAAGAAAAAAGGAGTGGATAGAAGGGAGAGAAGAAGTAGTAAGGATAAAGGGAAAGAAAAGGGAGGGGGCTTATAGAAGGGAGGGTAGACTGAAGGAGGTGGTGGTCAAAAGCAAAACTCTAGTGAGGAGGGTAAGGGAGAAAGGAGAGAGAAAAGCATAAATGGGAGGGGCTATAGGATGGGGAGAAAGACATAATAATAATAACTGTGAATGTGAATGGGGTGAACTCTCCCATAAAACAGAAGCAGATAGCAGAGTGGATGAAGAACCATAATCCTACATTTTTTTTTAAAAACCTTTAAAGACTTATACAAACTAATGCTGGGTGAAATGAGCAGAACCAGAAGAACATGGTACATAGTAACAGCCACATTGTCCAATGACTGACTTTGATAGCCGTAGCTCTTCTCAGCAATGCAAGGATCTTAAACAACTCTGAAAGTCTCATGATGAAAAATGCTATCCACATCCAGAGAAAGAACTATGGTGTCTGAATGCATATGGAAGCATACTATTTGCTCTCCTTTTCTTTTGTTGTTTTGTTTTATTGCTTCATTCTCATGGTTCCTCCCATCAGTTCTAATTCTTCTTTACGTCATGACTAATGGGAAAATACGCTTAATATGAATGTATAAGTAGAGTCTATATTAGATTGCATGCTGTTTTGGGGATGGGGGAGGAGAAGGAGGGAGAGAAAATGTAAAATTCAAAGTCTTATGAAAATGAATGTTGAAAACTTTAAAAAAAAATTGAGGACCCTGAAGAGATTTTATTTACATAGTTTAAACCTATTGACATTGACTGTATTAGAAATTGAAACTGATAATTTTTAAACATATTTAATTCATTTGAAAAAAACTGTAACCATAAATTAGTAAATTTGAATTAACAGTGTATTCAATTACACTGTTAACCTGTTTCTGAGAGCCCCAATCACAGCCAGACAGATTTATTCATTAACTAGGAAAGAGAAAGAAGATTCTGAGGGAGTTTTAAGTAAATGAACAGAGTTTATCTAGCTCTCTGCTTTTTTTTTTTTGCTAAAGGCACAATCCTATTTATAAAGGAAAAAAAGCATATAGTTGAATTTCTTCCATAACTATACAGTCATCTTGGACTGATATATTAAATTCTTGGTATATAATCTGATAAACCAGATGATAGAAGCAGTAATATTTATGAAACTGGGCTTTCATAATATGTACGACTTCTCTAGTTTATGTCCAAAAGAGGAATAAATGGAATGGTCTTTTAGACTCTGTGCATCATGCATGACTACCAAGTAACACCATTTGGATTAAGCAATACTTCCACAATTTTCCAAAGTTTCTTTAATTTGATTTTTCATGATCTGCTAGCTTAAAGGGCTGTATCTTGTCTTAATTATTTTCATATTGACTTTGGGGGTTCTGCTGAGTACACTGAAATGGTTTGGACCATATTCAAGCATCTGCATAAACAACAGTTTTCCATCAAATTGGAGACAATGTGGCATAATGTATGGAAAGCTTGAATGGTAATCCAAATGACCCAGGTTTAAGTCTCACCTCTGAAAAACACTGACTGACCTTGGGTAAGTCACTTAACATCTCAGTGCTTTAGACCTTTCTCTAAGACTGTAAATTGCAGAAAAGATGTCACTTTACATTGATGGACAGTATTCTCATCTGAGAGACCAATGAAATCATAGGTCCAGGCCTTAACTCTAATCTATAATTTCTGGGAACCTATCCAACTTGCTGAATTGGTTTGAATCACCTTTCAACAACAATGTAAATACCAGCTCCTTATCAATTTGGAAATGTGTCAAAGAGGAAGTATAGCACCTGGGACAGAATAGGTCAGTGAGGATTCTGTAAGGACTCACACAGTTTCTCTGTAGTCAGATCCTGCTTGCAGTAGCAACCAGTTCTTAGTCTTTGTGAGGAAATTAACACATTTCATACCTGAATTTTCCACTGTGATAGCACCACTCCCCAATCTGATTCTACAGTATTCTAACGTTTCCTAAAATAACCAATGCAGAAGATATGTTTAATGACCTGAAGAAATGGCTTACCCCAATACCAATACAGTTTTATCTGTTTATACTTATGTGATTCATTATGCCTCCATTTTTGTCATTGGGGCTGTCCTCTTATGGCCTTTACTATTCAGTTGTTTCAGTCACGTCCAACTCCTCATGACTCCATAAATTTTCTTGGGAAAGATACTGGAATCATTTGCCATTTCCTTCTCCAATTCATTTTACAGATGAGGAACTGAGATAAATAGGGTTAAGTGACTTGCCCAGGGTCATACAGCTAGTAAGTGTTTGAGGTTGTATTTGATCTCAGGTCTTTCTGACTCTGGGCCCAGCACTCTTTCCAATGCACCACCTAGCTCCCTCTTATGGACTACCCTCTCATTTTCTAAAAGCCAGTCTAGAATGTATTTATTCCAAAAGTTGACAAGTGCATTAAAGAAATATACTACCTGGTGAAAGAAATTATTTGTTATGTCACTACTAACTTTGAGATATAGAAGCATGGAATTTAGGGGTGTGGTATCCCATTTTCCACAGTGACGACAAGAGTCTGGAGCACCTTCTAACTGTCCATTAGATCATTCAATGCTAGACCCACTTACAAAGGTACAACTAGGGAAGGAAACTCTGGAGATTGCTTCAGGGCACTGAAATCAGTGGGTATTGATACCACCTATAGTCTAGTAATGTAAAAACAACTGAGCCTAGCACCTTGTTAACTTGGTAAGTGGGACACTGCCATATTTTGTGTGTTGATGCAATCTAGGTGAGTTCTTCCCTGGCCACCACCTGGAAAGTCCTTTCTAGCAGTATTTGATGGTATCTTTCCTGCTGGTTGACCAAGCACGTTCTGTGTTGCTTGCCCCAGTAGCAAAATATCATACTTCTGGCTCTGACTCCTGGATCTTATTTTCAGAAATTCAACCTCATCATAACTAATTTCTGGAATTTTTTGGACTGCAGGCAGATGTACTGGTGTAAAAACTTGTTTTTGGTCACCTAATAAATTAATTACCCCCAACAAGCCCTGTCACAGTCAACAAACTTCGCAACTACTAAATCTCAACCCCAAAATACTGAAATCAATTTCATGGCAGCAGGTATGACATGTCTTTTCTCAAGACTAGTTGTCTTCTCTGGGCATGACATTTGTACCCAAATGAGAGTTAGTCTTAGACTCCTGTACCTTCACTTGTTCCTGTCCATGTCTCTTGGCATGGCTCAGTTTACAACAATCTAACAATGGCCTTGTTGGACTATTCAAAGCTTTATGCTCATCACACTTTGAGATAGTAGTACAGCATGACATCTACCAATGTGTCTACCTATGTGAAGTGTTTGCCTATGTTAGTGAGTCAGCTGGTTGACCAGTAAGTTTCCCAAAGCAATAAAGGTAGTTTGTCGCACTGTCTGTATATTCCTGGAAGCGGTAACATTAGGTTTCATATTAGCTTACTTCTTATTCATGGGGTGTAGTACCATCTGGGTGGTGGTAGGTATCAGAACCCAAATAGTTCACTTTCTCTCATGTGATGAAGCTCCCACCATTGCTGAGGCCAGCTAACTGTGCCTAAGAGAAATTGTTGTCTTTCCTTTGATATCAACTCCAATGAGAGATGCAATATCATTTACCATCTATAGACTGCTTTATTTACAATCCTTTAAGGAAAGATTTACTGGGGGTAGGGGGGTAGGGATCATGTCTGATGAAAAAAAGGAACATATGACCTAAATCCTGAAACAGGACTTGTTAGGTGATAACTTTAACTATCAGGATGACCAGGCCGCTCTACTGCCCACAATGAAATCCATTTGAAACTATAAAGAAAACAGTTAACTGTGAAAGAAATCTTTGTAATAAGTTTCTCTGACAAAGACATAATTCCAAGATATATAAAGAAGTGATTAAAACTTACAAGATTAGGAACCATTTGCCGATTGGTAAATGGTCAAAGTATATGAACAGGCAGTTTTCTATGAAAGATATCAGAACTATATACAGCCATGAGAAAAAAAAATGCTCTAAACCACTGATTAGAGAAATAAACATTAAAACAACATTGAAGTTCTACCTCACATCCATCAGATTGGCATTGACAAAAAAAAAAAAAAGCAAAATGACAAACCTAAGAAGGGCTACAAGAAAATGGGTTCATTCATTCATTGTCTGTGGAGCTGTGACTTAGTCTGGCCATTCTGGAAAGTAATTTCAAATAATGTCCCCAAAATTACTAAACTGTGCATACCCTTTGATCTAGCAATGCTAGGTCATCCTAATAGTGAAAGTTGTCACCTAACAATGCTAGGCCTGAGCCCTAAGGAAAGCAAAAAAAAAAAAAGAAAAAAAAAGAAAAAAAGGTTCTGTGTGTACAAAAATCTTATATCTTCGTGTGTGTGTGTGTGTGTGTGTGTGTGCGTGTGTGTGCATGCACGCATGGCAGCAAAGACCCATAAACTAAGCAGGGGAAGTAGGGTTTCCATCCTTTGGAGTATGGCGGAACAAATTATGATAGAGAAACATAATGGAATAATTAAGAAGTAAATAAGGAGATGGTTTCAGAGAAACTGGGAAGATTTATATGAACTAGTGCAAAGTGAAGCGTGTAGAACCAGGAAGACAATTTATTTTATAACATCAATATTGCATAAGCAGACAATTAAAAAAAAACTTGCAATTTCTGATCAAAGCACTGTTCAACCATCAATTCCAGAGGATCAACGATGAAGAATGCTACCCACCTCCTGAAAGAGAGGTGATGGACCAATATGCAGAATGAGATACATTTTTTTTGCATATGACCAATATGGGAATTTGTCTGCTTGACTATGCTTATTTGTTGCAAGATCCCCCCGCCCCAACCCCAGAATATTAGAAAAAAAATGCTTGACAATTGGAAAAAAAGAAATCAGGTTGTGACAACTTATTTCACTTGTCCACCCAGCATACCTTCTTCTGTATAAAATAGTACTTCTATATGCATTTTTCCCTATGTACTGCAGTGTCCACAGTCAACAATAAGCCAGGAGAGCTAGAAGCTGTCCCGGCTAACTTCCAGATAGGGAAAGCAGCATGCTAATTAAGCCTGACAATTACTGCATTTCCAGGGAGCCTTTGATACGAGGCTGGCTGTTCAACTACAACTTCTGAATCAGCAAATCTTTAAAAAATTAGTGGGAGTGATATGTCCCTTAATCACTTAGGTGGCCTACCAGCTGGATTATTCTTTGTCACTCCATATTCTCTGGTCTTGACTCTCTGTTGCCACCTATAAACATTGCCTTCTCCCTTTCCTTGAATTGGCCTTCAGTTGGACATGACTGAAAAACAACAACAATAAAAACATGTTTTGAAAAATAAAGATGGCACATTATTTTAGCGGAAAAAATTTGACTTCATTAAAAGCATTATGTTGTTGTTCAGCCATTTCAGTTATGTCTGACTCTTCATGATCCCATTTGGGGATTTCTTGGCAAAAAATACTGGAGTGGTTTGCCATTTTCTTCTCCAGCTCATTTTACAGATGAGGAAAGTAAGGCAAATAGGGTTAAGTGACTTGCCCAGAGTCATAAAGCTAGTAAGTTTTTGAGGCTAGATTTGAATTCAGGAAGACGAATCTTCCTAACTTCAGGTCTGTCACTTTATCCACTGAGCCACCTAGGTTCCCCTAAAAGCATTATGCAATTTCCCAGATATATAATTGTTACATGCACATATTCCTTACCCGTAGCCCAACTTAAACCCCTTTAAGATTGAGGGGAGCTCCTATGAATTTTCTCTATGCCATGTAAAGAACCTAATATTTTCAGGTTTCAGAGTAATTCAGAAAAGGTTCCCACCCTCTTCACTAGACACGTTCCTTCTCAAATATATATACATACACCCATGACTTCTTTAATCAGGTCTTTCTGATAGCATGGCTCAAAGAGGCTATGTTTTAGACTAAACCACTATCATTTTTTGCACTCTGCAATTTGCACTCTTTTTTGTCTTTAAATACATTTATTTTGAGAACTTAAAATCTAACCATGTGCAAAAAATCTGAACTTTTAAGAAAAAGCCTATACAATGTTTCATTGTTTTTTTCTATCCATTAATAGTCTACCACAAGAAAAGTTTTACAAAAATACATACACACACACACACACACACATCATCATCATCATCATCATCATCATCCTTCCAGTCTGTCTGCAGTTAAGTAAGTTAAAATATTCCTGTTATGTTGAAATATTAAACTGCAAACTTTGGTACTATCAGAAAAACTGAAAATCCATTCACACACACACACACAAACTAAAACTGTTATCTTTCCTAGTTCATATACAGTAACTGAAAAAATTCATTTGGAAAAGTGTCTTAAAAGAGGAAAAAAAAACTTTCTCACTTATATAATTCTCCACTGCAAAATGGAAATGCATTTAAAATATGATAAAGTAAATTAATTTTACCAAAATGTACCCTAGTAAAGAAGAGTTTGAAGGTTTGCAATGCCACATTAATGAAGTTTGGCTACAATGTTCCATTTTCAAAAGAAGAAATGTAATCTGGTTGTCAATTTCAACATTTCAGTACTCAAAAGAATCCCGTCTTTTAGAAATGGATCAAATGCACTTAAGGATGACTCTAGCATGTTCCACAATGAAATTCTAAATCAGAGACAGAATCTAGCTGAACAACCAGTTCCATTGGTAAAAGGAGCCTGTAGCTGAGGTAACATTCTGCACTGCCTCGAGCACTTAACTAAATGCAGGCTGAGAGCTTTTTATACTTATTTTAAACATAAAAGTAAACTGATAGAGAATGGCCTTGAAAAAGAGCTTAACCCATTTTAAGTAAGATTTTTTTTTCTAAAACAACTTCTCAATAAATCATCTAAGCAACAGGTCCAAAACACCCAGGAACCATCTTAGACAATTTTACCATCAAAATATTGCCAAAGAACTGAGCATACTTCTGCCCTTGAAGCCAAATCCATAGACTTTACAAAGATTCTTCTAGCAACCTAGCCACATTCTACATAAAAGAGGGAACATTTGAGGACTCAATGTCAGGCTCATTATCTTTATCTTTATCTTGTCTTTATCAAAAGTGGGAAAATGTATTCTGTTAAACTGCAGGTTTTAGAAAAAAACTGAATGCAGCATCCAACATTTTTAAAAAGCTACAACACATAGAAAATAAATTCCTCAAAATTTATAGACTTTAAAAAAAAAGTGGGGAAGACAATTTTTTTTTTCAGGGAAAAGGTGAAGCTGTGTGTTTAAATTAAGCCTAAATATAAGCCTAAATTAAGCCACTGCCGAATTTTACCATCAAAGTAAGGAAGAAGTGCTTGACAAACAGAATCACCACCCATTGCCATAGCCTGGGAAGAGCTGACTGAGGATGGTTTGCTGGAGCTGATTCACTTGCCTTGTGTAAGATTTACTCAGATCATACTGACAAGCTGGGCAGCTGTCCACCTCAGCTTGGAAGGATCGATCCAGATTATCCTGGCAAACATCACGCTGACACACAGGGGTAGTTGGCTGAAACACTACTTCTTGATAGCAAATACACAGGAATGTTTCTTCCACTTTATTCAGGAATTTCAGCACATCCTTCAGTTCACTTAATACTTCGTTCCACAGTTTTTCATTAGATTCATAATTCTTGATGAGAGTCTTCTTCTGGGAGGTGAGTTTGTATGGGTCCACGCTAGTCTTCTTGGACACTGTATTAGGAGAGTCCAGAAAAGTCTCCTACCCCCTGCTGTCTTCCTTTTGCTCTTCCCCTTTCCTTTCCTTGGAGATGTCAATTCCTCATCATCACTCTTATTATTTTCTTTTGCCTTCTCTTTATTAGCAACTGCTTCCAAATATCCTTCAGAATACTGCATTGTTAAGCCAAGATTCTTCATCCTGGCTTTCCCTTATCTTGTCCATGAGCCAGGTTCATCATCATCCCTCCTGAGGAGGTAATAACACACAAGGAAATTAGATTTCTCTTTTTCAGACCAAAACTTTACTACCTTGTATAGTCAAACATTGATTTCCTTCAGCTGGGGTATATTTGCTATGTTTCCCTCCCTTAATGTTTCTCACCACCCCAACTGGCTTCCCAGTTCACTGGTCCTTGGTTTCAGCTCCTCCTGTCATTGATAGGAGCATTGCAGTTCAAAGCCAGAGCTCTGTTCATGTTGGTGAGTTTTTTATCACAAGACTGCTCTGCAGCCCATTTGTTGCGGAAAAGATCTCTGCCCCCACTGCTCCTGTAAGTGAAAGAGCTGTCATGGTCTACATCATCTTCATAGCTCCCTGCCAGGACCAAAGAGTAGGCAGCATTGTTGCTTCTGTCATGTGTATCTGCCACATGGAGCCTATGGACACCAGACTCTCTCACCTGCACTCTAAACTTCCACATGGCAGTAACAGGAATCCCAGGGATTGGTCCATAATGACTAGAAGGCACAATAGTGCACTTTCTTGTGCAACCCACACATGCTATAGTCCCAGTCTCTTTGAGATGAAGATGTAGCAGATGCCATCTTTGCCTTCTTTTGTGCTTTTTTTACTTCTCCCCTGTCAAGACCACTTCACTGGCAACATTTTGACATTCAAGGCAATACCAGTCCTCACCATCTGGAGTCTGGCTCAGCAGAAGCTTGAGGTAGTAGATATGGAAGGCTGTGTCACACTCATCACACATCAACTTCTTGTCCTGGTCTTCCTTTCCTCTGCATACATAGCAGGCATAGTTTTGCAGGTCTTATTGAGGTTATCTTTACAGTGTTTGCAAATAAGGCCACTCTATATTTTCAAAGGGTTTTCAAAACCAACTGGGCTCACATTGCCAGGCTCCTCAATTTTGTAAACTTCATTCACAAAAGTTATTCTACAGTCATTTGGAGAATCCCCAGCATCCCCAACCAGTAAGTTTGCATAGATTTCTTTAACAATCCTAGTTTCCCATTTTCAAAGGTTCTCAGCATCATACCAGAAGTCCCTCTCCTTGGGCTCATCAGGATTATAGTTCACCATCACAATTTGTCCAACTTTCAACTGGTGCCATTGCAGTATTGACTGAGCCTGAGTTCTTACGTCTTTTGAACTCAACTTCATGACACCATTTTCTGGATGGTCTTCATATTTCACATGGTAGGTAACATCCTCTTTAGCCATCTCCACTGTCACCAGATTCACTGGTTACTGCTTTTTCTTTCCTTGTAACATTTACCAATATAGCTTCAAACCATGACCCTATGTTCATATCCTGGGCATCTATATATTCATTGATCTTATAGAAGCCAAATCCTGGATCAATCCAGTATGCTTCTGGGCCAGGTTGGCCATCAATATCCAGGGCTCCTTCTCTGTGGTTTGGAGTCTCTTCAGATTTACTCTGGCCTGAGAAATAGTCCAAATCTGTATTGGAGAGTTCAGAATCCTTTTTTATTACTAGGAACAGAAAGTACGGCTGGGCTTTGTTACATTAGCAGCTGAACAATGTTGTTCTGAACAACACTATAGTCAAAAAGGAGTCCCAAAAGAGTACCCATCTGCCATCTATTTGCCCCAATAAAAAACCCCTTGTCTCCCTGGTTCCACCCTGAACACTTCCTGGATCTTCAACCTAGCTTTTCCACCTTGGTAAGCTTAGAGAGGGAGTCTACCCAACAGGTCTCCTTGCCATCTATGGTACAGATCCACATGTTGGTGGCTCTGTGGGAAGGAAGGGAATAAAGGAGGAAGGGAAGGAAAGAAAAAAGAGTAAAGAAAGACAGAAGGAAAAGTAAGAGAAGGCAGAAGAGAAAGAAAATGGAATAAAGGAGGAAGGATGTAGAAGAGGGAAATGACAAGAAAGAAAGGGAGGCAGGAAAAGAAACAATAAAGGAAAAGGAGTAAAAGGAAAGAGTAAAGGAAGAAAGGAAGGAAGTAGGAAGAAGGAAGAAAATGAAAGAGGGAGAAAGAAAAATAAGAGAGGACAGAGGAAGTAATGGAAAGAGGAAAGGTGGTAAGGAAGGGAAATGAAGTGGAAGGAGTAAGAAAAGGTAAAAGGAAAGAAAGAAGTAAAGGAAAATAGGAGAAAGAAAAGAAGGAAGGAAAGGAAAGGGGGAAGAAGGAAGGAAAGGAGGGAGGACGGAAAAAAGAAGACAGAGAAGCTGAGAGCTCAATTTGCACTCTTGCCAAGCTTTGCTCCTCCTGGTAACACATGCTATTTAGCTGTGTGACAGCATATAAGCTGTGAGCCCGCAGCACCATAACAGCAGGTCCTGACTCAGAATGCTTTCATCCATTCCTTCCAGCGCAGAAATGAATTCAAAAGAAAGCACTTTTCCAAAATGTGCTAGGTTCCCATTATTTAAAAGTTTGTTGTTATATAAATATCATACACAATAAAAAATAAATGCAAGGCCCAGATATCCTACAATATGTCATATTAATAAAAACAATAAAGATGCAGGCATTTTTCTATCTAAAGAAAATTTAAAACCAATTTAATCCTAAGGTACATCTAGTACTCAAGATTTTACTTTAATAATAATTACATTAGCTATCTACAACATTTTTAATATAGAGGTATTTCAAATTAAATATGAGGAACTAACAGCTGATATTGCTTTATGGAAAGCTCTTAAATCACAATAAAAAGGTTATAAACATGAGACAGCAATAACTAAGCAGTCTTTTCCAATTAGCTTTAGATTTCTCTGTATTAGTCCAGAATAGTCTATATCACGTATTGGGCTGTCTTCCTTATTTGTTTTTTCCAAGTGTTCAAGATATTACCTTGCGACCTTGGATATGTCACTGCCCTTTTCTAACATTCAGTTGTCCTCGTTGTAAAGTTCAGAGGTTGAAACACGTAGTTTTATAACCAGACAACCATGGTTCAATTCCAAGCTCTTCCATTTAATTCATTTGGCAAATGACTTAGGCAAGTCATTTAGTCTCTCTGTGCCTCAGTTTCCTCATTTGTAAAAGGAGAGGGTTAGTCTAAATCATCTGCAAAACCCCTTCTAACTCTATAACTATGATTACTCCCATATCTATACCCAGTGAATTTTTAACACAGTATGTTGTCCTTTTGGAAAAACTCCCTTCCCCTTCTCTTTTTCCTGTACATCCCTGAGGTCCAACTTATTTTACATCCCCCATGAAGCCTTCTCTGACCAGTTTAACTCTGTTTTGTCTTCTCTAAAATCCTATAGCAAGTGTTCACATAGTGGTCAGAAGAAGCGATACAAGGACACTCTCAGTGTCTCTCTTAAGAACTTTGAAATTGATTGTGTGACAGGGGAGACACTGGCACAGGACCACTCAGCATGGCATGGCCCCATCAGAGACGGTGTTGTGCTTTATGAGCAAAGCAGAATTGAAGCAGCTCAAAGGAAACATGACATGCCCACATTTAGAGAATCCCCCCCCCCCCAAATTTTCACATGGACCATTTGTGCCTGACCTGTGGTAGAGCATTCCAAGCTCCTATTGGGCTGATCAGCCACAGTCAGACAGACACACTGTAACTTGACTCCAACGTAATGATGTCATTTTGGTCCTCTTGGAGAATGAAGGACAACAACCAACCAATCCTAGCACATATAGTTCATAGCATATAATTTAGTACTTAATTATCCTCTGTTAAGTACTATGAACATGGCTTAGTGAATCAGCAGCAGCAGCAGTGTATTACAAAGGTGTAAAACAGTGTCTTTTTTATGTCTAATAAGAAAGGTCATTGCCAACAAAGTCTGTCAGGGAAGGCTTCATGGAGGAGGTGACATTTGAACTATGCCTTAAAGAATAGGTAGGAGCTCACCAGTATAAGAGGAGGAAGAAGATATTCAGCATGTAAAAACTATCTTTTACAAAGGCCCTTTGACTGGAAAGGTCAGGACATTTTGGGAAGTCATTACAACATTATTAGGTAATATGGAAGGGCAGGAAGAGGTTTTGAATGCCATTAGTCTCCTTTCATGTGGCAAAGCACCTAGTGCTGATTCTATTCCAGCTGAGATTCGCAAGGTAGGAGGTCCATTGTTCATTCAAAATCTGACTGAAATTTTCCAGGTTATATGGCGAGAGGAGGTTATCCCCCAGGAGTTCATTGTCCATCTCTATAAAAGTAAAGGAAATAAATTTTCCTGTGACAATCACAGAGGGAGGGTCTCTCTCTTAATAATTGCTGGCAAGATTCTTGCCAGAGTTCTCCTTAATAGTCTGATCCCTGGAAGATAGTCATCTACCTGAGAGCCAGTGTAGCTTCAGAAAGGGCTGAGGAACAGTTGATATGGTGTTCACAGCCCAACTTCAGGAGAAATGCCAGGAGCAGAACAGAAGTCTGTACACAATTTGTAGATCTGACCAAGGCCTTTGATACCATCAGTTATGAAGGCTTATGGAAAAGTATGTCAAAATTTGGTTGCCTGGAGAAGTTCATCATGTATCATCATTGGAATAATGGAGGAATGATGAAGGATCCATTTCATACATCATTCCATGAATGTCAATTTCATGATGACATGTTTGCCTGGGTTCTGGATAATGAACAATGCTCTTTTGCTTTCCCATTCACCAATGAAGTGAAACAAGGCTGTGTGCTTACTCCCATGCTTTTTAGCATGATGTTTTCTGCCATATTATCAAATGCTTTCAATGAGGAAGAACATGGCATCGAGGTTACCACACTGATGGTAAATTCTTCAGCTTGAAATGGATATAAGCCAAGACCAAAGTAGAGGGATTATTGGTGCATGTTTTTCTGTTTGTAGATGATTGTGCACTCAATGCAGCCTCTGAAGCTGCGATGCAACAAAGTATGGATCAATTCTCTACTGCCTGTGCTAATTTTGGCCTAACAATTAACACCAAGAAAACAGGTGCTCCATCAGCCACCACCACCATCCATATGTGGAACCATTGGTTATAGCAAGTGGAGAAGTTTTGAATGCTGTGGATAAGTTCACTTACCTTGGTAATGTACTTTCCAGAGATGTGCACATTGATAATGAGGTTGATGCACACATTGCCAAAGCTAGCTCAGTGTTTGGGAGGCTCCGAAGGAAAATATGGGAGAGAAGAGGTATTAGACTAACTACCAAACTGAAGGTTTACAGAGTTGTTGTGCTGACGTCATTTCTGTATGCCTGTGAAACCTGGACAATATACCAGTGCCATGCCAGGAAACTGAATTGCTTCCATTTGAATTGTCTTAGGAAATTGTCTTAGGATTTTGAAGATCACCTGGCAGGATAAGATACCAGATACTGAAGTCCTTTCTCAAACTAAACTGCCAAGCATTCAAACTCTGCTTCAAGAGCACAACTCTGATGGCCTTGCCACATTGTTCTAATGCAAAATGTATGCTTGCCATAAAGACTATTTTATGGAGAACTCACACAGGGCAAGTGTTCACATGGTGGTCGGAAGGAACAATACAAGGACACTCTCAAGGTCTCTCTTAAGAACTTTGGAATTGATCGTGTGATGTGGGAGACACTGGCACAGGACTGCTCAGCAAGGCATGCCCACATCAGAGAAGGTACTGTCCTCTATGAGCGAAGCAGAATTGAAACAGCTCAAAGGAAACACAGGATGCACATATTTAGAGAATCCACCCCAAATGTTCACATCAACTATTTGTGCCCACCCTGTGGTAGAGCATGACAAGCTCGTATTGGTCTGATCAGCCATGGTCAGACACATTGAAACTTGACTCTAGCATGGCGATGTCATGTTGGTCCTCTCTGAGAACAAAGGACAGCAGCCAACCAACCGACAACATTATTATGTCCTATGGAAGAGCCTTTAAAGCCCAGCCATTTCAACCTCTTCATTTTATATAATTAGAATTTGGTATCAAGAGAGGAAAAAGGAACTTGGAGCAAACCACTACTGGGCAGCAGAAGAAAGGCTAGAACTAAGATCTCCAAGCTCTTATCTTTTTTTTTTCCCATTAGACCATAGGGGTATGTCTTGAATGGTGCCATACTAGGCACTGTGCAAGATAGAAAGTTTAATAATATGTGGTTCATGTCATGAAAGAAGTTACAGTCCAGAAATACATGTTTCATGAGTTGACGTTATATGAACCATTCTAATTTCTCCTAAATCATTCCAATTATATTATTTATGAAGTTAGGCCAAGCATACACTGACTTGTGAATCACAAGCTCTGTAGCATTGAGCAAATCACTAAACCTCTCCAAGCTTCAGTTCTTCAACTATATAATGATAATCACAATACAGTCAGTTCTGCTATAATGCATATTTCAAAAATGCAGATTTGTTCTAACACACTTGAACTTTAGCCATTATTGTAGCATGTATGTATTTCTTAACCATTTGACACATATAAAACCATGCTACTATTTTAAAATTTGGTTTCTATCTTTTCTTATAATGTGTCACTGTCAACATTTTTGAGTATTGTTCTCCTAACCTCACTTTGTCCATAAGCCCTGTGGTTTTTATTGTGTAATTTTGAATTCAGAGTGCTTATTGGGAATAATATAAGTTGTATTAGAATTGCCAATATACTACCGACTTCACTGTCACAGTTGTGAATATGATATGTAGGTTTGTCCAACCTTTCAGTGTGTTTCTACATACTAAATATCACGTTCTTCCCCATGCCTCAAGAGCCACTTCCTTACTTGTCTCTGTTTTATTAAAACTCAATCTCAGGAAGATCTGACAAATTAACTGACAGTGATGTATTAGTGGGGCAAAGGTCCAACCTGATGGTAACAGGCTGCATGCTTTTGGAGGACAGGGACCCTGGCTCTTATAACATTTTTATAATCCAAAAGCACCTAGTGAATAATGTGAATCCACATCTATACAGACCTTTTGGCTTCCCTCTCCTCCCACAACAACCCTGTGAAGCAAGCATCACAAATATCACTAAACCCATTTTACAGATGAGGAAAGTGAAGATCAGAAAGTTTAAATAACTTGCCCATGGTCACACAACTAGTAAGAGGCAAAGGTGAAATTTGAAATTGTCCTTGGACTCCAAGTCCATTGCTGTCAGTTGGTCAGTTAGTAAACACCTGTTTAAGTGCGTGCCAGGCACATTGCTAATTACTGTGGATTCAAAGAAAGGTAAAAGACAATTCCTGCTCTGAAGGAGCTCAGAGTCTAGCAGAGATGAGCATGTAAATAAGTGTGTAAGAATAAGCTATAAACAGGACATATTGGAGATAAACAATGAAAGGCATATACAAGAGTAAAGACTGATTGGGAAAGGTTTCCTGGAGAAGCTCTTTCCACTATAGCACACTATCTGCCTAAGACCATAGATCATAAGATTTTGATGTGTTTACAGAGTAGTGAGATCAAGAATTCTTGACCTTTTTTGGGTCATGTACTTCTTTAGAAATCTGGTGAAGCTTTTTTCTAATAATAATATGTTTAAATGCATAAAAATAATATAAAATCGATCAATTATTCAATATTTATTAGGCACATCAGGTACTGTGCTGCTAAGTGTTGGTAATAATAATAAAAAAAAAAGGCAAACATTATTCCCTGCCCTCAAGCAGCTTACAGTCTAATGGGGGAAACAACATGTATTTGTTTAAACAAATATATACAAACAAGCTACACACAGGATGTATAGGAAATAATTAACAGAAGGAAGGCACTAGTACTAAGAGGGGTTGTGAAAAGCTTCCTGTAAAAAAATGGAGTTTTAATTGGGATCTAACAGAATCTAGAGGAGTCAGTAGGGAGAGAAGAGAGAAAGCATTCCAAGCAAAGGGTACAGCCAGAAAAAAATGCCCACAGTGGAGATGGAGAGTGTATTGTTTATGGAACAGCCAGTGTCGTTGGATCAAAAAGTACATGGTGGGAAGCAAGGTGTAACAAGATGGAAAAAGTAGGAGGAAGGAATTTGAATTCTAAACAGTGATTCCATAAAATTACAAAGGAAACCAAATATATTGAAATAGTTATCAAAACATGTTTTTTTTTTAAACCAAGTTTATCAGTCTTAGATTCAGAACTTTCATCTAGTCCAACCCCATCAAATGGTCCTCAAAAACATTTTTTGAGGATAATGAACAGAAGGCTAACTATGCCCAACACATAGTAGGTGCTTCATAAATGCTTGTTGAAAGAATTAATGCATGCATGAATTTTCATTTAGCATTGCTGACTCTTACCTTTACTATTTTTCTGCTTTGTAAAAACAAAAAAATCATTCTAATTAAGTGTTCAAAAAGAGAACAAATCATCATAAATCAATTTCACTAATATTTTATAGGGATATGATTTTCTCTAAAGAATTCTCTATTTCTTTATATTATAAATTAGACATAAATAAATTATAATAATAAATAGATTAGTACACATCAGGGTATATATTTATGTATATGCATGTTTATATATAAACATATATATATACATACATAATTTTCATCAATCATGTAGATATGTATCTTGAAGAGAAATTTCAAAGCCAATAAAGTAAAACCTCTACATTTAATGAAAGTAAGTTGAAGGAATAAAAAAAACTATCCAGAATAACTTAGTCTATGTAGATGTGGATAATTCCTATTTATAAAAACAAAAACAAAACTTCTCGTTACCTGAATTCTTGGAATAATCATTTCATCACTTGAAGTACTTTTGAATTAAAAAAAAACAGCTCGAATGAACTTTGCCCATCAATTACTGCAACATCAAAGTTTTTGCAAGCTTAAGACAAAAATAATAACATGATTAAACTAGGTTTTGATAAAATTGCAATTTGATTAGATTTTTATTCTCTTGTAATTTTGAAGTACCGTAACTATCACTGGTGTAGTAAAGAGAATTCAAGGCTCATAACTTGGAGTTAAGAGAATTGAGTTGTAATCTTTGTTCTGAAACCAAACTGTGTGATCATTTCTGTGTCTCTTAAAATCACATTTGCTCATCTATACTAAAGGAATAAAATACTTGCATTACTTTCCTCACAGGGATGTGATAAAAAGAATTTTTAAAACTTTAAAGAAAAATATAAATGTGTGTTATTGCCATTGTTGTTATTGTTAATGATTATGTTTCAATACTTTATTGGGTCAATGTGGGTATTCCCTCCCACCATGCTGATGGCAACTTCTATTAATGCCTTTTTAACTTGAGTGGTTCTATTTGAAGACCCTCCCCTCTAAAGGGTATCCATGGAATATAATAGACACCTTGCTCTAGATCTTTTTTCATTACTGTCATACAATTGCAGCTTTCAGGATGATCATTTATTATATCCCTTGCTTTCACTCAATGGTTAGCCCACCTATTTTTCAATCCACACATCTTCTTTGTATGTATGATGTAGCCTACCTGTGGCAATTATATGATCATAGTCACTTTTGGGGGGTTAGACATATTTTTTTCTTCAGAAGTTATAGTAATTCACAATTCATAAACACAAAATATCACTGGAAGAATGTTGGTGTCAAATAGGTGGAAGCAATTTGAGACAACTGAAAGACTTGGGGGAATTCTCACATGGAATCTAGCCCTCTGTCTTCTTCAAGCTTGATATTGGGACTAGATCCTTACACATTTGTAGTGTGCATTAGAGATAAACATATTAAAGGACCAACCCAATGATCTGTCTACCCAACTGCATATATTGTAGTCTAGAGATAAGGCATTCTTAATCCAGATGATTTTTCATTTTTGGTAGCAGAGAGAAAATCTCCCTCCCTTCACTTCCCCTTTCCTTTTCAGATCTGTGGAAGTACAGAAGTTACTCACTGGTCACATCTCACCCTGAGCTTTACTAAAACATTTCCATTTCCTGGGTGTGTTCATCCCTTCTTAGCAACCTCATGACACTTGCTCCTATATTAATGCCACATTTCCTTTGGGAGTCTATTCAATTTCTTGCTTGTTCAATGGCTGTTTCTGAGATTGTGTTGTTTTGATTATCTATTTCTCATTCTGATAATCATAGACATTTTATGTTTTTGTAAACATTCATCCATTTGATTTAATTTTTAGATTTTTGTATATAATTGGGTAAAACTATTTCTAACAATTTTTTCTTCATCTGTTGTGAATTTTCACTTTTAATTTTGGTAATTCAAATTTTTTTCTTTTTAAAAATCAAATCAGCTTGTGGCTTGTCTATTTTATTAGTCTTTTAAAACAACTCCTCATTTTATCACCTTGATTTTCCATTGTTATTTTCAGATATGTTTCTGTCTCCTTGATTTTTCAGAATTTCTATTTTTGTGTGTCTTCAGGCTTTCATAACCTCTTGCAGAAACTACTGAAGCAACCTTCTAATTGATTTCTTTATTTCCAGTCTCTTTTTTCTCCAAGTTGTCCTTCAGTGAAATTAATATTCCCAAAACAAGGCCTGATCAAGCCACTCCCTTGCTTATTAATTTTCAGTGACTCTTCTATCTAGAATAAAATTCAAACTTCTTAGCTTTGCATTCAAAGTCCTCTACAAATAGGTTGCCAACTGTATTTCCAGACTTTCTTGCATTACTCTCCTTCATGTATAATGTGGTCCAGTCAGACTGGCTTGCTAACTCTCTCTTGAACTCCATATCTATTCCTGCCACACTTTTGCCACTTAAAATTCCTAGGTGTTGATACTTATGCAAAACCTTTCCTGATTGTCTCACAGCTCCTTTCTTTTCTATTCTGTTGTGTTCTGTTCTCTGTCCACACATGGTATCATACCCTTATCTGTGGGTACTCTGCCCAAAGGAATATAAATTTAGATCTCTGAAACTTTTTTTTTCTTAAGGACCATGCCATAAACCCAAATCACCCCAGCTCTTATTGATTGGCCAACAATAGGTCCCAGGCCAAGCCCAATTTGTTCATTATTTGGGCCCTGATTGGCTCAGAGAGAATTTAAATAGCAATTATTTCTGTTTTGGCCAGAAACCTACCTAGCCTTAATCACTGAATGGGCCTGCCTCAGTCAAACTGAGATCTGTTAAAGACCTTAGCTTAAAAAGGCCAAGGTCTCCCACTGCATCCAGGGCCATCTCTAGTCATCCAGATCTATATCTCAACACTGGACCCAGATGGCTCTGGAGAAGAAGGTGAGGCTGGTGACTTTGCCCAGCCCTCCCTCACTTAAATCCAATTCACTTGCATGTCATGGCATCACCTCCCTGATGTCATGGTCCTCTTTGAGAAAAAAGGACAAAGAAAGTCTGTCCTTTGAGTTTCAGCTTCCTGCTATGTGTAATTAAGATACAAAGAAAATTAAAAACATGGCCCATGCTTTCAAGCAGCGCACCTTCCAATGGGAAGGACTACATGCAAGAAACTACTTACAAAGGAGGTATGTAATGTAATGAGGTAATCTCAGAGGAAAAGCGTTAAGGAAGGGCGTGTGGAGTAGAAACATGAAAGAATCTCTAGAAGATGGGATTTGTGCTCGGTCTTGAAGGAATTCAAGAAAGCCAGGAGACAGTAGTGAATGAAAGCATTCCCCTTGAAAAGTTATGTATTCAGGAAATGGGAGTGTCCCTGCAGAGGACATTATGAAGGCACTGTAATCTGTGTGTGGAGGAGAGTAAAATTTTAGAAGACTGAAAAGGGAGGAAGGGGCAAGTTTATGGAAGGCTTTAAATGCCAAATAGGAGATTTTATATTTGATCTTGGAGGGCATGGGAAGTTTATTAAGGTTTTTTTTTTGGATGTTGATATTACTGTACTATCAAACAACAATCTCTCTGTTGAATCTGTTAGTGAAATTCATATTATCTTAATATAGACACGTGAGACATATAGTTTGAGAAGACTCATTAAGGTTGCATTTTACACTATTGAATTGAATAATTTTTTTTAGTCAATAAGCAGTAAGTAGAATGGGATCTTGTATTATTTTCATCATTTAATCAATTGGGAGACTGCAATGATGTGCTGTTATTTTTAAATAGTTTAATGCTTTCTTTTCTCTTATGTTTTCATTAATTTGAAATTTGATGTAATTGTAAATGGATCATTATTACAGTGTCTGAGAGCCTTTTTCTGAGGGGGAATAATGTTGTCTGTGATTTTTCACCCTAGGATTTGGTAATTTGTTTGCTATCTTGAGAATCAATTACTTAATAATTTCAAGATTTTTCATACCTTCAGCTTAGAGTTCCTCTATGTACACTTGATCTGGTTTACCTACTGACTGATTCCTGTCATTTTCTTCTTTAGGTAGGTTTCAATTTTTTCATTTTCCGTATTGGTTATTGAAATGTTAGAGTTCAAATGCAATTATTCAACTGATGAAGTTAATAGCTTGTTATAGAAAGACTGTTTCATTTTGTGTATATATATTTGGCTTTTCTTTCACTTTCAACTTTAAATGTTTTGGTGACAGTCTGATGTAATTTGGCCACCACAAGCTTTCTGCAAGTTCATTGCTTCATCCAATGCTTCTAACTATCTTATGGGCCAATACTGCTCCTAATTCTCTACTACCCTCTTACACAGGATTTTGCAAATGAGTTTAGATTCTAAATTAGAGTTGCCATTCTGCTGATCTGTTTCTCTATATGCCAAGACAATCAAGGTTCTACCATCTAGAATGAAACCAACTCTTACATGTCTTTGCAAGGAGACTGTGGGATCCCTTCCTTCTAAATATAAAGACTGAAAGTCTTTCATAGTTTAGTAAATGGTTTCAAAAGTTGATGCCAAAGCAATTAGTAACCTAGTAGTTAATCTTCTAGGGATCTCTGCACAACACTAATAAATGCTTGTTAGATTCTATTGGATAGGGATAGATTAGCTAGGCTCCTCTTTAGGTACCTATTTAGGCACCAAACCTCCTCCAAATTCTTTCACTTAAGAGCTCCTTGATATAAGAATATTCCAATAAAGATATTCCACTGGTATAGCCTCTAAGAGCCCAGAGCCATCTCTTAGCCATGACGAGACATAGAGA
The DNA here is from genome assembly GCF_900497805.2 of Vombatus ursinus. Lineage (NCBI taxonomy): Eukaryota > Metazoa > Chordata > Mammalia > Diprotodontia > Vombatidae > Vombatus > Vombatus ursinus. Next base: position 4,613,725 of record NW_020954630.1, read on the forward strand.
TGGAATAGTAGTAGTAGCAGTAGTAAGAATAACTCACACTTAATAGCACTTTACGTGCATTACCTCTCAAGCATTTATCATGCATTATTTCAAAGTTATGAAGAATTAATATACATTATCTCTTATGCACTTACCATGTATTATTTGGTAGTAAAATTATTTGTGTATGTCTGTATCCCCACTAGACTAAAAACCTTCTATGGCTCCCCATTGTCTACAGGATAAAGTCCAAATCCCTTAGCTTTCAATTTAAGGCCTTCCAAAATCTGGCCCCAATCCACTTTAACAAGGGCCATGACTTTCCTAAACTCTACACCTTCCTTAGCCTTCATCATAATGCTTTGTGTACAGTCGGCACCTAATTAATATTTATTGAATCATTTCATTTGATTACCATGATAGCTTTGTGAGTTAGGACAAGGGTTATTATCCCCATTTTAAAATGAGTAAACCAAGGTTCACAGACGTTAAGAGACTTGACAAAGTCAAATAAGCAATGGGAGAAGATCCCAAATAAACTTCAGACCTTCTAATTCCAACTCTACTCCTTTTTCAGTATTATGTAATGTTTTGATTTGTTTTTTAAGGCAACAGAAAATAAGAAGGAAAGCATTTGATTATGAGATTGGTGTGGGGAAGCAATATATCAAACTATTTCCAATACAGGAGGGAAGGAAACAAGCAACTTTTAAGCACCTACTATCTGCTAGGAACTGTACCAAGCACTCTGCATGTATTAATCTCAATTGATTCTCATAACAACCCTCAGAGGTAGGTGCTGTTATGATCCCCTTTTTAAGGAAACTGAGGCAGACAAAGGTTAAATGACTTTGAGTGTTTGAAGCCAAATTTGAACTCAAGTCTTTTTGACTATAGGCCCAGTGCACTGTCCACTGTACCACCAAGCTGTCTCTATTTAGATCACTATCCAAAATGTATAAAGAACTCACATAAAAATATGACCAAGAGCAGTTTCTTGACTACGTGATTAAAGCACATAAATAAACAGTTCTCAAAAGAAGAATTGCAAACTATTAATCATGCAAAATAATACTTTAAATCCGAAAAATGCTAATCCAAATGACTATGTGATTTTACATCATGCCTATCAGATTGGCAAGGAAGTCCAAAGATGGAAACAGTCATTGTTGGAAAGCTTGGGAGAGGACTGTTGTACACATCCTTTGTTAAGGGAACTATAAATTGGTTTAGACATTCTGTAAAGCAATTGGAATTAGGCCAAGAAAGTGACTAAAATGTCCATATCTTTTAGCCCAAAAATCTTATTCCTAGATATATATACCATGGAGGATAGAGAAAGAAATAAAGGACACATATACACCAGTGTCTACAGCAGCAGTTTTTTGAAAGCAAAGATAAGGAAACAAAGAAGATTAGATGTGTATCAGTCAGGGCATAGAAAACAAATTATGGTATGTGAATGTAACGAAATATTCTTCAAATAGGAATATGGTACAGTAAAATGAGTATTGGTTTTGAAGTCTAAGAATCTGGATTCAAATCCTGACTTTGGCAAGCAATACTACCTGTAAAACCTCGGGAAACCTTTTCTGGAACTCATTTTTTTCATTTTTAAAAAATTACAGGAGTGGTTTCTGGGAAGATGATGGAGTAGGTCAGAAAACTTTGAGCTCTTCAAACTTCCTTCACAAAAAAAGACAGAACATGGCCTCAGAGCAGCAGAAATAAACACAGGGTGAAGCAGTTGTCTAAAACAATTTGAGAAGATCCCAGGAAAAATAGGAAGGGGGAAAATACACAGCAAGTAATTGTAGCTTAGAATGTGAGTGGGATGAATTTACTCATAAAATGGAAACAGATAGCATATTAAAAATTTGAATTCAACAATATGTTGCTATTAGGAAACATTATAAAAATGAGAGAGACACACAAAGATAAAATAAACACAGGAGGAGAATCGATTATGTAAAAAGCAGGGATAATAATCATGATCAGACAAAGTTAAAGTTAAAATAGAATTCATCAAAAGTGAAAATAGAGAAACTATACTATATATCACCATATCAGCAATATTATTCAGTATAGCCTTAGATCATTTAAAATACCTAGACAGTATAAAATACACGAGCATTTATCTGCCAAAATAGACACAGGAACTACATGAACAGAAACACAAAACACTTTTTATACAAATAAACTAAGATAAATAATTAAAGTAATATTTACTGTTTATGGGTAGGTAAAGCAAATATAATTTTTAAAATGACAATTTTACCTGATTGAAATATTGATTCAATGTTATTCCAGTTAAATTACCAAAAATTATTTTACTTAGTCAGAAAAAAAAATAAAAAAGTTCATTTGGAAGAATGAAAGGTCAGGAACTTCAAAGAAACCAGGAAAAAAGATGTAAAGGAAGCAGATTCAGCAGTATCAGACCTTAAATTATATTTTAAGGGAGAGCGTTGTTGAAGTATAAAAAGGATAATTGTTATTATTTTAAATTTAAATGTTCTTGTATAAATAAAACCTTTGTAGTCAAGAATAAAAAGCATGCAGAAAATTGTGGTAAATCTTTCATAGACAATCTTTCAGATAAGATGTGATTGGGTTGGGATACTGATGTGGTACAGAAAATGATGAGCTGGTTGATTTAGAAAAACATGGAAAGACTTGGACGTATGAAGGAAGATGCTATTCACTCTAGAGAAACAGATGACAGGTGTAAATAATCACAATATGGTCTTACATATATGTGTGTGAGTGTATATGCGTGTATATATGTGTATGTTTATAGATATCTATGTATGTATATATGTGTGTGTGTGTATGGGTATGTATGTATGTATGCATGTATATATCCAAACTTAATCACAGCCTTCTTTAGGGTGAGTGGGGGAGGGTAAAAAATAAAGTAAAAAGTGTGCAGCAGAGAACAAAAGAAAACCAACAAGGAAGCAAAGAAAAGCTGGGCAGCTTTTGAAAACAATATGTACTATTTATTATATAAGTTTTCTTGAAATGGAAGTGTATTATTTTAAATTGAATCCTCTCCTATGGTCTGCTGTGTACATGGCAATGTGTTTTTTTTTTCTTTTCTCATTTTGTTTTTAAGTTCAAGTTGAAAATTTAAAAAATATATATTAAAAAAACAATTGGTTGGATTAGATAGATTCTAAGTGTCCTTTGAGATCTAGATCTATGATCTGGGACTCTGGTCCAAACTGGTGCTCATTCCATTATCCCAGACTCTTTCCCATTTCTGAGACTATTTTCTTTCCTTGGTTTTGTCTTTTAAAAAGGTTTTTTTTTTAACTGCTACCTCTGGCAGCTGACAAAGCACCTGTTTTTATAAAGCTCTGCTGAATATGATGAGTTGACTTCAGAGACCATTAACTATTTGATTCCAGTCCCACATCCTGCTTTTTAGACTTCCTCAACAACCTCCCTGGACATCACCTTGGGCCCCAGGACTATTCTTCTTAATTCTTGTCCTGCTTTATGGGCAGGAATAACATATTTAGTTTAATTGTGAGATTTTTTTCCTCCATAATGCTTGATGCCTCATATCCTGTGTTGGCAACATGAAGCCTTGGTAATGTTATAAGTTCCTATGGGTTCAATTTACAACTTTAAGTGGATCACTCCTAAATCTAAATCATAACAGTAGTAGTAGTAGTAATAGTAGTAGTAGTAGTAGTAGTAGTAGTGGTAGTGGGAGGAGTAGGAGGAAGAAGAGGAGGAGTACCACCATCACATAGAATTCTGTAGGGTTATGGGATCCAAAATTGTCCAATCTGCAAGATAAACCCCTGAGGCAGAGCTCCAAGCCGATAGCACTTTATTAAAGGGGCCATGGCCCCCTGAAATGAAGTGGACCTCAAAACTTCCTTATGATCTGAGATGCCTTCTTTCCCCTAGGCCTTACTTATATAGGTTCAATACCCAAACATACAAAAGAGGAGTGGTAAATTACAAAATCTTATTGGTTGGTAGAACTTGATTTGGACTCTTCAGGAGAGTCAGAAATGATGAATCAACATGGGTAGCCACAAGATGGGCAAGGCAAGGGTCATCTCATCTGACCAAATGGTCATAAGAGAAGCAAGGCAACAGTCATCTCTGGTGACTAAGTGGTTATAAGATAGTCACCTGCTCATGTTGGACAGGAGAAGGTGGTTCACAGGCATAAAAACAAATTGGGGGACTTTCCATATTATGTCAAAGTTTCCTATCCATGCTAGGCTTAGGCAGGGAATTTGAGCAAAACAGGATGGAGGTATCTTTGTCAGCATTCTTGTGGTTGTGCAAATGAGCTTCATAACTGATAAACAAGTGGTGAACATTGGGTTAAAGTTTGAGGTCTACTATGAAGTTCTGCTAAAAGAACCTATCTTATTTAATTATCCCTATATGATTTAGGTAAAATATATACTAATACATGTTTATTCTTATACTATTGTTAGATAAGTGACTAAATGCATATTACTAGATGAGTATACCATTAATAATTGTTAATAATCATTACCTCTTATGGAATCACATTGAACTGATTAATGCTGATTGGAATTGAGTAGGGGTCCAAATGAATTATTTTTCATAGAGCTTTACATTTTCCAAAGCACTTTACAAATATCTCGTTTGATCCTCACAACAACCTAGAAAGTTCTCCATTTTATGGATGAGAACTGGCACTCAGAGAAGTTAAGTGATTTGTCCAGGGTCATTTAACTAGTAATTGTCTCAAATTTAACTAGTAATTGCCTCAAGCAGTATTTGAACTTTACTTCCAGTACTATATCCATTTTGCCACCTACACATCCACAAATCTAGTTCTCACTTCTCTCCTGAGTTTCAGCCCTCTATCTCTACTTGGTGGATGTCCCTCTGTGGATTCCCCATGAGCCTATCAAAATGATCATGTAATAAACAAAACTCATTGTCTTTCCCCTACAACCTTTTTTCTTTTTGTTACTTCTCTTTTTGGGCTGAATCATCCATTTAGACACCCAGCACTTTCCCCTTTCCCTGACACTTTACGTAGATCAGTTGAGGGCTCTTAGCACTTCTTCTTCCATAACATATCTCACATCAGCCTTGTTGTTTCTACTCATATGGCCACAACCCCCTCCCTAATACAGTCCCTTATCGCTTTCTTATATGGATTACTGCAATAGTCAACCAATTGGTTTCCATATCTCCATCTCTCCATTATCCAATCCATCCTTCATACGGCTGAGAAAAACAATCTTCTGAAAGCACAAATCTCCCCAGCTTCAGTGGCTGTCTCTAGGATTAAAAAGAAAACTAATTTTTTCATATTTTAAACCTTTAATAATATGGCTCCAACCTATCTTTCCACACTTTTCATTCTAGCCAAAGTAGACTCCTTGCTAATTCCCCATACATGACATTCCATTTCCTATCTTTGCACTCTCCCTCTTATGCCTGGAATAGTCTCCCTCCTCACCTCTACCTCTTGGAATCCCTGCCCCTATTCAAGGCTCAGTTCAACTGCTTCCTGCTTTTCCACCCCAAATTACATTGTATATATTTGCTATGTACTTATCTATGGTCATGTAAGCTTCCCATGTAGAAAGCAAGAAGTTGAAGAAAGAGACTAATTTAATTCCTGCATTTTCATCACCAATGCCTGGTACAAGGGGGATTAATAAATGCTCATTGGATTTAATTCAATTCAAACTACTAAATGCTGACTAAATACCATTGTCAGATGTGGGTGCAATTTCTGGAAATTTCACAATTAGCAATGTATCATTGAGTTCCGTCTTAAAAATGTACATCCCCATGGGAGATGCAAATGTTAAGGTGTATCATTCATTTCCATCATAGTGATAATGAGCTTGATTGATCCTTTCCTTAGAGTAGGTTTTTGAAAGGTAGGTGGTGCAAAAAAAAAAAAAAGAAAAGGAGGGGCAAGAAGTAGGGTGGTTAGGTTTTCCAAGAACACACTTCATTGACTTCACAGATTTTCTAAAGCAAGATCTAACTCCAAGAAAATGACTTTTTGTTTTAATCTTTCAGCTTTATAATTGGCTACAATAGTTATTTTATAAAATATGAGTTATTTTATAAAATATTTTATAAAATATTTAAAAATAAGGAAAGGTAAGGAAACAATTGTTCTAGGAGATTTCTGACTCAGTGCTAAGCAGATAATCTACCATACAAATGATTTAACTATACTATGTATATGATTTCCAGGACAAATTCTTTTCTTTCCCCTTCCCCCACTAACACTAGTAAAATATATTAGTAATCATTGTTGATTATTCTGAATATAATTACCATTTAAGAGCATATGTATTTTTTAAGTATTTGAAAATTAGTTGGTTGTTGAGCTTCACTGGAATACTTACTGACATAGATTGTTATTCAGCAATAATAAATGTTCATGTGCCACAGAGAAACATGTGGGCATATCAAATCACTTTTCCAACATCATCATATTGCTATGGGAGCATCAGATGACAATCTTCACCCAGTTCTGTTCTATTAATAATGCTTTATCTCCCTTTCAGGGTCCCTGACTATGTCATCACTCGCAGAGACAGTCACTCTGTCTTTGGCTTTCCCATGCATTTCTGTGACCTTTACAGCATTAAAGCATCACATAGTGTGAGTGTGATGTGGTATTCAATGAATGGCCTCAGACTTACTGAAATTCAAGGTAGCAGTGCATGACAAACTGTTTCCTGGGTCCTTGATTTTGAACTTTTGGGAAAAAGAAGGCATGTGTAAGTGACATTAAGACTATGTCTACATGAGTAAAATAAGGTAGAAAAATAAAGATTTTCTAAATAATTAACACATCCAGTCTCATTCTTAACTCCACTTTGACCCTACATACAAACTATTTTGTACCAGTTATCTGGATACTTGAAATACTTGAGAAAAAGCTGACTTTTATAGTCAGCTCTGTAAGTAACTGATTTTATGCTTGCATGTATCAAATTGATCTACAGCTGTTTCTGTACAGGGAAGGCTAAGTTTTTGCAGTCTTTAGAAGATTAAATACTTTCCGTACTGATCTAATGGATATTTGGAAAACAAACAAGGAAACAGAATAAATATATGTTTTATCTCTGGAGTTTTGTCAAACATTCACTGGACCATTGATGAAGGCCTCATTTTCTGGACTTTTTGCATATGATGCTCTACAGTTTATAAGAGTAGAAATAGTTTTTGACAAAGGAAAATATATAATAGTCATAATCTTCTGTAAGAATGAATAAAGTTATGGTCCTATGTATCCTAGTTTGGTATTCCTGTAATTACTGATAAGACTGGAAATTGATTATTTAATAATATTTAGTGATATATATATATATATGCTTACATGTATATATATGTATGCACATATATGTATATCTACTGATATATATGTGGATATATTTATATGTATATATGTACACATATATTTAATTTAATACTGACTCATTATTTATCTTTAAAACCATAAAGTTTTCTGCTTCCTAAATTTAGCTAATTACAATATTTAAGTCCAGTATTGGTACATTTCTCCCACTATAAGGTCATGTACTATTTGTTCCCCCAATGGCTGATGAGTTTGTGCTGAGTCATTAAGATTCCTTTGCCTAAAGTATATGGGGTAGTGAGTGTAAAGGACATCAAATTGGAAATCAACAGACCTAAGTTCTTTTCACGGTTTGCCACTAAAAACCTATGTGACTTACCAAAGATCACTTATCCTTTGGGGTATGAGTATCCATACATGTATAATATTGGGGTTGGATGAGATCTTTGGCCCTTAACATATTTTATGGACCATTTTTTGACAGTCAGATCGATGGCTATAAACCACTTCTCACAATAATGGTTTTAAATGCTTAAACAAAAGACAAATAATTACAAAGGAAATGAATTATATTGAAATGTTGTTATCAAAATACTTCTTAAAATACACCAGATTAAGAACACCCAAATTAGATGCCCTTTTTCAACTCTAATGTTCTTAGATTGAGCTGGCAAGGGTCCTAGAGGTCATGTGGTCTAATCTCCTCATTTCACAGATATGGAAACTGAAGGTTAGAGAGTTCAAATTAGTAGACCAAGATCACATAATAAGTTAGAGGCAGGAGCGGCAGTCAATTCTGCTTTTCTGATGTGTAGGCCACTGTCCTTTATGCTATATCACATTCCTTCCCTTGATTCCTCAAGTGGACAACATTTATACATGTAATGATTCTTCACTGACCCAAACACAGAAAAGTCAGGAGATATCAAGGTACTAACATAATAGATGATTCATTTACAAGAGCCAAATTAATCTCATGAGTGAATAAAATGAAAGCAACAATAGGATGAATGAATAAGGAAAGTTGTAATTTATTTCTTCATGTTAATATCCAATTCATTTATTAAGCTTAAAGGATTATACTAGTTTGTGTACTTTCAGAGGCCTCTATACTGTAATATTTTAGGGCTTTCAAAAAATGTTTGGAATGAATCAGATATGGCTATATTTCTCTAGTCCTGGGTATGTTATTCTAATGGGGGAGGAAGGTTGAATGGGGAAGTTACAGTTTATTGTAAGCAATTCTTTCACTGTTGGATGGAGGAGGGTGGGGACAACATAGAGGGAAGAAGAGAAGCTAGAACGACTTTTAGCAATTGCTGCTTGATGCATTCACTCAGTGTGCTTTTTGCATCTAATTAAGATCATAAGATCTAGGGAATGGACTTTGTCTTCTATTATTTATGTTTTATAAAGCTTTAGAAATAATAATTTGGTAGGCTGAATTGACTACATACACAATCAATTTAAGAGGCACCCATACATTTTCTGGAGTGACATCTAACCAGATCAACCAGACCAACACAGCTAAACCATAAACATGCATTGCTATCTCTTTTTTTTTTTTCTTTTTGCACAGATAAAGTAGCAGGAAGTGAGAAGGGGAGAATAGTAAGTGTGGTCTTAGTCTATTCAGCTCAGTTTTATCTTAAACAGGAAGTCTAAAAATTGCTTTCAAGTATATGAAACGTGAGTTAATAAACATCTTTTGGATAATTTTTTTTCTTTTTTAAGCATAGGTTGAATGTGTAGAGGGCTAAGTTGCTAAAAAAAATTAGGAGAATACTTGAAATTATGCAAATAATAGGCATATTTTCTTAACTTTGAGCTTGCTTTTCGGCAGTGTCATCCCAAGAGGGGAGAAGAATAAATCAGTGAGGAACCTTTCTATGGTAGGGTGTGGAAAGAAGACATTTTTTCCCAACATGTTCAAAAAGAGTACCATTCTCCCAGTCACCCAGGCTGAAAATCTAGTTCATCCTCAACTCTTCAATGTCATTCACCCCACAGAACCAATGTATTGTTAAATCTTGTTGCCTTTACCTCCAGATAGTATATCCTATATGTCCTGACCACCACCCTAGTTGTGGCCTTCATCATCTCTTATCTAGACTATTCTACTTCTTATCCCTGCCTCCTTTCTTCCTAATCTAATCTATCCTCCACTTGATATCAAAGTAATTTTCTTAAAATGTAGGTCTGACAATGTTGCTACCCCCACATCCCCTTCAATTAGCTCTATTGCCTCCCTATCATCTGCAAGACCAAATACAAACTCCTTTGTTGGCATTTGAAGTCCTTCACCACCTACTGCCTTACAACCTTTCTAGTCCTTGTTGTGCCCTATTCTCTTCCTCTCTCTACATTGCCAAAACCCTGGTTTACGTGCACTTTCTCCAAAATGGACAATCCAGCACACATCTCCATGCTTTTATCTTAGATATTCCCATACCTGGAATGATTTGCCCTGTCACCTAGGCATCTTAATTTCTCTAACTTCCTTCAAAATTCAGCCCAAGTCCCACTTACTCCAAGAAATCTTTTCCATCTCCCTACAGATTCTAATGCTTTCCACTTTCAAAGTACCTCCTAACCACCTCTCTATATTGTATATCTACCTAATTGTTTTTAAATACTATTTTATTTTTTCCCAATTACATATCAATAGTATTTTCCTGATCTCTTTCGAATACAGGCTTACCTACTAGTGGGATTGCTGGATCAAAGGGTATGCCCAGTTTGGTTGCCCTTTGGGTATAGTTCCAAATTGCTCTCCAGAATGGTTGGATCAGGTCACAGCTCCACCAACAATGCAATAATGTCCCAATTTCCCCACATCCTCTCCAGCATTTATCATTTTCCATTTTTGTCATATTAGCCAATCTGAGGTAGAACTCAGAGTTGTTTTAATTTGCATTTCTCTAATCAAAAGTGATTTAGTATTCTTCTTCATATGCCTATAGATAATTTTTATTTCTTCTTCTGAGAATTGCCTATTCATATCCTTGGACCATTTATCAATTGGGAAATGGCTTGTATTCTTGTACATTTGACTCAGTTCTCCATGTATTTGAGAAATGATACCTTTATCAGAGGAACTTGCTGCAAAGATTGTATCCCAGTTCTCTGTTTTCCTTCTAATCTTGGTTGCTTTTGTTTTGTTAGTCCAAAAGTGTTTTTGATTTAATATAATCAACATTATCTGTTTTATATTTTGTAATGCTTTCTATCTCTCATTTGGTCATGAATTCTTCCCCTCCCCATAGATATGACAGGTAGACCATTCTTTGCTCTTGTAATTTGCTTATGGTGTCATTCTTTATGTCTAAATCAAGCATATTGTCCTTATCTTGGTGTTCACTGTGAGACGTTGGTCTATACCTAGTTTGTGTCCTATTGTTTCCCAGTATTCCCGGGAATTTTTATCAAATAGTGAGTTCTTATCCCAAAAGCTGGAGTTTTTGAGGTTCTCAAACACTAGGTTACTGTGGTTATTGACTACTGTGTCTTGTGTATGTATCCTATTCCACTGATCCACCACTCTATTTCTTAGCCAATACCAGATAGTTTTGATGATTAGTACTTTATAATGTAGTTTGAGATCCACTATTGCTAAGCCACCCTCCTTTGTATTTTTTTAATTAATTCCTTTGATAACCTTGACCTTTTGTTTTTCCAGATGATTTTTGTTGTTATTTTTTTTCTAACTCTGTCAAATACTTTTTGGTAGTTTAGTATGTCAGTGAATAAGTAAATTAGTCTGGGCAGAAATGTCATTTTTATTATATTGACTTAGCCTATCCATGTACAATTGATATTTTTCCAGTTGTTTAGATTTGACTTTATTTATGTGAAAAGTGTTTTGTAATTGTGTTCATATAGTTCCTTGGTTTGTCTTGGCAGGTAGATTCCCAAGTATTTTATATTGTTTACAGTTATTTAAATGAAATTTCTCTATCTCTTGCTGCTGGGCTTTGTTGACCATATAAATAAATGCTGATGATTTATGTGGCTTTATCTTATATTCTGAAACTTTGCTGAAGTTGTTAGTTATTTCAAGTAATTTTTAAGCTGATTCTCTGGGGTTCTCTAAGTATACCATCATATCATCTGCAAAGAGTAATAGTTTTGTTTCCTCATTGCTTATTCTAATTCCTTTGATTTCTTTTTCTTCTCTTATTGCTATAGGTAAAATTTCTAGTACTATATTAAATAATAGTTGTGATAATGTGCATCCTTCATTCACCCCGATCTTATTGGGAAGGCTTCTAGATTATTCCCATTATAAATAATGCTGATGGTCTTAGATAGATACTGCTTATCATTTTAAGGAATGTTCCCTTTATTTTTGTGCTCTCTAGTATTTTTCATAGGAATGAGTGCTGTACTTTGTCAAAACCTTTTTTTGTATCTATCAAGATAATCATGATTTCTGTTGGTTTTGTTATTGATATGGTCAATTACGTTCATAGTCTTCCTAATATTGAACCAACCCTGCATTCATGGTACAAATTCCACCTGGTCATAGTGCATAGTCCTTGTGATATATTGCTATAATCACCTTGCTAGTGTTTTGTTCAACATTTTTGCATCTATATTCATTAGGGAAATTAGTCTATAATTTTCTTTCTCTGTTTTAGCTCTTCCTGATTTAGGTATCAGCACCATATTTGTGTCATAAAAATAATTTGGTAGGACTCCTTCTTTGCCTCTTTTTCCAAATAGTTCATATAGTATTAGAATTAATTCTTCTTTACATGTTTGGCAAAATTCACTCATGAACCCATCTGGTCCTGGGGATTTTTGACCTAGGGAATTCATTAATGGCTTGTTCCATTTCTTTTTCTAAGAAGGGATTATTTAGGCATTCTCTTTCCTGATATGTTCATTTAGGTGATTTATATTTTCCTAAATATTTGTTGATTTTGCTCAGATTGTCAGATTTATTGGCATATAATTGAGCAAAATATTTCTTCATGATTGCCTTAATTTCTTCTCCATTGGTGGTGATTTCACTCTTTCCATTTTTAATACTGGATATTTCGGGCTTTTTTCTTCCTTTTTTAAAAAAAAACCTAAAATTAACCAATGGCTTATCTATATTATTTTTTTTCATAAAACCAGCTCCTAAATTTATTTATTACCTCAATAGTTTTTTTTTTATTTTTTAATTTTAATTTTTTTTTTTTACTTTTGATCTTATTAATCTCACCTTTGATTTTCAGGATTTCCAATTTGGCACTCAGTTGAGGATTTTTAATTTGTTATTTTTCTTTTCTTTTCTTTTTTCAGTTGCATGCCTTATTTATTGATCTGTTCTTTTTCCATTTTGTTGATGGAAGAATTTAGAGAAATAAATTTTTCCCTAAGTACTGCTTTGGCTACATCCTATAAATTTTGGTATATTGTCTCATTGTTGTCATTCTCTTTAATGAAGTTATCGATTGTTTCTATGATATGTTCTTTGATCCACTTATTCTTTGGCATTAGATTATTTAGTTGCCAATAATTTTTACTCTATCTTTCCACTGCCCTTTGTTGAATGTAATTTTTATTACATTATGATCCAAAAAGAATCCTTTTAATATTTATGCCTTTCTACATTTTATTTTAAGGTTTTTATGCCCTATTACATGGTCAATTTTTGTGTAGGTGCCATGTGCTGCTGAGAAAAAAAGCATATTCCTTTCTGTTCCCATTCAGTTTTCTCCAAAGGTCTGTCATATCTAACTTTTCTAATATTCTATTTACCTCCTCAGTATCTTTCTTGTTTATTTTTTTTTTTTGCTTGGATTTATTGAGTTCTGAGAGGGAACAGTTGAGGTCTCCCACTAGTATAGTTTTGCTGTGTATTTCTTCCTGTAACTCACTTAACTTCTCATTTAAGAATTTGGATAGTATACTACTTAGTGCATATATGCTGAGTATTTTTATATTGCTCCATTGTCTATGGTACCTCTTAGCAAGATATAGTTTCCTTCCTTATCTCATTTAATTAGGTCTATTTTTGCTTTTACTTTGTGTGAGATCAGGTTTGGTACCTTTGATTTTTTTTTACTTCAACTGAAGCATAATAGATATTGCTCCAGACCCCTGCCTGTTCTCTGTGTGTCTCTCTCTTCTTCAAGTGTGTTTTTTGTAAAAAAAAAAACAAAAAAAAAACCAAAACATATTGTAGGATTCTAGTTTTTGATCCACTCTGCTCTCCACTTCCATTTTATGGGAGAATTCATTGCATTCATATTTACAGTTATGAATACTACCTGAGTATTTCTCTCCATTCTATTTTTTTCTCCTGTTTGTCTGCTCTCTCCTTTCACCCTTTCCCTCCTGACCAATGTTCTGCCTCTGTTTACCACATCCCCTAATCTGCCCTCCCTTCTGTCAGTCCCTACCACTCACCCCGCCTTTCCTTAATTAACTCCCTTTCTACTTCACTGGTCAGGTAAGATAGATTTCTATATTCAACTGATTGTGTATATTATTCCCTCATTGAGCCAATACTGATGAGAGTAGGGTTCAAGTGATGCCCATTGCCCACCCTGCCATCTTCCCCTCCACTGTAACAGGTCTTTCATGCCTCTTTATGTGAAATAATTTACCCCATCCTACTTCTCCCTTCCTTCTGCACCCAATGTACTCCTCTTTCTCATCCCTTAATTTTTTTATGTCATTCTCTCAAATTCACTTTATATCTGTACCCTCTGTCCATATATATTCCTTCTAGGTGTACTATTAGTGATATAATTTTTAAGAATTACAAATATCATCTTCCTGATGTAATAGGGATGTAAACAGTTTAACTCTATTGAATCTGTTGTGTTTTCTTTTCCCTTTTTACCTGTTTATGCTTCTCTTGAGTCTTGATATTTAGTTCTGGTCTTCTCCTTATGGAAGCTTGAAATCCTTCTATTTCTATTTCATTGAAGGCCCATTCCCCCTCCACCCCAATATGTTATACTTAATTTTGCCAGGTAAGTTATTCTTGGTTGTAGTCCTAGTTCCTTTGCTGTTCCATGACCTCCAGTCCTTTAATGTTGCAGCTGCCAAGTTCTGTGTGATCCTGGTTGTGATTCCCAGATATTTGAATTGTTTCTTTCCAGCCACTTATAATATTTTTTCCTTGACCTGATAGTTCTGAAATTGGGCTATAATGTTCCTTGGAGTTTTCTTTTGGGGGGTATCTCTTTCCTGAGGTGATCAGTGGATTCTTTTAATGCCTATTTTGCCCTCTGGTTCCAGGACATCAGGGCAATTTTCCTTGATAATTTCTTGAAAGATGCTGTCCAGGTGTTTTTTTTTTTTATTATGACTTTCAGATAGTCCAGTGATTCTGATATTGTCTCTCCTGAATCTATTTTCCAGGTCAGTTATTTTTCCCATGAGGTATTTTACACTTTATTCCATTTTTTTTCATTCTTTTGAGTTTGTTTGATTGATTCTTGATGTCTCATGACATCATTAGCTTCCACTTGCCCAATTCTAACTTTTTTTGGGGGGGTGAGGCAATTGGGGTTAAGTGACTTGCCCCGAGTCATTTAAGTAAGTATTATGTGTCTGAGGCTGGATTTGAACTCAGGTTCTCCAGGGCTGGTCCTCTATCCACTGCACCACAGGTGTTGTTTACCTCAATTAGCTTTTATACCTTCTTTTCCATTTTGCCGGTTGTACTCTTTGAGGAGCTGTTTTCTTCAGTAGATTTTTGTATATCCTTTTCCATTTGGCCAATTCTACTTTTTAAGCAGTTTTCCAAGCTGTTGATTCTTTTTTCCTAATTCTCTTGCATCACTCTCATTTCTTTTCCAGTTTTTCTTCTATCTTTCTTATAAGATTTTTAAGCTCCTTTTTGATGTCTTCCATGAGTCCTTTCTGGGCTTGAGACTGTTTCCTCTTCTTCTTTGGGGTTTTGCCCATAGGTGCTTTGACATTGTTGTCCTCTTCAGAGTTTGTGTCTTGATCTTTCCTGTCATGGTAATAACTTTCTATGGTCAGATTCTTTTGTTGTTATTGTTGTTTGCTCATCTTTTTTTTGGCCTTTTTCCTTTCTTTTAAATTTGAGCTCTGCTCCCAGGGTGGAAGGGTCACTGTCACAGGCTTCTTGTGCCAGGAGCTGCAGGTCCTTACTATTTGCCTGGTGCTGCAGTGGTGTTGCCCTGAGGCCCAAAGGGGACCCTCATGTCTGGTGCTGCACTAAGGGGCGGTGGGGAGGAAGGGGTTGGCTGATGCTGCTGGAGGCTGTAGTGATCTGGCAGCTTACCTGGTGCTGAGCTGGGGTCCTAGTGGGTTCTGGTATGTGCCAAGGCTGGTTATGTGTTTCTGTATTTTTCTGGGGCTACACTGAAGCATGGGGTGGTTCCCAGAGCTTGAGTCTGGCAGTTCCTTGGCTATGCTAAGACAAGTAGGGATTCCTGTCATTGGTGTTTGCCTGCTCCACCACACTGGGGCTCAAGATCTCCCACTGGTTTACTGAGGTGGGGCTTGCTGCTGGCTTGCTGGGATGCTTCCTGTACTGGACTGCATTCCCTTTTTACCTGGGTGAGATGGACCTTTCTTGTTGATTTTCCAAGTTTCTTGGCCTAAAAGATCGTTTCACTCCATCTTTTTTCTGGTTCTGCTGTTCCAGTATTTGTTTTGAGGCACTATTTTATGTTTGTTTGGAGGTGAATATGGGAGAATTACGGTTATTTACTGCTTATTCCACCATTTTGGCTCCCAGCAGTGGCCCACCTAGTTGTTTACATATTGTGTCTCTCTAGATCATAAGCACCTATGTCTTTGCCTTTCATTGTATCCCCAGAGCTTATCACAGTGCTTAAAAGTTGCTTATTGACTTGATTGACTTCCCTGTAGGCTTTATGGGACCTGTTCACAATCTTTGCTTAGGAAGGAGTAAAATGGCTGTGGTACCATCTATTAGGAAGTTGGAGCGTTATCAAAAAGATTGATGGTCCAAGTACACCTAGAGAGAATGTTTGTTTTTTTAGGACAGATTTTTGTAATCAAAAGAACACTGAAATCAGTGTCAAAAGACACATTTCCAGATTGGATTCTGTAGTTAATAGCTGTGTGGCCATGAAAAAGTGACTTCATCTCTCTGATCCTCAGGATCCTTCAATATTAGATGGGAGTTAATGACATTTGGATTGCTCACTTCACAGGATTGTTGTGATTTGTATACCATAAATGAGAAATGTGATTTTTTTCCATTTATCTGATAGCTGTAGTCTTTCAATACAAACTGTACATTGGATTCACCACAGATCTAAATCCTCTTTATTGATCTACTCTGGTGTTCCATAGCTTTTTACAAAGAAGCTCTAAGTATTTCAGGGTACAAGTACAGAGAGAGTGGCCTGGGATTAGAGGATAAAGGGTGGTTCCAAGGGTGAAAGGGGCAGGATGTAAGCAGAAAGAGTCAGTATTTCTAGAGTTTATGTGATTTAAGAAATAAAGGCCACTGATTAGACATTTTAAGGATGGGCAATAATTTGCAGAAGCAAACCCCTACATCGTTCTGCTTCCCAACCATGGCACTATAATACTGGAGTACATCTTCAGTTGAAATGTTCTACCTTGGAATAAAAGGGACAATATATTGGTTGCTTGGCTCTCTATATTAATACGGATTAGTTTATTTAACTATTAGTTATTAGTTAAACTAATCATCAGTTTAAATTGTTTATTAGTTTATTAACATTTATTAGTATATTAATATTGATTAATTCATTATGTCAGCTAATTGTTATCCTGGAAGGTAGAATTAGTATGGCTCTGAGGTAATGAGGTTCAGCATAGGCAAATTTCAATGAAACCTAGGTTCAGGGAGGTAATTAAAAACAATATAGCAATGAAAGGTCCAGAGGAATTGAGGAAGCACAGGTCCATGTGAGGTGTGGCTTGGCACGAGGGCCCTTGACTACATAAGGCCCTGGACAATAGGGTTTCCAACCCAGACATCTGTGTGGTATTTGTGCGTGGGGGAGGAAAGTGCCACCAAAGACAAACTTCACCTTCTTCACAAAATACCTGGGGTTATTCCTTTACCACTGGATCAATCTGATTCAATGTGAAGTATTAATTAGTAATAATATTTAAATGACTGAGTCACCTTGGAGTAGTTTGCTTTAGCCTTCATGAATGAATATGGTCTAAGCGCTCAGAACAATAGGATTAAAATTCAGCTTTTTGATGCTGCAGCTAACTGAGCTCCACATAATCTCCTTACTGCTTGTGGTTATCCTGCCATGCTGTATATGCCTCTCCGTGCATTCTAACTAACTAATAAATTTCTTCTTTTTTTTTTTTTTTGTGGTCATCTTCCCATGCCACACTGCTCCCCCCAGGCGTGATACCTTAAAAATAGCTTATTGCATTGTGGTCATGTTCCATTGCTGCACAACTTCCCCTGCATGCTACCTAACACGTAGCTTATTGCTTTGCGGTCATGTTCCCAGGCTGTATTGCTCCTCTCGTGGACATTAATAGTTTGTTTTACAGATAAAGATTTAATTCCCTACTTGGTAAATTTTGTGTTTTAGTTTTCCTATGTCCTCATTGTCCTGAAAGAGGACAAGTATGTGTATGTATACACACAACAGTGTGTATGATTTTAGATAGTGACACAGAAAACCAGCACAACAGCCCTAGGGCTAATGGCCTGGAGTTCCTAGGGCAATGTGTATACTCCCACCTTTCTTTGAACTGTTGCCTTCCTTCTCCAAGCATCTCTCTCAGCCCCTCAGCCACATTCCTGGCTACATCCATTTCATCTCTATATTGTAAGTACAATAACTTAATGGATACTGTGTGTTGGGAATCCTTGTGAACCAGCCCAGGGCTGCTATTTTTCTTTTATAGCAGTTGTTATTCCACTTCAAAACAGTGTTTGTTAGGCAACAGTAATTTTCAAAGATTCCCAACCTAGTATTCTTCCTTAAGAAAGTAGGTCTTAAAACTGAAGGTTCTAGAATAATGATAATAATTCACAATTATATAGTATTCTAAGGTTTGCAATGCACTTAATACACAAAACCTAATGTAACCCTTACAACAATCCTCTGAATGATAGGTGTTATTATAATCCTTATTTTCAAAGGAGGAAAATGAGACTCAGAGAGGTGCCTAGGATCAAACAGGTAGTAAATGTCTGAGTTGAAACTCAAACCCAGTCCAGCTGTCTAGCCCTTACACCAGAAAGTTTTCAGAATTTCTACTTTGCAACATGAGTCATTTCCTGGTGGCATTACTGCTGTTTAACCTCCACATTCTGGGAATATCAAAACTACCAGAGATACCAGAGACCAAAGAAACCAGAGCTTGCTCTCAAAAATCTGAACGATAGAGGGGTCAATGCAAACTCATTGGTGCTCAATAAATATTAACCGACGATAATGCTAAATTAATAATGTAAGTGGTCTGTGTTATCAAGGAAAGCTCCAATGCCAGGAATACATCTACTGGCTTACTTTGAAGGTGGAAAGGAGAGAGGATCTGTTCTTTCTTACATGTAGTATACACCAAAAAGTGGTACACCAAAAGAAATACCTAGCTACCCATTAAAAGCTTTCTGGTGCTTAAAGTGACTTCCTCCTTTTTTAAAAATTGAACAAGTTCAATTCCAACTCAGGTAGTTAAACTAAAATTTAGCCCACCCTGAGGGAATGATAATATATAGGAAGCCCAGTCCATAAGGAATGCAATGCAAAAAGCATATAACAGCTTTTATTAGTACAAAACGTGCTCAGCATGGTGTGAAAAATGGACCACTGAAGTATGTAGATGGATCAGGGGGCATTAAATCAAATCATCAGAAAGGTGAGATTTACCAGCAGTTTGTTAAAAAAAAAAAAGCAACAGCTCTTACAACTGGTATTTGTGGCATGTCACTTTGTAGCTTGCTCATTAAAGAAGCTAAGCAGAAATTCACGGGTTCTAATTTTAAGTATCCGTCCCTATTCCAATGCTCTTTTTATTTATGCCTGCCCTCTGTTTCTCCCTACATAGGTACTTTCGATTTGAAAGCCCTTTTGCTATTCTAATTCAACTAAAACCCACAGAAGAAAGCTAACAGATCAGATCTAACTCAAACAATTTTTTCAAAAGATTTGACTATATACATTACTTAGTCATCACCAGGTTTAAGGATCTATGATTTCGTCTGTGTATCAATCTCTTCCACCAGCACTAATCACAAATTATAACTTAGAAGATATCTTAGGAACTTGAGGGAGACCCAGAGAGATGGTGAAGTGATTTTCTTACAGTCACACCACCAGCAAATATTAGTCAGAATTTGAATTCAGTTCTTCTTGATTCCAAATCAAGCACTCTATGCACAACACTATTTAGCCTCTCAGTCATCACATAGTTATTGACTTTTGTAAACATTATGTACACCATTCCCTTGCCTTCAAGATCCTAAAGGGTAGGGCTATGTCTTAATTTCCTTTTATCTCTCCCAATTCTTTGTCTGCACTTAAATGCTTAAATATGATTATTGAATAAATAAATGAATGAATAAATCCTACTAGTTCAAAGGCAGATTTTACTTGTTGCTAGTAGGAAGGGTGATAAGGAATGAGGAGACTTATACACCTAAGTTAATGGTGAGGGATAGTCCCTTAATGTTATAGTCCAGTGCCTGCCTCTCTGACCTACAGCTCAGGAACTACAGAAGATAATAACATTATGAAAGATACTACTAGGGACCTTGGGAGAAAGCAAACTAAACCCCATAATGAAGGTGTTCAAGTCACATCTCCAAGTTGTCCTGAAGGTGAACCTCACTCCTGGTTCACAGTCATACAACTGGCATCAAACCGGTAGCCATAAGGGACCCATTTGGGAAGTGTTTGTCACAGCAGGACCTTCATGCTTCTTCACTTTCACTGAAGGTCACTGTATGTCCTTAGTTATTTATATGTGTTCTTCCCCTTTGGAATGTGAGCTCTTTGAAGTTAAGGGCTATTTTTATGTGTCTTTGTATTCCCAGTCCTTAGCATTAAACCCGGCACATATTAATCACTTAATAAATAATTGTTGATTGATTTATTGACTTACAGAAGCTCCCAAATCACTGTTTAAGACCACATGAAGTTTCCTTTATTCTATCACGAAAGAAAAGCTGTGACATTACGCATAGATTCCTATTTCCTTCTAAGTGTTTCAGAGACCTGTAATTTCATCCATGTTTGCAGTTCATTCTACCAAAGATCACAACCCACCTCCACACATTAGTAGATGACCTTTTTTAGGGTGCTATGATTCAATCCCTTCTAGCTGAGACTCCAGAATTAGCCACTCGGAATTTAGTTAGCTTGGCCTTTGGCCATTTGTCAGGCCCAGACTCAAAATTTTCTGGCTGGGTTGGATCTGCCAGAATTTCATTTCATTGGGACATAATATTCAAGAACCTCAATTTACCTCTGTTTCCTGATAGGAAGTTGTGTGGTGGAATAGAAAGAGTGCTACATTTTGAGTCAGAGAACATGGCTTCCCAGACTGGTTCTGCCTCTTGCTATCCATGGGACTTTGGGAAAGTCACCCAACATCTAAAGGGCTCATTTTGCTTAAGTATAAAATGAGGGGTTTGGACTCAATGATCTGGAAATCATAGATTACTAAATCTATGATTCTACAGCCGTTGTGGGAGGTTCCTGCTAAGTTACCAGTCAACTCAATCATTGTTGAACAGAAAACTATTTCAAAATCAAAGACTGATGCAGGTGACCAAAGATCAGGAAGACATCACATTTCTGATGTCAAGAATTCCTTCTTTGTCTTGTTTCATACATATGGATTAATCTTGAAGAACTGAGGTACTCAGAAAGACATGGGAAAACTCTACCTCTCTCTTGGGCCTCCATGACAATGTGTGACTTGCCTTACCACTGTATGGATTGTTACAAACTTCATTGCCCCATTGGGGACACTTTTTTTCTTTTCTGTTATTAATTTTGTAAAAGACAAAAAAAAATATGGATAAAGCTACCTACATAGAAGTGGGAGAGGTCTATACATCTGGGCAATCTTTCCAGGAAAACAGACAGAGAAACAAACATAACCACTTGTGTCCCGTGGAAGGAAAGAATTTGAGGTTAAACTCCCTTACAAGGCCGGAGTCTTAATCTGTATATGAAGAGTGAGAACTCTAACACAGACCAGTGAGTGTCCTCAATTATTGATCACAGATAGGAGACTGTGAAGAAACATAGTTTTAGACTAGAAGTTAAGAAGACCTGAATTTGAATCTTATTTCTGACACTTAACTAGCTGCATGACCTTTGATAAATCACTTACATTCTTTCAGTGCCTTGTTTAGACTTGCACTGCCAGTAAAAATGTTAGGTCTTAGGTTTATTTTTTCTGACTCCAGGTCTAGTGCTCGATGCATGATTACACAAAGCCTCTTAGTCATCATATAGTTATTGTGCTTTTTTGTAATGAAAAATATTACCCAGCATTTACATAAGCACGGAATTGTATGCCAGTGCTGTCCTAAGCACTTTACAAATATCACATTTATTTATTTAGGGGTAAATAAATGATCCCTAACCATCTTGCTTGCAAGCTTCCAGAAGAGAGAATAATATATTCATTTTCTTTTAGTCTTCCTCAGACCTCCATATCTAAAAAATGAGGGTTAGAATAGATCAGAGGTTCTAACTTGAAGTTTGGGTAGTTTTTAGAGGTTATGTGAACTTAGATAGGAAAAGAAATTTATAACTTTGCTTCTATGAATTTTTGGTCTCCTTTGTGATTTTATGCATTTTATTTTACACATTTAAAAACATTCTGAGAAGGGATCCAAAGGTTTCACTAGACTCCCCAAGCCATCCATGGAATCAAGAAAAAAAAAAGCTTAAAAACCTCTGTACTTATTCTCTAAGTTCCCTTTTATGTTAAATATTAATATTCTAATTCCAATCCCCAACTTTGTAGCTCATTCTTTTTTCAGCCACTTTCCATGGGATAGTTGGTCTTTAGTGGATCAAGATACAAACTTCCATCCACCCTCCTCAGAAACCTCCCTGAATGGAGGAACTCATAACATCCAAAAATAGTCTTTAGGAAGAAAAAATCCACAAAATTCAAAACTGGAAGAGACCCCAAAGACCACCCAATTAACTCTTTGGAAGCACCTGCCCTTTGGAAGAATTTGTGCCCCACGCACTGTGCCTGCAAAAGAACTTGGACCAAGTGCCTGAGGCAAAGAAAAAGGTAGCCTAGTGTGGAGGGGGTAGTGGACGTGGGGCAGGGAGGTGGAGAAGAGAGAGGAAGAGAGGTCTCCTAACTAACCCTTGCTCTGCATCTCCAAATCATTTTCGTCGGAAGCTTTGGGGAAAAAAAAGCTCCAAAGAAGAGCTGTTGTCTCAGGCACAGCATGTCCAGAAAAAAAAAGGTCTTTTGCCAATCTGCTTATTTTGCTCTTCGCCCCTCCCCAGGCCCAGTTCCCCCTCCGCACCCAGTTTCCTAATTTCTCTTCCTTGTCTCAAGACGCAGCGCCTGGCAGAGCCTCGCATGCCACCTCCTGACGATCCCAGGAAGATTCGGATCCTCAAGCCTTGGTAGCGGAGTGCGCGTGCCAATGCAGGAGCGCGGACCAGAGGAGCTGCGGGGAAGCCGAGCTTGTAGGGCTTTGAGCTGGGAGCTCCCATGCCTGCCCTTTGTAATTCTCTTCTGGCGTGAAGCCTAGAGCCAAACACATTAAAAAAAAAAAAAAAAAATCCTGCCCCACTCTCGATTCCTCCCCTCGGTTTTCTGCGGTGCATGTAGAAAAGGTCTAATGCGCTCTGCTCCGTGGCCAAATGGCCGCTTCTCTGGGAGGACGCAAAGATCACGCCCCCTAGTTCTGGACCGGACTCTGGTTCCCTTTGCCTTTGATGCTCGAGGATCCCCCTGCAGCTTTTGCCTCTTCTTCCCTTTCCTAGCCCGCAGCTAGTGCAATCTTAACATCTAATAACGTCCCTGCTACCTACTCCCAGTACCCTGTTCCTCCTCCTCACAGTGTCTTTGCTCATGCAGGACTTGCTGGAGTGAGCAGCAACGGAGGCTCCAGATTTGGAATCTCTTGGACGGTTTCCTTGAAGACAGCACTAGTAGGCGAGCAGATCCTCCCAACGCTACGCTGACCACCCCCCCCCCCTTTATTGGCGATCTCTGCAGTTCACCCCACCCCGAGGAGCTCGGGGCATTTCAGCCTTTTCAGTCTCCAGCAACAAGAAGTCCCAGCGAAATCCACAGCCGGAAGGCTTCTTTTCAAGGGAGTCGAACCCCTTCCAAGGCTCGCCAGAGACTTTGCTAGAGACCAGGAGGCGTAAAAACCTCGCGTATCCCCGAGAGAGGGCCGCTATCGCTGGCTCTTTGGATCCGCAGCCTGCCTCTGGTGCAGAGAAGTTTGCAGCCTCAAGTCCCTACAACTTCCCAGAGATGAACCAAACTGCCGGAGCGTCCAACCACGTCAGGTGCCCCCCTGGGAAAGGCCACAAGGTAAAAACAAACAAATCCGGAAGGAAGAGGATTGCAGCTTAGAGGGGTTAAGGATGTTGGGAAGCACAGGGAAAGTTTTCTGCCTGCTTGGCCAAGCAGGGCCCCGAAGGTGTACAGGGAGAAGCAACGGAACGCGCGCGCGAGACAGAGACAGAGACAGAGACAGAGAGAGTTTGGGGGGATACACCGTGCGATCTCTGGGACCTCAGAAGCCTCACAAAAAAGGAGGGGGGCTGCTTGGTTTAGGGTCCTTATACAACCAGGCGAGAGAGTACTGTTTCACCATGAAAGAAGGGTTATAAGACGTGTTGCATTATTGGATCGGATACAAAGAGCTACCTTCTAGCCCTAGACAGAGCCTTCTGTTTGGGGGGAATTAAAAGATGATGGGTTGCTGGGAGCCGGGTGCATTGAGTTCATTGTGATTATATTCCTGCTTTGGCTGATGCTAGTAGGCAGTGGCAGCAGCGATGGGAGGAGAAGAGGAGATCAATGATGAGAAGGGCTAAGGAGGGCAGTTTGAGTGACCATTTGGGGCAGAGATGGTCATGACACTACTCAGTGTTTCTCCAATAGAAGCACACTGGTTCGGGACTGCTGAAGGTTGATTTCCACCACCATTCCTCCTTCCCACGGCCCTTGGGAGTGTGGAGAGTGGAGGGGGATTCTCTTGTTTCTGTCATGGGCACACGTGCTTCGTTAATTTAAATGGGACTGAGTGAGGATGATGGTCATTATCTGATGAAAATTACTGAAGCTTTGATGTAGGGCTGAGGGCTGCTGAGCAGAAATGTAGTATAGGTCCCCGGTTCCCTGACCCAGGCAATCAATAGATACAGAGCCAGGAAGAAAGTGTTACTTGTTATTTTGACATGCTTGTTTGTTAGTCTCTTGAGGATCCCTTCACTGTGGTGGATCTTAAGACCTTGCAAACTAACCTTATCTTCCTATCTAAATTACTTTTTCCTACCTTCCCTAAAAGTGAATGTATTCGCAACTTTCTGGTTCCTGTGTTTGGGAGATCTTTATAGAGATGTATTTCGCTTTTAACTTGTAGTTTTCTAATCAGATAGTATTTTAAAGAATGAAGTCAATAGTCTGAATCTGGGCCACGGCTTCATCTTTTCCTTAACTAAAAGCTAGAGCAAGGTTTCTTAACCTTTGTGCGTGTGTGATGGACTCCTTTGGCAGTCTGGAGAAGCCCAGGGAGCCCTTCTCAGAATAATGTTTTTTAAATTAAATAAAATACATAAGGTTAGAAAGGAAACCACTTATATAAAGTTTTGAAAAGTACAGTTTATAAATGGATGTATAGATCTATAATATGTGTGTATATATGTGTGTATATCTGTCTGTCTGTCTATCTAAGTTCATAGACCCCAGGTTAAGAACATTAATCTTCAAGTTGAAAAGGAACTAAATATTATCTTGGTAAAGTAGTATTAGCCTCTCTATTTAAATTTGCCTTCTTAAGCGCACAATGTCTGTGTATATAATGTTTATATATAGTTGAACACCCACAGTTTTGTGGTACTCACATTACTAAAGATCTCTTGTTTTGATCATTTTTTAAATTCTGTCTGTGCAGGAAGGTGGATGATGCCTTAGCGGATTGGGTAAAAGGGGGGGAACCCTAACTTTAATATTTTGTGGGAGAAAATAATAGCTCACAGTTTTATAGTACCTGAAACATAAGATCTTATTTACTCCTCACAACAGTCCCGTGAGGAAGCTATTATCTCCATTTTGTTACTGAGAAAACTAAATTTCAGAGAGGTTGAATGACCTGCCCAGCATCACACAGCTATTAAGTATGTAAGGCAGGATTGGAAACCAGGACTTCCATACTCCAAATCCAGCATTCTCTCCACTAGACCATGGTGAAGTGTTATTAATCTTAATGAGTTGAAATAAGGAGTTCTAACATTTGTATTTAAAAATGTGGTTGCCCAACATTTTCTTTTCATAACATATTTAGATGAAATATTTGAATTACAAATTCACCTCTGTTCTCATTACCTGGCTCTTTAAATCTTTTATACTAACTCATTCACCAACAACTAGGGAAAATGCCTTTTTAAATTACAGTGATGATGTAAACATTTTTATTTTAAAAACATTTCACACATGAGTGATTTAATGATACTTAATATCACTTATTCTATGCCAATACTTTTTTGTTTTGTTAAAGAAACAAGATATCAGTCTTTTGCCATAGTTGAATTGAGTAGTAAAGAATACCATTGACATTTTTAGAAAATGTCTTCTGTAACACCTGGTAAATTGCTTGATGACAGAGACTGTCATAGGATAGTTTACAGCCCTCACAGTTCTAAAGTCACTCTGCAAATATTTGTCCACTTAAATTAGATTATACAGACTAGCACTGCAAAGAAGCTATGACACTAAGCTTTTTCTTAATGTCTCAATCATACAACCTTAGTTTGACTCTACTTTCATAAAGTGACAGTTACACAATATGGAGAGTTGAAAGTTGGAATGATACTGGTGAAGTGAACAGATGAAGTAAACAAATGAACAAATGGGTAGCAAAGTGATGTAGATTTTTGAATCCATTGTAAAGTACTCTAAAGTCCCCATGCATTTCAGTTATCAGGTTGCTGTTGTTTTTACTTTTCATATACAAACAAGAGTCTCTGATCTTATTAGGGGCATTGGACCCTCACTGTAATGCTGGCCTTCGGGACCTATGCTTATAAGTGCCTTGTAAAGCATTTCATCATAATGAATTTTTGTTAAATTTAATAAACATTTAGGGAATAGCATCTATATGGTATATAAAACAGTTGGCCCTGTGGGTGGATACAAAACACGTAGCAGATCTTTGCCTTCCTTTGAGTACTTGAACTTGAAATTAAGTGGTTAACCTAAAGGGGTTTAAAAGGACACTGTAACTACCTTTATTGAGCCCTTTCCCATGGAGAATAGTGTAATGTTGAGTATATACTTTACAGGTAAAATAGATAATTAGCTGGTTTGCAATTACTTCTTTTGACACATATAAAAACTATATATGTAATACATGTATACTGTATCTCTGCATATATATATATATATATATATATATAGAGAGAGAGAGAGAGAGAGAGAGAGAGAGAGAGAGAGAGAGTTTGACTTGTCATTTCATCATTTTAGGGATCTCTATATGAGACACTTCTCTTTTCAGTGCAGATTGGGGACTTCTGTGTGACTTATGGTCTTAGAAAAGAGTTGCCATATGACCTTTCCTCTACATGTAGAAATGAAATGTATGATATACACATTTCTCTATATTTTTGTATCCCTAGCACTCTGTATAGGGAATAACATAAAAGGCTCAAAAATAAGTGCTTGTTGAGTTGAAATTATATATGTCTAAGTAAATATATGCATGTATATATGCATATATTTAGTGGTATCATTACCCCTACCACTCTCAAAACTTATCCTCTTTTGAGTTTAACTCCTACTGGGGATTTTGTTATCACACACAAGCATAGAAGCACTATAAACACTACTGAGTGTCAGTGGTGGTGGTGATCTTGATATGATGATGATACATTTCAATGATACTACTTCTACCCTTTGGATCTGGTGAGGTTTTATGCTTGAGGAAATTTCATTCCTTCCAGAAAAGAGTTCCTTTCAAGGAGGACTATCACCACTGGGAAGAAATAATCTGATCATTTGGAAGTTTTCACTAAAACAATCTGCCCTTGGATTCCTTCTGGTTAGTAGAGATCAAAAGGCCTTTGTCTTTACTGCCAGTGAGGATAAGTACTTTTCCATTTTTGTCTCCTACTCCAGGTCTAAAACCTATAGAGAAATTTTGCTAAAACTTGATTAGGAAGAAAAATTGATTGAGGTTCATCAGGATAATAACAGACTGGAAATGTGGTATCTGTATTGTATTACTGGTGTTATGATTAACTCACTGTGTATCTCAAGGATTTCCTCAGCATCTTTTCTTTGTAATGAGGTGATTAATAAATGCTCTTTGACAACAGTAACCATATCCTCTGTATTAACATGTCACATACTTGGAAAGTGACACTATGTCAGTCTTGAGTCTTAGGATGTATTTAGTTAGAGAATTGGGATTTTGGCAGAAGATTTTAGTTTGGTGACAACGCATGTCATGTTGAGTAATACATCTTTTCCACATTACATGCAGCTTACCTTGATCCTCTGCCCACAGTGACAGGTTGTGTCTTTGGGGGTTTGTTGGCTTTTGTTAGCTCTGGCAACATGCCTTCTGGAATCCCCTTTAGTATCTTTCTTTGCCACATTCTCCTAGTATTGGCCTTACTCTAGGTCATGGTTAGTAAACATATGGTTGGTGGGCTGTATCTGGCCAGCATAATAAGATCACTGTTCATCCTATAGAGCATTTGAAAAATGTTTCAGTGAAACAGTTTTGGATTTTAGTGGGAATGTGTTTTATGAAATGATCCTGACCAGATTCAGATTTTTATTTTCCTAAGAAATCAAAGCCACTGGCAACTAAACCAGACATCCTTAAAGTAGATAATAAAGCCCCAGAGGGCATTACAGCTGATAAGTCTCATGATGACTTTTAGCAACATAGGTGGATGATATCCATGGTGAGAGAGTCTACTCTAACAGAACAATATTGCAGCATTAGACAAGTCACCCCCATGGGCTTCAATTTCCTCATTTATAAAATTATTTTGGCCAGTGTGATCTCCAAAGTCCTTTTCAGAGCTGAAATCCTGAGATTTCTTAGGTTCATGGCTGTAGAACTGAAAGGGATCTTAGAGATCATTGAGTCCAATCTTTTATTTTTACAGATGAGGAAACTGAGGCCCAGCCCAGCGACGTTAAGCAATTTGCCCAAGGAAACACATGCTGTCATATCCCTTCTCTATAGGTGGCAGAGAGTGGATTTCTACTCAGATCATTTGACTCCATATCCAGTATACTTTCCAACATTTTCTTCCTAGCCTTGCTCCTATTTTCAGTTTTGTATCTATTCTGGCTTCCTCTTTGCTTATCATTGTCCCCTTTTGATTCACTGTTATGCTGTCCAAGGGGTCCTTTTTCTTATTATGTAATGAGAATAGCAAATCACAACTACATAGTTTTAGACATTATCGCTTATTCACACCAGAAAAAATTAAAGTGGCATGTATTTTAATAGAGAGGAAATGATGGGTTACTGATATTGGAGAAATTTATGAATTACTTGTTTGTTTGTGCAGTCAAAGAAATGATCAATTAGTACAAAATGTTTAAAAAAGTGCTTTCCATAAACGATAGGACCTTCCTCACTAAACCTCAGTGGCTCCCTATTACCTCTAGGATCAAATATAAACTCCTCTATTTGGCATTTAATAACCTTGAAAAACTGCCTCTAACCTACCTTTCTAGCCTTACTATACATATCTTCCCTCCACATATTCTACAATCAAATCAAACTGGCATTCTTACTGTTCCTTGAATGTGATAGTCTATTTCTGGTCTCTGTGCCTTTGCATTGGCATGCCCCCATGCCAGAAACACACTCCCTCCTTATCTTCAAATCTCAGAATCTCTAGTTTCTTTCAAGACTCAGCTCAAGTACCACCTTCTATGATCCTGACCTTTCCACCTTCTAGTACCCTTAGCCAATCATCTTGGATCTATTTCAGGTATACCTATACACATAAATGTTATAATCTCCTTAGGATCTACAAGGTTTGCGAATACAGGGAGTGTTTCTCTTATGTCTTTGCATCCTCAGCACCTGTGGCTAGCACACATTAGGCATTTAAATGCTTGTTGATTGACTGATCTTCCTTTCTTGCCATTTTCTCAAATATTTCCATTCAAGTTGCATTATCTGTAAAAAGAGATTGGACTAAATGATCTCAAGTTCACTTCCTCTTTCAGTGTTTTATGTTCTAAGGATAGCTTCCCAGAAAATGGAAATGGATTTTTTACCATGTTTAGTATTTCCTGTCATTCTCCAAGCCTTTATTCTGACTATTCTTTATGTTTTGAATACCCTTCATTTTATCATGAACCTCTTTTTATTGTAACACTCCCATTTCACTTAAATTCACTGCCATTAGAGATATAGGGAAGCTATTATTTCAACGGATATAGAATATTAGAACTGGAAGGGACTTTAAAATCATCAAGTCCACCACCTTATTTTACAGGTGATGATATTGAGGTCCATAGAGAAGTGACTTACCTAAAGCAGCACAGCTAATTCATGGTTGTCTAGCCCAGTTCTCCTGGCTCCCAAACATTTGTTCTTTCCACCATGGCACATTGTTCTGGTGATTTATAATTATTCATTAATTCATAAGCTCAAATTTTCAACTTATTCTTGTAGCAAAGCAAATGCACACTGCTATTATTTAGATTTGCTTATTATAATCATTACTCATTCCTCCTTGAATAAGTAACCCATATGCTTTTGGAATCAGGCCCACTTAAGCTCCTAAATCAATTCTTGACCTGCCAGGGTTATAGAAGACCCCTGATTGACTCAGAACTTTCCAGAGAATCAGATTCACATACCTACCCTGATTCCGATTTCTGGTGTCTTCATTAAACCTGACTGTATTTGCCTGGATTTCAGACTTTAACTGTTCTTGCCCCTGGTTCCAATCTGCCCTTTAACCTGTGGAGTGCCTGACCCCATCTTTAATCAGCCTCTTATAACTATCTGTTCCTCATCTGTTACTTACTGTTGGGCTTCCTACATCTGATCCACTTTCTTTGTTCTCCAATCTTTTATTAACCCTGTTGCCCTTGAATTCTTTTTAATGTGCTACTCTTATCACATTACTTATATACTTAAAAATCTTTAGTGGCTTTCTATTTCCTGCTGAATGAAATATAAACTACTGATCTTGGCATTCAATGTCCTTCAAAACCTGGTTCAAACCTATCTTTCCAGTTTTAACTCAGGCTATTCTCTGGCTATGTGTTCTGTATTCAAACTAAAGTGAACTGCTATTCCCCATTTTCTTTTACCTTGCCCTGTCCCATTTTGGTGTGTTTTCTAGTCTCCCCCTCCCCACCATCCCCCCATCCCTGAATGCCTAGAAATGAAGTCTTCTCCAATCACTACTTTTTGAAATCTTTCCCTTTCTTCAAGACCCAACTTTGGTGATACGTCATTCATGAAGCCTTCTATGGCTCAATAGCTCAATCAACAATAATTAATTAGGTTCTTACTAAGTAGTAGTTTTTCAAGGTTTTTAATGCCAAATCAAGGAGTTTATATCTGATCCTAGAGGTAATAGGGAGCCATTGAGGTTTAGTGAGGAAAGTCCTATCATTTATGAAAAGCACTTTTGTTAAACATTTTATACTAATTGATCATTTCTTTGACTGCACAAACAAGTAATTCATAAATTACTCCAATATCAGTAACCCATCATTTCCTCTCTATTAAAATACATGCCACTTTAATTTTTTCTGGTGTGAATAGGTGATAATGTCTAAAACTATATACATGTGATTTGCTATTTTCATTACATAATAATTGGGATACAGCTTCCTAACTTCTTCTTCTTATCCCCCTTTTCCCCTTCAACTAAAAGGGACCCCATCCCCTCAAATTTTTCATGGAACATGGACTTCTATGATCTTTCAACTTTCATTATTTGTACCGAAGTCTCAAAACTTATTAGATAATAAATTCTTTGAGGAGAAGGGCAAGGCCTAGTTTACCTTTATATGTCTAATACTCGCGGAGTGTCTTGTTAATAGAAGGAACTTAATTAGATTCAGCTAGCATTTGTTTTCTTTGTCTCTCCCTAACATCTAGTCCAATGCTTTTCACACAGTAGACAATAAGAGTGGATATCGAATGAATGAATGAATGAATGAATGAATGAATGAATGAATGAATGAATCGATGAAGTTTGACTATTATGTCATGATTCTACTTCCATTCTAGTGCCTGGCTCCCAGGGCCCTAGCATATATCTGGTGACTGCTACTCCTCCACCAACCTTGCACTCAGGATATAATGATAAGATGTTAAAGCTAGAAGGAGCGATAAGAATTATCTGTTTTAATCTTCTCATTTTACTGTTGGTTAAATCAAGGTCAAAACTAAGGTCTCTTGCTTGTATCCAAAGGCACATAGCAACCTAGGGTTATATCCAGGATTGGCCACTAGGTGGCGCAGTAGATAGTGCCTTGGGCTTGGAGTCAGGAAGCACTGAGTTCAAATCTAGTTCAGACACTTACTAGTTGTGTGTCCCTGGGCAGGTTACTTAATCTCTATTTGCCTCGGTTATAAAATGTGGGTGATAATAGCACCCTACCTCCCATAGTAGTTGTAAGGATCAAATGAGCTAATTGACCTGAAGTTCTTAGCACAGTAACTGGCAACTAGTAATAACTATAAAATTGCTAATATTGTTATTGTCAATAATAATAATAATAATAATTACTGACATTTCCTGACTCCTAGTTCATTCTTTCCCCCCTATATGTTTAAGCTCTAGTAATATGAGACCTTAGAACTGCTTAGTTATTGGTAATTCCTTATCCAGGATTGCTGTTTCTTAAGAAGCCCTGCTCTTTACTTCATTGCTTGCTCATTTCACTCTTCTGATTGCCCTGCTTCTGTACCAGCTGCATCACTCCTGTGTAGGTAACTTCCTCCTAATTTCCCTTCATGTTTGTCCTCTTTTATCATAATATAATCCCCCTGAGAGTAGGACCTGTCTTATTTTCTTATGTTTGTATCCCAAGCATGTATCCCAGAGCCTGGCCCATAGTAAGAACTTAACAAATCTAGCTAGATCTGATGATTACATGTCTTTTCTTTCCTCCTTCAACAGACTGCAAGCTCTCTGGGGGGTAGATGCCAGGTAACATCTTGTTTATTTAACCATTTTGAAAAAGGCAGTAGGAAAGAGATTCTTGATAAATATAAAATGTAAATACTTGTCACTACCCACAGTCTAAATCTTCTTGAAGAACTTTGGATGGTTTAATGTAATGCATGGACCATAAATTGCTTTTAATGATTTCCAGGACATTATGTTTATGTTATTTTGGTTTCACATTTTATCGATTTTTTAAAAAAAATTTAATTGTTCCTAGTTCCTCAGTAGAATACGTCAGATGGATATAAAATTATGCATAAATCAATTTCCAGGAACATAGAACACTGACTAAGTGGGCTGAACTTTTACATTATTTTTTGTTATTTGTTGAACTTTAGCCCAGACAGAAGACCTAGTTTCCATGAAATGCCTTGATGATCTCACTTAAAGATATGTGCTCATCCTTTGGTGCACAAATTTAGTGGAACCTCCTAGGATACTTGGCTCTAACAGCAAATGGGAGAAATAATGTTCTGACCCTTCCCCCTAATCCCCTTCTTCTCTTTACTCCTCTCTATTTCCTATAATTAGACCTTTTTTTTTCTTGCACCACAGGTGAATAATGTAATGTTCTTTTAAAAAGATGCTTTTTTCTGCATATAGCATCCAATTTCGTTTCAGGAAGAGACGTCTCAATAGAGTTAATTATCCAGTACTTTTCACAATATAATTCTTTGGATAATTCTTTAAAATATAATTCTTAGCCTGCACTGCTAAGTATCTAATTCAATTTAGGTCATTGTCCTTTGGGTGATCCTCACCTTTGAATTAAAATTGAGTATTGCCCAAAGGGCAATGAAGAGGCACTTAGTGGAATGATAGTAAACTGCAACAAAGAACTGGCAATGAATTACCCTAGAGAACCAGTGAAAGGGATACCATCAAGGAGACCTTACGCTGGAGAGGTGGGCAGCAGGTCATGTAGTAAGGGTAAAGAGGAACTGACCAGTGATGGAGAGACTGTGTGCTTCATTGCTCTCCACCCAATGTTGAGAAATCTTTAGGACATCTTGAAGCATATGGGATGGATGCTAGAGGATTTAATGAATGGTAGGACATGGACAAGAGTCACATTGAATGAGAAGGCTTGGACAGGTTGTGGTCTGTCCCTCTGGTAGGAGTGTCTTGGCTGATGAGATCACAGACATGTCTAAGTATTGAAGCCTAATACATTATACTGAAAAAGACAAAAACAGCTTGAGTTTTCACAGTAATCCTGAATTTTTTAAAAAGCCCAATTAGTAAAGTTCTTTATCAATACTGAGTTGGTTACTGAGGCAAAATGGTTTAGTAAAAAGACCCCTGGACTCAGGAGTCTAGAGACTGACTGGGGTTCTATCGAGTCTTTGTCAGCTAACTTTGCACAAGTCATAATAAGATGCTGAATTAGAGAATCTCAAAAGATATTCACAGCTCTAAAATTCTCTTATTCCAGGTACTAAAAGGATCTTTTTAATGAAATGGTTGGACATTTTAAGGAAGATATCATGGAATAAGATGCCACAGATCATATTATACTAAAGATCCAGGAGGGGCAAAAGAGATGTTTTCAAATCCTAGATAGATGGTTAGCTAATGAATGGCTGGTATAACCTTAAATGAAAAATTATATTAATGTTGTCAGCTTTCCCTGAAACCATTTTAGGAGCATCCAATATATGTTTTTGTCTTTAATAAGAACTAAACACAATGCAAACTTTTATAGGCTATTTGTGGTAACAAATTTAACATTTGTTTCTTATAAACCAGGCCAAAAGTGACTGTCACCTCAGTAAAGTAAGATTTGTTTGATTATGTATAGAGAGGTCATCTCTCTTTGGGGAAAAATATTTCATTGATTTTTTAATATTAGTTTACTTTATAGCATGAATATGTGAAAATTTCAATGTTTTAAGGTCATTTAAGACTATAATAATTTATACTTTTTGCATTTTAATGTTTTTCTTCCCATGGAATACATTTCATATCAATCATCTTTTCAATCTTCTTGTCACTACCCTATTGCAAAAGTATCCTTACTGGTCTCTTGGTTTCTGCTTTTCCTCATTCCAATTCATCCTCTATTGCTTTATTCATTTATTAATTATATTAAGTGATTATTGTATGCAAAAATTTGTGCTAGGCACATGGAAAAATACATTGTCTAAATGTCATTGCCAGAATAATTTTCCTAAAAGCTCAGTTCCAGTCTTGTGAATTCCTGGCTTGAAAACCTTCAGTGGCTTCTCCCCATCGTCTAAGAGTAAATCCAGACTTCTCATTTCAGTTTTTAAGCCTTCTGCAGCATGATCTCAACTTGTCTTTCTAGGGTTATCTCTCACACATTGCCTTACATTTAGTCTGTCCTCTAGCCAAACAGAATTCCTTATATATTCTCAAATATATTTTCCCATTTTCTGAACTTTGTGCCTACAACTATGTTTATCCCCTCTACCTCAAATGCCCTACCTTTGCTTTTTTACCTTTTGAAATCTTACCCATTCTTTTTTTTAAAAATTATTTATATTTAGTTTTCAATAATCACTTCCATATGCTTTTGAGTTTTAAATTTTCTCACCCTTCCTTCTCACTTCCTTCCCCAAGATGGCATGCAAATTGATATAGTCTCTGTACACACATTCCTATTAAACATATTTTCACATTAGTCATGCTGTAAAGAAGAATTAGAACCAATAGGAGGAACCACAAGAAAGAAGAAGCAAAACAAAACAGAAGAAAAAAACAGCAAATAGTATGCTTTGATTTGCATTCAAACTCCATAGTTCTTTCTGTGGATGTGGATAGTATTTTCCATCATGAGACTTTTGGAGATGTCTTAGATCCTTGCATTGCTGAGAAGAGCTAAGTTTATCAAAGTTAGTCATCACACAACATGGCTGTTACTGTGTACACTGTTCTCCTGGTTCTGTTCATTTCACTCAGCATCAGTCCATACAAGTCTTTCCAGGTTTTTCTGAAGCCCACTTGCTCATCATTTCTTACAGCACAATAGTATTCCATTACATTCATATACCATAACTTGTTCAGCCATTCCCCAGTTGATGGGCATTCCCTCAATTTCCAATACTTTGCCATCACTGAAAGAGCTGCTATAAATACTTTTGTACATGTGGATTTTTTTTCCCCATTCTTATGATCTCTTTGGGATACAGCCCTAGAAGGGCTATTGCTGGATCAAAGGGTTACCCATTCTTTAAAGCCCACCTCAAATGCTATTTCCTTGATGAAGCCTTTCTTGATTGCATTTCCCACTCCTACTAGCTCTTCCTCTCCACTACACCTTGGTACTTTCTTTATACCTTATTCTAACCCATCACATTCTATACTGATAGTGTGTTAAAATACCTTATTTTCTTTACTATGAAGAAAGATGTCACACTCCTTTAGAAAGGACTAAAAATAAGGCTGCAAGAATCAGAGAAGAGGATTCCAGAAATGCAGGTTGTGATAGACATACCAATATTTCAATGGATACCTGCTCTTATTCATGTGAGTATGCCCTTAGAAAGTGTAGGGTACATTGTAACCCATATAGGTTGTCATATAGTAATAAAGGCCTTGGTACCCCTAAAATTCCATGACCTTAGAAATCAATTTTCTACTTCAACCTCCTTGTATCTTGGGAAGACGTTTTGTGTCTGGTTTTCTGAAGTTTGGATTTGTAAACAGTCAACCAAGGTGCCTAGAGAATCATGAATCAGTGACAAGGAAACATGAAATATGTCATTAATTTAAAATATATGGGAAGCACTCAGTTTTCCCCTAAATCTGAAGGAAACCTACATGATTAGTTAGATACTATTTCCAAAAGGTTATCAACTATAAAATTATGGTGTTATTAAACTTGTTATTAAATTTAAAGTGTATCTGTCACTCAGAGCCCTGATAAAGACAGAATAAATTAGCCTGCCAAATAGAATACTTAAAGTCACTTCAGCCAACACTGAATAACACTATTAAACAAAATTGAGGAAAATATTTTTGAGCTGTACATGTTTAAGTGGCTCATGTCTTCTGCTATTTCACTCATTAGGCTCTAGCCCAGACTTCTTCTTCCGGCCAGCCTGTGTGTATCTGTCTTCCTCCTTATTTCTCCTAGTATGAGTCAAGGGCTCCTGATTTATTTCCTAAGCATTTGCTTTCTTAATGTACTCGACTGTCATGAGTTCAGTTCCCACAAGCAGAGAAACACCTCAGAGCCTTCAGGCTCAACCTAAACAAGCAAGGAAGTACACCCTTTTTCCCAACTGTCAGCCTGTTGTCCTTGCCAGGCAGGGGACCTCTGTCACCTGAAGAGAACAGCAATTGTAATGTAAAACTCTCCATGCCACTTTGTGTTTTAGCTGGGAGTAGGAAGGACAATGTATCTGGAACTCTTTCTAGCTTTCTTTGCAAACTAACCAGCTTCCCTAACCTTAGAGTATAGGATGGCAGAGCTGGAAGAGGACTTAGAGATTATATAATCTAGTCTAGCCATTTCATTTCTGCATATGAGTGGACTGAATTTTAGAAGCATTAGGTGACTGGACTGAAGTCATACAGCTGTTCCATGTCCATACTAACTTGGCCCTTCTCATTTTGTCACTCATTAATTATGGAATTTGTCATCTGTGACAATGGCATACTTTTTTCCTAATTGTAAATAATGAATTTTTTTTAAAAAAATGGATAGTTCCATTTGGCACAATAGTCCTGTATTTGTTTAAAAGACAGTTAAAGAAAGTTTTATTAATGCATTTTGTTTTTATATCACAGTTATTTCAGATATGCCCTTTCTCTCCCATGCAATTGCATGAGCCTTTTCTGCAATAGAGAAAAACAGTTAACGAAGTTGAATTGACACAGTGACTTAGTCTGATAGTGTCTGCAACATTCAGCACCTGGAGTGACTTATCTCTTAACCAAAATGAAAGATATGCTTCATCATTTCTGCTTCAGGGCTAAGAATCCACAAAGACCTATTGAGCACCCATGATGTACAAGGCACTATGTGGGGTGCTGTTGCTTCATCTTGGCATTTGGTATTTCTTGTGACTCTTTTCTTTCCTTTACCCCTCCCACATGCAATCAGTTCCCAAGTCCGAAGAATTCTATGTCTGTAGTATTTTTCTGCTACCACTCTAGTACAAGCCCTCATTACTAGATGTGCACTATGAAAACTGCCTCCTAATAGTTCTTCCATACTTTCCCAGTTTTCCTTTCATTCCATATTTCATGATCTTGCCAGATTAATTTATTCATAGATCTGATAATGCCATTCTTTTGTTCAAAATCCCACAAAGTATAGAAAAAGTACAATCTTTAGAATTTGGGGAAGGGAATAATAAAAGGTAAAAGTATAAGTTGGCATGGTGTCAGAATATGGAGGGTCTCAACTGCTCTTGCTAAGGAGTTCAAATTTTAGTATCATTGGTATATTTTTTCAGTAATACTGGGGAATCCTCTTTTTATGAATTATGTTGATACTGCCAAGAGAAGAATGAATTCTCAAATATCTGTAAGGATAAAGTTTTATATCTCTGACTCTGACTAGTGCTAATGAGAACTGCCCATCCAAAACTCAGTAGCATCAGTAGAAGAAATAGCCTGTAAACTTTGTCATAATAAAAAAAACATAAAGTTTATTGAAGAAACCAGCAATGAAAAACTATGCTTCTTGGCTCTTAAATTTTAGTGATTGTATAGCAATGAGCCTCCTGCACTTTAAATTATAGTTTGCTGGGGTATTACCACAAATCACTTCATCTTTTTAAATAGCTTCAATAGTCTAACTTCTTTTGAGGCATTTATTTGGATTCTGTCCATATCAGAATCCAAATCTGAATTTGAAAAATCAATGATTGAAGTATGAGCTGTCATTTTTATATACTCACCAAGCTGTGGAGTCAGACATTGAGAAGACTCAAGAAAAAGATTAGGAGGGGGAAAAATGACCCAGTCACCATTTTTTAATAGTGCGTTGTCAAGAGTGCAAAAATTTCACTCTGACATTTATTAGCTGGGGAAAAAAAAAGGAAGGAATGGGAAAATGCTCTAGTTGATACAGCTGAGAAATTTCTACAATTTGATAGAACCAAATTGGGCATAAGGCAAATGCATCAGCTTACCAAGAAAATCAAAGAAAATGTCAATTTTTATTCTACTGGTTAAATTACATCTCTTACTCACAGGGACAAATGTTTTTAAGTTCCAACACTAAATGTATATGGGGAAATAAAAACATTCAAGTGCAAAAATTAAGCTGTACCTTGAATAACACCAGTCGTCTTGCCTGCAACTTTTAGAAGTGAGGAAACCTTTAAGTGATTTGTCATGAAGACATGAAGTGAATACTACATTTTGAAAATTTTATGTCTGGCCGGCCTTTGAGCCCTACATGTCCTGTCCAAGACATAGTACTATCTTCAAAGGAAGATAACTATTCTTTCTAGTTCTAAAATTCTACAATTTCGTTGTCCTTGTTCCCTTTAGCTTATTCCCCTCTTCCCTCTACCCACTGGTAGTCTGATTGAGACTCCATTTGCTTTCCCATTACTTTGAGAAATTTCCAATTGTACCTTTTTCCCCCATCCATTTTAATGTGGCTTCTGAGGCAGGTGTATCACCAGGGATGTACATGGATATGCCCTTGGGGAGGTTGGAATGTAGGTAGAGGGTTGAAAAATATAAAGATGGAGGTGTCTGCTTTGAACCCTGAGTGCTCCTTTTGGGAAAACTAACCAATATGTATAGATAGATGTTGGTTTTTTGAAAATTGTTCGCTTAACCAGGGTTACATTTTAGTATACCTAGAGCATATTTCTGAACCTATTAGTGGCTCTATTCATACCGTTCCCCTGGAGTTATGAATTTTTGCTGTTGTTGGAGATCTGGAGTTATAATTCACTCTAGATTTTACAGACCGGAAGGATTAAAAACCTTTCTCTTCCCTCAACCTTTCCTGTATGAAACTGTTCTGGAGGTCCTGCTGATACAGACATTCTTAATTTTTTTTTCTGTCATGGACTCCTTTGATGATCTCATGAAACATATGTACCCCTTCTCAGAATAATGTTTTTAAATATGTAAAATAAAAAATATGATTACCAAGGAAAGCAGCCATAATGAAATAATATTTTTTTCCCATTCAAGTTCATGGACTCTCTGAATCTATTCATAGACTTGAGGGCCTAAATCCTTGAGAGCCCCTAATTAGCATCCTACAGCAATTTTTACGTCACTGCCAAGAAATGAACTACCTGGCTGGATCACAGCTTCCTAACCACCAGGAATTTGTTTTAAGCTCTTGTTATGTGCCTAAGCCTTCTGTTAGCACATAGAAGAGGAATATTTGTGGTTTGCAGATTATTAGTGTCTTCACAGAGCTTATTAGTCTTTGAGGAAAATATGATATAACCAAATGAAATTGATAGTCAAAGATAGATTTTGTGACTGGAAGGGTGGCCTTAGCAATTACTTAGAAAAAAAAAGTTTCATTTTTATAAATGAAGGATCTGAAACTTGGAGAGAGGAAATAACTTGCCTAAATTCAAATTGCTAGTTCATAGTAATATTGAGACTAAAATGTAGGCCTCATGATTGCCAATCCAGTGTTCTTTTAGCTGATGTAAGGCATTACATAATAAAGTACTGAATTATGGGAATTGGGTTTTAAGCTAAGGGTGATCAGAAAAGAACCTGGGAGTCAATTTACTATGACATTTGTACTATGACTCTTTCAGGTGGCTCTTAGGATATCCTGTAATTGAGAAGAAGTAACTTAGGCTTGATCAACTCAAGACTTTATAGAATGTATCTATTCTGGGAAAAAGTAATGGGTTAAGCATGGGATGGAGTATAACATTTGACTAAATCATGGTACCTGCCTTCATGGACCTTACAGTTTAGCAGGTTGATATGATACCTAAACACGCAAGCTCTGATATGAAAGCATTCTTGATTGCCTGTATTTCTTTGATGGACTTAAATTCTTTTTGAGGTTTGATATGGATATTCTCATTTTTGAATGGAGAGGAATATGAAAGTCTTTCTGAAAGACATGAGATATGAACAGACAAGGAGAAGGGACTGTAGGTGTAGGTAATAGTATGAACAAAGGCCTGGAATATAGCAAAGTTTTGGCATGCTCCTGTAGGAGCAGTAAGAGCAGGCTCTTGTAGGAGCCAGTTTTAATTTGGCGTGAGGGTAGAATATGTAGATGGCTATATGTTGAAAGAAGACTGGAAAAGCAGGGTGGTCCCTCCTTAAATACCAGATTAAGAAGTCTGAACTTGAATCAATAATAATAACTCACAATTAATACATTAAATATATATTAATAAATTAATACTATTATCATGTACTATAATCCTATATCATGTATGAGGAAAGAGATGCTGTCAAAGAAATATGGTAAGACTTGTAGGAATTGATATAGAATAAAATGAGAACAAGATGAGCAATTTATCCTATAACATCAATATTACAAAAATGAATAATTTTGAAGACTTTTATAAACTGATGAAGAATTAAATGAGCAGAAGCAGAACCATTTATATGGTAACAATAGGGTAAAAAACAAACAACTGTAAAAGCCTCAACAACTCTTATCAATGAAATAACCATCCATGATTCCAAATTACTGATGATGAAGCATGTTTATTCTTTTTTTCTCCATCTCCTTACAGAGAGGTGATGGTATTCAGGATGCAGAATAAGATAATATTTTTGGAACATAGTCAATGAGGAAATGTGTTTTGCTTGACCATGCGTGTTTGTTACAAGGGCTTTTTTTTTCTTTTTTCAGAGGAGTAAAAGTTCAGGAGGGAAAGAAAATTAATTTCTGTTAATTAAAAAATAAAACTTAATTTAAATAGAAACAATAGGTCACATTTATAAAGCACTTTAAACTTGGCAAAATGCTTCACATAAATATCTCGTTTGATCTTCACCACATCCTTGGGGTGAAGATTTTATGGAAAATTTTTAAAAAGACTCAGATGATAGAATTTGAGCCAAATCTTTGTATAAATTAAATAAATCAGGGAGTGGTTGAGGACATTTGTGGGGGTAAAGGAACAAAGGGAGAAGTAGAGTCAGGAAGGCTAGTTGAAAGTTTAGGGTAATGTTTTAGAAATGGGTGGGGTGGAGTGACATAGAACCCAGACTTTAGAATTTGAATAAGCAAGATAGTAACTGGATTAGAGAGATAAAAGATAGAAAATAATCAAGGATCATACCAATATTTCACATGTGGGAAATTGGGGTGAAATGGTTGTTAGCACTTAAAGAAATAGAAAGTCAGGGGAGAAATAGGGAATAAGTCAAGGCATTTAGATGATACAGTAGATAGAACACTGTATTTGGAGTCAGAAGAACTGCATTTCCATCTTGCTTCTGAAACTTGTATAAGTTTGTGTAGGTAGTGAGACACTTAACCATTCTGGGTGTCAATTGAGGTGATTGAGATAATTGATCAAGCTGACTTCTGAGGTCCCTTTCAGATCTAGGTCTGTGATTTTGTATTTAATTTTTAAAAAGGAAAACGTTCTGCTTCAAAAGTAAATTTTGTGTTTAACTCTTAGAATTGAAAAGTAACGATTGCTTCTGGGGCTATTTCTTATGTGTCCTTTTCTTACTTCCTCATAATGAAAAGCTTCCTTTGACTTTGAATGGAGATGCTTACATTATAATTTTCATGTTGAGTAGAAAAGTCCATAATTATTCTAAATCCTCACCACTCTAAAATTAAAATTCTGAATAATATGAGAGGAAGTTCCTCCTGTAAAATAGTTGGCAGTGGGACCACCTTTTAATCAACTATGGCAGATATTTCCAGAAGCTTAGCAGGAGAGTGGAAAGAGTCCCTGAATGTGAAGTTAGAAATCTTGCTTTCAAATGCTAACTCTTCTATTAACTGCTGATATGACTTTTAATGTCAGTGCCCCTCTCTGAGTCTCAGTTTCCTCATCTGTAAAATGAAGCATTTGTATTTGATGACCTGTAAGATCTCTTATTTTTTTTTAAATTTTGAACTAAATGATCATTATGAAATACAAATATGTCAATAATTCCCCCCTAAAAAGCAAGAAATATTTTTATATAAGAAACTGAACTTCTCTCAGGTAAAATTTGTTTTTGAGATTTTTTTGTGTCTGTGTGTATACATGCCTTAAGAAGTATGTACATATATACAAATATACATATATGTAAGTTAATGAGATTGTAACAAAACTACATTGTGTGCCCTTCTGTGTTTTTTGTTCTGTTCATTAAAAAATTTTTTGATTGATGCTTTTTTTGCTTTACCTATCATTTCAACCTTCTCTCTCCAACTATGTTCCCTTCCTTGTAACAAATATGTATAGTTGAGTATATTCAACAATGTATCAACCCACTGGGCCATATCTCAGAGTACTCTCCTACTCTCTCATCCTCTCTCTCTCTCTCTCTCTCTCTCTCTCTTTCTCTCTCTCTCTCCTTCCATCTCCCCCTCTCCCCTCTCCCTGTCCCCCCATCTTTCTGTCTTTCTCTCTCTAGAGGTGATTACTGAAAAGGTGGTTCATGGACATATACACATGGAAGCAGAGATCATTAAGAGGTCAACATGGCTTTAAAAAAATCAATCATCCCAGATTAACATTTTTTCCTTTTTTTTGTATAGTTCCTAAATTGATAGGTCAGAAAAATGCTATAGATATAGTTTATCTAGATTTCAGTAGAGTGTTTGATAAAATATATCCTGTTATTCTTTTGGAAAAGACTGAGAGATGTAAACTAAAACTATTCAAGATTCATAAGGCTGTTATTCAAATACACAATGTAAGAACAAGAGGGAGCCCACTATAACATTTTAGAACTATATCCAAGAAATTACTAGATTGTGCATATCCTTTTATCCAGTGATCCCATTACTAGGTCTATATCCCAATGAGATCAAAGAAAAGACGGAAAGAACCCATATGCATAAAAATATAGTATAAGAAAATAGTGGACTTTTTATTGTACTCTAAGAAATAATGAAAGATATGTTTTCAAAGAAACTAGGAACAATTGTATGAACTGATGTAGAATTATGGGAGCAGATACTAGAGAACAATTTATACATTAACAACAGTAAAAATAAAAACAATTTTAAAAACCTCAAGAACTCTAAGCAATGTAATGATCAACCATGATTCAAAGGGTATATGCTGAAAGATATGCTAAATTCTTCTGAAAGAGGTGATGAACTCAAGGTTCAAGAAGAGTGATACGTATATTTTTAGACATAGCCAATGTGCAAATTTATTTTGCTTGAACATTCATATTTGTTATGAAGGTTTTGTTTTCCTTTTCTTCAATTTGGGTAGTGGGAAAGAAGAATGTAATTAGCAATAGAGTTGGCCCCCCCTCAAAAAAAAGGGCCACTGAAGTTTCATTAAAAAATTATAGCAAAGAACATAATGAAGGCAAGAAGAAAACACAGAAAGGCAGAAGCTTTGGAAATTACCTGTTGAATATATTATATGCTTAAGAGGAAAAGCAAGCTACACATAATAGACGACTAGTTTCATGTACAGTATTTTTTTTTCTGTTTTGTATATGGAAATTCTAATTTTTTGGTGTTTATATTC
Organism: Vombatus ursinus; assembly: GCF_900497805.2. Classification (NCBI taxonomy): domain Eukaryota; kingdom Metazoa; phylum Chordata; class Mammalia; order Diprotodontia; family Vombatidae; genus Vombatus; species Vombatus ursinus. The sequence goes on from NW_020954630.1 coordinate 4,657,992, forward strand.
AGGATAAAGCACTTTTTTAAAAAGAGAGACCTGAGTCAGATAATAATAAAATTATTTGGGTTCAGAAGTGATTTAGTAGCAATTCAAATGTAGTGTTTAATGACTTGATGTCAACTTGGAAGCAAGTCTTTCAGGGAATACTGTAGGGATCTGTGCTTGATTTTTTCTCTTTTTTTAAAAAATATTTTTTTCATTGACTTGGAAAAGAAGAACAAATACATGTATATAAATTTGCAGATCACAAAAAGCTACAATTGGGAGCTAACAAACTGATTTACAGAAACAGGATCTAATTTTTTGACATTAGGCTATTGAACCAAATATAATAATTCAATAGGGCAAATTTCGACATCTTACAGTCAGTTCTAAACTCTACTTTCACAAGTACAAGACCAGAAAGGCATGATTAGACAGTAGGTTTTCTGAAAAAATATCTGGGGATTTTTGTAGCTTGCAGTTTCCCTATGTGTCATCATTGTGACAGAGCTGCCTGTGGCTGAGTCAGAAAAAGTTTGTGTTCATCATAACTTCGATATTCTCATAACACTTGACATCTTATATAAAACCTTGTATGTCACTGTTGTTAAATAACCAGGAGTAAATCAGGGCATATTTTGACCCAATACTTTTATCCCCAGTCAAAGAACCCAAAGCATACATCTGGGAATGCAGGGAGCAGATTTCTCCTCATCCAATGACCAGCCTGGATCCCCTGAAAAGGAGGGAGTATGTCTAACACGTATCAGAGAAGGGACTTTCCCTAAACAAAAAGTAAAATCTGGGAAACCATCTTTAGAACTGCCTCTCCGCCTTGGTCCAGGCTAGACACAGGTTTGAAAATGTATAGCATCCTACTCCTGCCTCCTGCCAGCTGTAAAGCATACTCTTAAAATAAAAACTCACTTGGACAAGTAAGTCTTGTGTGTGGGTTTCATCTTCCCTCCCTAGTGAATCCATTTGAGTTACCACATAATCATTCATTTGGAGAGGTATTTGCCACCAAATGAAAGAACTGAAATGGATAGGAGAAAATTGACCAGATTCGCCTCCTCTTTTTTAAAATCTGTGAGTGCAGGGAATACTCATTCCAATTGTTACAGTGAGTGACTCTAATTTATAGCTAAAAAAATGTGATCTTGGGGTGTATTCATTCCATTCATTCAATGATTATTAAGTGCCTACTGCATGCCAGATGCTATGTAGGAATTGGATACACAAAAACAATCCTTTATCTAAGAGTTTATATTCTGCAGCAGTGGTTCTCACACTTTTCTTATGGCATGGTATTGCTTATCGTAATCTATTAAGTTCATAGAATATTTTAGTTGGCAACACAAAAAGGTCTGTGAACAGTTAAGCCTCCATAGGCGTTAACTGAGTTTTGGGACCAGTCTTTTCCTACTCCTACTCTGTTCAACCCCTTTAAAATTTTTTTTCTCTCCCCTGACTTGCAGCAGAGGAGATTGTCTTTTCTAGTCCACATACAGAATTACTATTATGACGTTTCTAACACTAAGTCAAGGAAAAACAGGCAGAAAATGGTAGCTAGACATGGGGATTAGAAAATGAAATTTGTGGCACATTAGTATGCAGTGGCACACCCTTTGAGGACCGCTGATTCTACTGCATTAAGTGAAATAAAGTTACAGAAATAAGGTGAGAGACTGACTGTTTTGTTCCCTGGCACAACTAAATATGGAAAATTGTATTTAGTCCTGGACACACAGTTTAGAAATGACATCCATAAGCTAGAGAACCACTCCCCCCCCCCCGAAACATGTTTTAGTTTATCAATGTCGTTCCTCAAATTCTGTGCACAATACTTTGGATGTAGTGTGACCAAGTATAACAGGACAATCATCTCCTTATTACTGCAATCTTTTCCTCTTTTGATGTAGTCTACAACTACAGTATCCACAAGCTAGAGAGATCCAAAGGAGGGTAATGAGAATGAGAAAGCATCTTGAGTCTTTGTGAGAACGGGTGTTGTTAGTATCCAGTCATTTCAGTTGTGTCCAACTCTTTATGACTCCATTTGGGGTTTTCCTGGCAAGCTACTGGAGTGGTTTGCCACTCATTTTCCAGATGAGAAAATTGACGCAAACAGCATTAAGTGACTTGCTCAGAGTCACATAGCTAGTAAGTGTCTGAAGTTGAATTTGGAATTGGGTCTTCTTGATTCCAGGCCTGGAACTCTATGCACTGCGCCACCTGAGAAAGAGTACAACTGGAAAAGAGGAAAAAATGGTTTTGGTGTTGGGAAAAAAAACTACAACTGTAACAAATGGAGTTATCCCAAAATATAATGAGCTACTTCAGGAGTTAGTGAGTTCCCCTGCATTGGAAATATAGACTAGATGACCATTTGTGCAGCGCATTGAATGGTTTAAATTAGCTGGCCACTGAGGTCCCTTCCAGCTGAGGAATTCTGTGATTATGTGACTATCTTACAACATGCCTACCATTTGTGTGCTTTGAATTGGTTCAACAATATTGGGAATGAGTTTTATATTCATTTGGGACAAATCATCCTCACTTTCATACCCATTTATCCTTTCTGACCAATAGCAAATACTTCTGGGATGACTGCCTAGAGCGAGGAGAGCTGTACTGACCATAAAATAATATGGGAGTCAGTGTGCTATGTAAGGCTATGTGCTACAGCATAAAGAACACTGAATTTAGAGATAGAGAAGACATGAGTATGAATCCTGGCATTGATATATTTTCTCCTTTTGCCTTTGGATACATTTCTTTACTTCATTTTACTCATCTATAAAACAACAGATTTGGTCTAGAGCAATGGTACTCAAACTGTGGTTCTGGGACCCTTGACAGCCCCCAAGACACTTTCAGGAAGTCTGTAAGGTCAATACTATTTTATAATGATACAAATATGATTTCATTTTTATAGACAGATACAACCCATATACAAACTCTTATGGGAGGGTCCTCAATAATTTTTTAAAGGCAAGGGTACCTGAGATGGAAAGATTCTGGTCTAGATAATACCTGAAGTCCCTTCCAGCTCTAACATTCCATTATCCTATAATTAAGCAATTGTTCTAATTGGATATGGTATATTAAAGGCTGGAAAGTGTCTCCTTCCCTTCATGTTACTGACTGAACCAGGGAAAGGGAGCTCGGAATAAAGTACAGACATTTCTGGTAGTTTCTACTTATTTCAGAGAAACATAAAGACATATTTAAAACATGTTCAGGAGAGGTTAAATGATTTGCCCAATGTCACATAGTAAATGGAAAGTGCATCAACAATGTGATTTGATACACCTAAAAACTAATATGCTCTTGTTTTTCAGCCTTTTATTTCACTGGTGGAGGAAGCTTGAAGGAAGGGACTTCTACCAGAGCTGATCGGTAATTCCTGTGCAATTTATAGTCTTAGAGAGCAGCCTGGAGGTACCCAGGGGTGAAAGATGTGCCCAGAGTCACACAGCTAGTTTAAGTCAGAAAATAGACGAGCCCAAATCTAACTGACTTTCAAGTCCTCTCACTGTCTCGGCCATTTTTCTTTGGACATGTTTTAGTTTATTAATATCCCCCCTCAAATTCTGTGCCCCATATTTTGGATATAGTCTTACTCTGACCAAGTACAGAAGGATCATCGCTTCCTTATCACTGTAACCTTTGCCTCTCTTGATGTTGCCTTATAGCCACATTAACTTTGGCTGCCTTGTCACACTACTGATTCCTATCAGCCGTGCAGTCCATGAAATAAAATATTCTTTCATGTAAATGGACTTCTTATAGGAGGTAGTACTTGAATATTGACATCTAAAAGGCACAAACTGAGAGGGATTGGCATTGGATTCCAGGCATTGGATACAACCTGTGCAAAGACATGGATGGATTAAAATGGAATAGCATGATTAGAATGTAGATTGTGTGGAGGAGAATAGTGCCAACTATGGAAGTTGGACTGGAGCCAAAGTGATGCTAAGGAGTTTGTATTTATCCTAGAGGCAATAAAAAGCCTTTGACCAGGGGGAGAAACATGTTAGGACATATATTTTAAGAATATTTTAGCAGTTATATGATGATTGATTGGAATGGGGGGAATGACTGGATATCTAATTTGGAGGCTTATTGCAATGAATTTTGGTGATGACCTTGTGAGTGAAACAAAGAGACAAAAGGCAAGAAGGCCATTTTTTAAGTAGAATTGACAAATATTGGCAATTTGTTGGATAAGGACAATGAAGGAGAATAAAGAATTGAGAATGACTCCAAAATTACAGCCCGGGGTTATTGGAAGGATTGTTGTGCCTTTGATAGAAATAGGAAAGTCTGGTGGAGGAGAAGATTTAGGGGAGAAAATTAAGTGTTTCATTTTGGATATATTGAGTTTGAGTTGATAGTGAGATGTATAAGTGGAGTTATCTATCAGGGTATCATTGTGGGATTGGAGCACTGGAGAGAAATTAGAACTGGATACACAGGTTTGGTAGTCATCAGCATAGATGTAATAAACATATGAACGCTGATGACATCATTGAAGAAATATGTTGAGAAGCAAGAGGTTAAAAGACTGAGTATTTGGAGATATTTTTGTCTAAGGGCATGATGTGGATGATAATCCAGTAAAGAAGTACGAGAAAGAAGAGGCAGATATGAGTAGAAGCTAAGAGAGAGCTTTGTTATCCAAGTCAAGTTATAATAGAGGATACAGGAAAAAGAAGTAATTAACATTATCCAAAGTTGTACATCAGACATCAGGAAGCAGGACTGAGAAAAAGCTAGTAGAAAGCAAAATTAAAAGATCATTGGCAAGCTCAGAAAGAGTAGTTTCAGTTGAATGGTAGTGTCTGATCAAAAGGATTTGAGGAATGAGTGGGAGGGAAAGAAGTAGAGGCAGGTAAAAATGGCTCTTTTTTGCATGTCTACAGCCATATAAAATATAGATGTCTATTTCCCGCAATTCACATCAAGTTGTGTTTTGAAATAGTCACCTAGTGTACCACTTTAAGAATAAACATGAATGCATTTAAAATTAATTTTTGCAATTGTGTGTCTCCTGTTCACTTATATTTTGTTGATCAGCCTATTTAGCCTATTCATGTCACTAAAGCTGGTCAAATTATTTGAAAGGTTAGCATTTGTTAAATTTGAATGTTTCTATTTACTTCTCATTTCTGGAGGACTAGTTTTGGATGAAATATTGTGATTTCTTTTCATCTGAGATGAAGGTATGTCTTATGACATCCTTTTAAAATCCTAAACACCCTCAGAGTTAAATCACAGTGAAGCTCATAAAAATCACAAAATCTGCAAAAGACAAAAGATTTGGAAGCTTAATGGTGTGCTTCACAGGCTTGGAAATATCTGATGTCCCATTACTGATAAGCATATCACAAAGAAGGAAAAAACAACTCTAAGATTTCCCTGATTTGCTGCATTTTAAATAACATAATAATTGTGTTGTAGCCTGTGAATATGCATTTTTCAGGTAAGAATATTTGTTCAAATATTAATATTAAATATTTCTGCAAATTCACACTAATTGGGAGTATCCGTACTCAATTGATGGAAAATCAAAACATTTTACAAAATATCAATTTTATTACTTCAGATACATGCAATGACTAAGTTAAACTAAACTAAAAAAGGGAAATGCATCCTAAGAATTCCTTAGGGAACCTACTTTAATGAATAGTTAAGAATGACTTGCATTTTACATGTTCATGGCACATTAATTGGGGCTCTTAAAATATCTGAGGATGTGTGAAGTTTGTCTTCAACGGTGGTCTCATTTGTGCTATTCTTTGTAATTTGTTTAACAAGCCTCTTTTTCATCAATAGTGCAATGATTTCAGTCCAGGCTGAGTAATCAGATGTTCTAAAGGGCTGGATAACAATTTAGTAGCTTGCTCAGTAATTATTCTCTTTCTCTTTTTCATCTTTATTCTTTCCCTTTCTACTAACTCCTTCCATGCTGCCTAAAAACATATACAGATCTCTTTCACTTTTAAAAATGGCATGGTCCCAATATCTCCTCAAGTTTTTTTTTTCCCACACTATATTTCTTCTCTAGTTCTCTGACAAACTCCTTGAAAGGCTTGTGTTCTCACACTGGTTCCATTTCCTCACCTCCTGCTCACTTCACAACCCCTTAACATCAGGATTTTGACCTAATCTGTGTACTTAAATTGTTTTAACAAGCTATTTGATACCATAAAAGCCTATATGCTTAACACCAAAAATTTTCCAGCAATGGAATATGGTTCTGAATCATGGAATGCCATTCATTCAGAAGAATCAAAAGTACAGGTTACCCAAATCTCAAGGGAAAAGCCAAATATTGGGGCATAAATAGACTGGAGCCTAGCATCAATGACTTCACAGAAAATATGTCATAAAGGAACAGTTAGACTGGTCATATAAAGATAGTAAAGTAATAGAAACAGATTAAAATTCTATGGCATAGTTAGGGCCCTTAACTAAACATGATGATGAAAAATGAGCCCTAGTTTTTGGGTCAAGTAACAGGAAAAGTTACTATGTACACAGATGGAAACCCTACTGACATAATCTGCTTTCATAATTTTCCTGTACTCTCAATTGTATGTGTAAAAATCAGAAAGAGAGAGAGAGAGAGAGAGAGAGAGAGAGAGAGAGAGAGAGAGAGTATGTGTGTGTTGACCGACATTGGGTCTCACTCCCAGGCAGAAAGTGCAGCAGCTACTTAAGAGCCTGACCCCATTGTTGATGGGCATAGACATTTTGACCTGCTCTATTTCTGACCCAAGTTGTTTTAAGCCTCTTTAGGAAGCCCCACCTCCCTCCTTCCTAGGGTGGTCACCATATTGATGCCAGAAATAGTGTGGATCCTCAGTTGACTTTGGGTCTACTGCATCTCAAAATTCCAGAACTCAAATGATCCACTAGCCTCAGCCTTCCCAGTAGCAAACACAACAGGCATGCACTAGCATGCATAGTACAATAGAATTATAAAGTGCATCTGAAAGTTGTTTACTAGCTGTTTCGATTAGGTAAAAGTGGAAAGTAAACAAGCTGTGGAAGAAAGATAAAAAGATTTGATGAAACAAAGTCACCCCAAAAGAATTACATACCCTGAAGTATAATTGAGTTGCTTTCTCCAGATAAAATTTCAATTTTACATGGAAAAATAAAGGTTCATTTGTTATGGTACCTGTGTTGGTCAGAAGAATTTAAATATAGAATATACATTCTCTAATGATGTCGTAATAGATTGTTAGCTATGGAAGGAACTTTCCATGTCACAAAGGACAGTTACCTCATTTTATAGATGAGGAACTAAGGTCAGCAGAGCAAAAGCCACTTGGTGGCAGGGCTGCAACTCAGCTCTGATTGAGAATCCAGAGTTCTGTCCACCATTCCACACTGCTCATTTAGCTTTCCCCTGAAAAATAACTTAGAAATTTAACTTAATGAACATTATTAACATATAGGAGTGGGTGTGTGTTTTATTTTCTTTTTTTTTTTAAACATCACTTGACAAAGTTCTGAGCACAAAGGAAAAAAACAACTTTGAAGCACAGCAAATATTTCTTGTTTGTGAATTTTTATCATTTCCCTGTGTTCTTAGATCTTTCCCTTCTAGATCTGATCTTCTGTATAGGTGTCAGTGCTGTCATATAATATGGCCTCTAATCTTCATTGGCATGATTAAATCATCTTGAAGTTTTGAAGTAATGCTTTTATGCATATTTCCTGATCTTCTGTATCTATTTTGAGGGTCCAACTATTTTTCTTATTGTAGTATCTCATGATTCACTGTATATTCAGAGAGTTGAAGGATGAGAGGAAAAGCAATGTTTGTTTTTTTCATTGTTTCTTTTTGGCTTTGATTGATTTTGGTAATTCCCATTAAAAGTGGTGTGCCCCTTTCTGTTTTCCTTGGTTATTCACTTTTCCTAAAGCATGGCACATGGATAAAGGTCTGGCCTTGCATACAGGAAGTCTGGGTTCAAGTATGGCCTCTGACATCATGTCCATGAGACTCTGGGTAAGTCACTTAAGCTCTCAGTCTTCCAAGGCAACTCTCTAAGATGGTAAATTACAGGGAATTTGAGGATCTACAATAGAACTTAATTGTTTTAAATCAACAAATATTTTTGAGCATCTTCTGCATTTGTGTTAATTTAACTCATTAATTTCCCCCCAAAACTCTCTTAACCTCCTACCTTCCCTATTGTGGTAGTGGATACCACCATCCTCCCAGTCCCCAAGGCTTGCAGCCAAAATGTCAGCCATGACTCCTCACTATCTCTCACAGTCCCCTGCCCCATATCCAGTCTTTTGTCAAGACCTGTAGTTTTCACCTTTGCCGCATTTCCTAATATGCCTTTTTCTCTTCTTTGACACTGCTGCCACGCTAGTGCAGGAAGAGGCTAGAGAGCAGAGAACTCCCAGATTCTTCACTGAATGAGATGACCCTAGCCAGCTATCTCTTCATTTCCTGCATTTCTTTGAACTTCATCATCCCCCTGTGCCAATACCTTTCCCCTCCCTTTTCAGCTTCTATTAAGGTGTTGTGTCCTGGCTTAGATCTCGAGCTCTTTGAGGGCAGGGACTGGCTTTTGATTTTATTTGTATCCCCAGTGTTTAGCACAGTACCTAGTACATCCTGGGCTCTTAATAAATGTTTATTGACTGATTGATACCTTCAGGGAATCTTACAATTTTCTTGGAGATAAAAACAAAGTACGGTTCTTGTATACTGCTGTCTAAAGTTCACCATCATCCATTGCCATAGAGAAAAGTAAAGGAACAATTTGTTAGGAATTTGTCATTTAAAGGGAACTGAGAGGAAGTTGGAGAATAAGTGCATGGCCACATAACAACACCCATTGAATATTTTATTCTGGTAAATTGAGAATACTCTCTTTACAGTTTGATATGACTGAACTACTGCAGCCCAGCACCAAACATTTTCTCTCACTTTCAGCCTTTGTTGAGATTCCCACTTTTAATCTGTTGCTGTTTCATATACACTCTGGCCCTCTAGCTCTATGGCTTATTTTTCTATCCATTATCTTGGCTAGTTTATAAGCCATCTTGGCAGAGTGGAAAGACCACTGAAGGAGATCTTCATTCAAGTTCTGTCTCTGATCATCCTTGTGACCACTGGTAGGTCATTTAATCTTTGCAAACCTATACTTCCCCATCAGGCAAATGGAAATAATTCTTGCACTCTATATAACAGGATTTTTTTGTGAAAGCATGTAAACCTTATGTAAACCTTAAAATACCATAAAAATTGTAAGTTGTAATTACCTATGTAGAAATTTCCCAGCTATTAACTTTTCCACTCCAAACTAGGGGGTTAATAGCAAGGGTTAATTAATACCATGCTGGGATGGGGGACAACATTGATATAAAGTAATGACTATTTTTCCTTTCTTGTTTATAAATTTTGTGGCATCCTTAATGTATTATTGAAAGATCTTTGTAATTTAGCTCCAACTTAACTTCCCAGCATTATTTTCATACTACTCCCCTTTAAGAACTCTACATTAAAGCTAAATTACTTTAGTACACTGTTCTCCAAACAGACCTCATGCTTTCCCATTCCTAGTTTTTGTTCATTCCATTTCCTGTACCTGAAGTATTCTCCTCATCCTTTCTCTTAGTCTCTGCCCATTGAAATCATGCCTTTCTTTCAAGGCCGAGCTCTTTATCTAGGAGTACCACTTTTATGAACTTCTATGAACTCTCGTAGTACTTTGCTCCTACCTTTCCATGCTTTCTTACTGATTTTGGTTTCCCCTTAGCTATGCCTTACTTCCCCTTACTAAACTCTTTGGGTGCAGAATATCTTGTTCATCTTTGTATCTCTGTTTTTAATAGCATCTTATACACAACACACTTATAATAAATGTTTCTTGAGTGAATGAACAAATGAACTGGCTCTTAAAAGCAATTTCAAAGAAGCATTCCCAAAATGTTTCAAATATCCTTAGAATAAGTATGTTGCTTTCTAAACTAATAGTTATGAATTCTGATATGTTTCTTTGATGGGAATAATTTTTAAAAGTAAGGGCACTCCAGGCTTATTATTTTATAGTCACATCTCATAATATGTATATATATATGCATATATATATAATATATTGCTGTTAAATAATGTAATTTTTCTAGTTATTCAACACACATATACAATAATGGTTCTTGTTTCTTTATACTCTTGCCTGGTGAAACAATGTCTATGGAAGAAAGGATTATGTTGCCAAAAGGATGGACAGTATTAAATTAGAATAATACTTTCTGATAATACTTGTAGGAATGACAGGAAATGTTAGTCCTAAGGGATTGTTTAATCTCTTCAATAAGGAATAATCTCCATACAGAAGCTCTTGTGTCAAAAGATTCTAAAAAAGGAAAGTAGTTTGATTTTAAAGTATGGCAATTAAAGCCCGATTTTAGTTGGGAATTTCAGTTATTGCTCTCGTAGGCCTTGAGGGAAACAACAGTAAAAACTAGCTACATTGAAAAAAATACACATAAGACTCCTATTTGCTAAAATCATAGGGGAGCTTTCTGCTTCTATGTGATTATTATCCTTTTTATAACTGTTAACTGTTTCCTTCTTTTTTTGGTTCCCTAAACTAAAATAGAAGACATAGGCCTGAACTTGGAACCAAAGAAACTTTGGTTCATATTCTGTCTCTGACATATACTGTGTGACCCTGTATGACTCAATTAACCTGGGAATATTCTCTAAGCTTAAAAGGTACAGTCAAACTCTTTGGCTCCCTCCCTATAGGGGAGTTCTAACTTCCTTCTCCTATCATCCTTACATAGGCTTAGCTGAAAGTGAACTTAAAGATCATCAGTTTTAATCATCTCATCTTATGGCTTTGGACACTGAATTCCAGAAATGTTAACAAACTTACCCAAGGTCACACGATTATTTAGTAGTAGAAATGGAACTAGAACCCAGTATTTCTATTAGTTTAGTCCAATATTCTATACCATTGCTTACTTCATAGGTTGGTTGTTGTCCTTCATTCTCAAAGAGGAGTAAACTGATGTCACTGAATCAGGGTCAAGGTACAGTGTGTCCTACTGTGACTGATCAGAACAATGTGAGCTTGGAAGGCTCTACAGGTCAGGCACAAATAGTCCACGTGAACATTTGGAGTGGAAATGTCTCTAAATTTGCGCATCTCACATTTCTTTTGAGCTACAACAATTCTGCTTTGCTCATGGAGCACAGCGCCTTCTTTGATAAGGATACTCTATGCTGCGTGGCCCTTTGCCATTGTCTCCCATATCACACAATTGATTCCAAAGTGCTTCAGAGAGACCTTCAGAGTGTCCTTGTATCTCTCTTACCTCTACGTGAGGGCTTGCCTTGTGTGAGTTCTCTGTAAAACAGTTTTTTAAGCAAATGTCTATTTGGCATTTGAACAAAGTGGCCAGCCCATTGGAGTTGTGCTCTCTGCTGTGTTTGGTACCTTATCTTGCCACATGATCTTCCTAAAACAATTCAAGTGGAAGCAATTCAATTTCCTGGCATGGCACTGGTATACTGTCCAGGTTTCATAGACATACAACAATGAAGTCAGCACAACAGATCTATAGACTTTCAGTTTGGTAGGCAGTCTAATACCTCTTCTCTCCCACACTTTTCTCCAGAGCCTCCCAAATACTGAAATAGCTCTGGCAATGTGTGTGTCAACCTCATCATCTGTGTGTACATCCTTGGAAGGTATGCTGTCAATTTAAGTGAATTTCTCCACAGCATTCAATATTTTTCCATTTACTGTAACTGATGGTTCCACATATGGATGGTATAGAGAACCTCTGTTTTCTTGGTATTAATTGTTAGGCCAAAATTAGCATGAGCAGCAGAGAATCAAGGAGGACAAGGCTGATAATTTTCTCTGCTGACCCAGTAGAGATGCCTTACTTAATTGTCCCATGATCTTATCATCAGCATGAGCATTTCCTTTATCAATTCAGGAGGGTCAGAAGGAGCCAGATTGTGAAGAACTTTATATGCCAAAACAGAGGAGTTGATATTTGATCATAGAGGTGAAAGAGATCCAGTGGAGTTTATTAAGTAAGGAAATCACTTCAACAGTTGTATGGAAGTTGGATTGGAGTGGGCTGAAGCTTAAGGTAGGGAGACCAATTAGGAGGATATTGCAAAAGTCCAGGTGAATGGTCTTCAGAACCTAACTCTGAGTAGTATTTATGTGTGAAAAGGAGGGGATTAATAGGAAATATTATTGAACTAGAGATAACAAAATTTGAAAGTTGACTGGATACATAGAACAAATGAGAGTGAGGAGTCAAGGATGATACTAAGATTGCAGACCTGTGTGTCTCAAGACATGGTAATGCCCTTGACAAAATCATGGAAGTTAAAAATAAGGGTGGATCTGGAAGGCAAGATATCAAATTATGTTTTGGACATGAGGATTTGATTTAGAACTTCCATTTTGAAATAATAGGACATTGTTGATACAAGAATAGAGCTTAGAATAAAGCCAGGTATAGAGATCTGGGAGTCATCTGTGTAGAGATCTTAATTAAACCATGGCAGTAACATATGCCCATATGAATCATCAAAAGTAGTTAATATCACCCATTTTGAAAGAAGTTCTTTGTCACATCTTGGATATATGCCCTGGGAGGTCAGCACACTTCTCTTTTTCTTTTTCTCATGAGGTCAATATATAGCTGTCTCATTATCCTGCAGTAGAGTCACTGACCACCAATACTTTGTTCTTCTGGTTCTCCCTCATGTTTTCTCATCTGGTGGTACTTCTAGATCTATTTAATCATTCCTTGGAGGACAAGGAGTTGTTTCCTTATCAGAGTATCCAGTTCCTTCTTTTTTCTTTATTTTTTTTCAGCCAGAGACAAGGTTTATTAAAGATCCACTGTATTTGGCCAAACTCTTAAGGAATCTGAACATTTGTGAGCTATTGGCTAGGTTCTTAAGGAATCTGAGCACCTTAATGGATATAAGATGGACCTTATATACAGAAAAACTGTGGGAGGGATCTGATAAGGATCTTGATGGCAGTGACTGTGAGGTTAAGAATGGGGTCTAGATAGAGTTCAAGGGTGGGAAGTAGCCAAGGGCCGTAGGGAGGTAAGACAATGGAGGGCTAGGCTAGGTTAAGGGTAACAGAGAATTGGGAGATTGGGCATAGGCAATAATGAAAGGCCAGTTGATAGGATTATAACCTCAAGGGAACACCAGAAACTTCCTTGATCGAGTAGGAGAATTCAAGGAGAATCCCTTAGACAAATGGGACCCAAATTCTTTTTGGGGTAAGGGGCAAAGGTCTTGATTTGGGCCCATACCCCATCATTCCCCCCTCAAACAAATGGGACCCAAATTCTTTTGGGGTAAGGGATGAAAGTCTCGGCTTCTGAAACTGCTTCCTGCTGGCAAGGGGTGTAGAGCTGTCTCTGCCTCTCTGGGTTTCATTCAAGGAGTTAGACTTCAGGTACAGTAGGCTAGAAAACCTTGGACTCAGAAGTTGGTAGCCTGAACAATCATCTGGAAGTTGATAGCTAGGACCCTGGAGGAGACAAACCTGGCAAGGAGGTTAACAATAGTTGGGATGGCACGAGTAGCTCACCCAGGAATTCCCTGATCCCAAAATATTAGCTCAACCATTTCCCACATTTCCAGGGGAACATGGGAAGGTCTGGTGCACAGAGGGGAAAAGGAGATGGGAGGCTTAACTAGACAATATTGGTTCCCCAACGTCACCATCAGGTCCCTTCCCAACAAAAGGCAGGGCAAGTGGAGAGCATAAGGAAGGAGTATTCAAACGACATATCCTTAAATAGGCAGAGGTGGGAGTATGTCTGGAGATATCCCTTAGCTCTTCAATGCCCATGACCAGATGGGTCAAGGGGTGGGTAGGGCCATGGACCAAGAGCCTGAGAGCATCAGGCCAAATGCAAGACAGCCTCATAACTGTCTGCTTGAAAAGTACCTCCAAGCCTTCCTAGGTGCTTGGAGAGCAACCCCAACTGCAGGGCAAGAAAGAAGGGAGGCTTACATACTTTCCAGTTTCAGCTGGAGAAGAGCTTGGGGTTAGGCAGTTCTTCCTGGTTAGCAGGGAACCATATGATGAGGTCTAGATGTTTAGGGGTGCTGGGACCCTGAAATCACAAAACATGGGTCCTGCCCAAATGAATTTGACCCAAACCTTCTTTTAGCCAGAGACAAGGTTTATTAAAGATCTTCCATATTGGACAGACTCTTAAGGACTCTGAACATTTGTGAGCTATTGGCTAGGTTCTTACAGAATCTGAGCCGTTCCTTCTTCTTGAGAAAGAGTCTTAAATTTATTTCCTAGTTCCAAGTGTTGAGTGGTCTTCCTTCCCATTCTTTTCCAACTGTGGCATTCTTCTGTCTTCCAACTTTCTCCATAGGTCAAGATTTTCCCCTGCCTCTTTACGTCCTTCTTCTTTCTTTTTCCTGAGTCAGGTCCTGTGTGTCCAGGTCAGTGCTCTTTCCATAACACTACACTGTTCCTAAGGGAACTTGGAGGAAAACATAAGAGAAATTCTTACCAATCTTTAAAAGCAGTTCATATCCTGACTTAAAGCATGAAATCTGATTAACTCTATTTCAGAACAAGTTATTAGTCTCTTTTGTTCAGTGATTGATAATTTAAAATGTACTTTGTTCTAATTCTTTAGTAATGTGTCTCTCCCAACTCCCCTGCTATTTAGAAAATGCAGCAGGAGGGAAACTTTCATTCTCACTTCTTGGAAGAAATACAGTTGGAAGATACGTGATTGTGTCAGTGAATGAACAAGAGTTTCCAAAATTATCTGCAGAGAATCCTGTGGTGTGAGCAAATGAACCTTCACTGCCCTTAGCTCTGTCTAAAGTATATTTTAAATTAAGGGTCAATAAGATTTCTCTTTATTCACACACAAACTTCCTCTATGAATTCCTAAAATCTCTGATCATCCTCTTACTTGTGTACCTTGGGTTAATGTTAACTTCTCTTCATAAAGTCAACTAAGAAAGAGCTATTGGCATTTTTTTCAGAGTTAGGTTCTACCTTACCTTGTAGTTTTAGGCATTCAGTTCTATCATGGCATGACCAAAATCCATAATAGGACAGAATTTCTGGGGGGAAGAAAACAAGGGAAATACAATGAGTTCCATTTTAGACACATTGAATTCAAGATGTCTTTTGTACATCCAGCTCAAGATGTCCAAATGTTGGATATGTGGGTCTAGAGATTAGGAGAGATGTTAAAGCTAGATGAGCAGATTTGAGAATCATCAACATAGAAATGATAATTGAATCATGGGAGCTGATAGGATCACTAAATGAAATAGTATAGAGGGAGAAGAGAAGAGGATCCAGGATTAGGCCCTGTAAAACATTAACTATTATCGGAGGATCCAGCAAAAGGGTATGAAGAAGAGCGGTTAGACAGGCAGAAGAACCAATATAGAACAGTGCCATCAAAAACCAGAAAGGAGTATCAAGGAGAAGAGGGAGATTGACAGTGTCAAAGTCTGCAGACAGGCCAAGAAAGACGACAAATGAGAAAAACCATTAGGTTTCACAATAAAGATATCACTCGTAACTGTGGAGAGAGCAGACTGATTTGAATGATGAGTTCAGAAACAAGAAGACAGTGGAAGGAAAGGAAATGGTCATTTGTGGATAGTCTTCTTGAGATGTTTAGCCACATAATAAAGAAAAACATATTGGCTAATACTTGTGGGGATGGACAGATCAAGTGAGGATTTTTTGAGGATGGGGGAGAGACATGTACATATTTGTAGGCAGTGGAAAAGCAGCCGTTAGGGAGAGATTGAAGATCAATTAATGAGTGAGAATAAAGGGTGTGTGTGGGGGGAAACGTGCTGGAGAAAATGGGATGGAATGGGATAATTTGTGGATGTAAAGGCTTTGCCTTGGTGAGGGAAAGGCCTACTTCTTTCCTGGGAGGTGATAACAGTGAGGGAGGACATAGCAAGTGCTTAATAAAAGTCTATTGATTTCTCTAATTTTTAAAGGCACTTATGGATCTTCATTTCTGTTTTCTCCTTCACTCATGCAAAGTACCTGTGAGTCAGATAAGATCATTGATATAAACCAAGCTGGTACCCTAGGATGGATATAATCCAACTCTTTTAATTTTTACATGGTGAAACTAAGGCCAAAAGAGGTTCAGTAACTTGCCAAAGGTCACATAGTTAGGACTTGAACCTGGGTCTTCTGGATCCAGATCCAGTGCTCTTTCCACATTGTATCACTGACACAGATATAAAAATTTATATTTTGTAGAGGAGGACATTTGGGCCTGGTCAAATCTACAAATTTCTCTGTGCTTTGCTTTAGATGTAACAGTGGTCCTCCAGATTGTTAGGCCCTTTAGGCCAGTACATGAACTGATTTTATAAATCAGTGGAATAGTGTGGTGGGACAAAGCACAAGGTGAGGTATAGTTATATCAGGGATAAATTAAGGGATGAGCTCCCATGGGCATGTTCCTAGATAAGGAGAATCAATAGCAGGGTTTTAAGCAACAATATTCACTCATTCATTGTTTCACTCATTCATTCATCTGCTTGATCAATTTGTTTATCGACTTTTCTATAGGTCAGGGCAGGAGAAGCTGATGATATAGAAACTGGGAGCTGTGCCTCTTCCATTATGTCTTGTTACCTCCCACTGAAATCACTAACCAACTTCAACTTTTATCTGGGACAACTCAGACCTTCTCTAATAAACCTTATCAAGGAAGGTCCTTTGGTGCTTTTTAAGTCTGAAGGAACCCAGACCTCTAGGTTTTCCTAAGAACTCTCCAGGAGAACTAATATCCAAAGCTTTTGTTCACTCCTAAAAGCTAGCAGACCTCCCCCTGCTGCCTTTCCTCTGAGCTAAGGATGTATCCTATTACTTTATTTATTTAATTTTTTTTTTGGTGAGGCAATTGGGGTTAAGCGACTTGGCCAAGGTCACACAGCTATTAAATGTCAAGTGTTTGCTCTGAGGCCAGATTTGAACTCAGGTCCTCCCGACTTAAGGGCCGGTGCTCTATCCACTGTGCCACCTAGCTGCCCCGTAATATTTGACCTCCCCTGTTTTTTTTTTGTTCCTTTTTTTTGTTTTTTTTTTTTTAGGCAATTGGGGTTAAGTGACTTGCCCAGGGTCACACAACTAGTAAATGTCAAGTGTTTGGTCTGAAGCCAGATTTGAACTCAGGTGCTCCTGACTTCAGGGTCAGGGTTATCCACTGAGCCACCTAGCTGGCCGCCTATTACTTTAGCAAGAAAATGGAGAGCTTTATGTGTGGATTTCCATTTCTTCAATTCTTTTCATGTCACCCTGGCTGTTAATCTCAAAACCCCTTAACACTGCCCCCTTCAAGTCTCTCCTACTTTTGCCCATTCTATTAAAGCATATGGCCCACAACACTCCTTTGTGTGGCCCAAAGCAAATTAAAATGTAATTTTACTTAACAGGATAAATAAAAAATAAAATAAAACATAAGTAATATTTCATTTTAAAACTAATTCAATAAGTGGCCCTCAGGGATTCTTATGTGCAGATTAAAAACCCCCATTTCTATTAGAGGTTGACGCCACTGTCTTATGGTAAAGCCCATCTCTTTGCAAAGGTCAACCTTTCTAAATTTTCTCAGGTAGATCACAAAAATAATTACCCCTCCCCTCTGATCTTCAGTCTTTCTGTATGTACTGGTTCTTTCCCTACTGCATTCACATAGGGATTCCTATTTCTTGCCCAAAAACCCCCAAGCAAACAAGCAAACAAACACCTTTCCCTAGACTATACTATCCCCCAGCTACCATCTGGGAGGGATCTATCACAGGGAGGAAGAGTCTCCCTTTTGCAGCCAAACTCCTAGGGGAAAACAAACAAACCTATGTCTGCTTTTCTCTTCTTCCACTCCTCAGTCTTCTACAGTCTCTTTTCACAACTGATTGGTCCTTTTTTTCTGTTTCTGGTCTGACTTAGCCTATCTTCCTTGTTTGACCACCCTTTTGACCCTGTTGACCATCTTTCCTTACTGTACATGTTCAGCTAGCTATGCAGTGGGACAATAGGCATTCTTTACTCATTTATTTTTTTCCTGTGGGTGCACAATGAATCCATTTCCACTAACTTGTTGCTTTGCTTCACTTAGGAGAATAAGGGAACTGTTCTTTCACCTAGCTGCAACTTCTTTACAATTTCTAGTTCAATTTATAGTGATAATGACAATATTGGTACAGTTTATTTCCTATAGAATTATGCTGGTTTTTTGGTCACAGGGAAAGGATTTGATATTCAAAGTATCAGCAGTTAAATTAATATTCATAGATTGCCTAAAAAGAATATTGTGCTTAATATCTGCTGTTCCCCCTCAACTTTTCTGCCACTATGCAGAAGCATATGAACAAGTCACTTCATGTTTTTTTTTTAAATTGGATTCAATGGCCAAATAATTCATCTTTTAGTCTTTTTCTGTCATGTCTGATTTTTCATGACTCCATTTGGGGTTTTCTTTGCAAAGATGGTGGGGTGGTTTGCCATTTCCTTCTCCAGCTCATTTTACAGATAAGGAAATTGTGGGAAACAGGGTTAAGTGACTTGCTCAGGCTCACATAGCTAGTAAGTGTCTGAGACCAGTTTTGAGCACCAGTCTTGTGACTCCAAGCCCAGCACTCTAGTCCCTGTGCCACTTAGCTGTTGCCCTCAATAATTCATCACCTACTGTCTAATTTACTGTTGATGGACCTTTTTATACTTTTATAGGCTGGCCTTTGGACTACTGTTAAAAGATCATAAAATATTAAAAAGAATTTTAAAACATATACATATATACACATATATAAGTATAAACAATAACAACTGATTATGATGATTTCTTTTTTGAGAAATAGAAACATCAATGTAATAGGACTATACTGAAATGTTCAAGGGTAAAAACCTGAAATAATGATATAATTTGAATATGCCAATACATAAAGAATGTATGATTTCCTCATTGCACTGAACTCTTGGTATAGGAAATTGCTAAATTAGTGTAGATCATACCGTTTATGTTTGTAAAGTTGCTTGAGCATGTCAAAATTTAGTGACTTGCTGAAAGTCATTGCAAAAATATCAGAGGTAAG
Source organism: Vombatus ursinus (assembly GCF_900497805.2). Classification (NCBI taxonomy): domain Eukaryota; kingdom Metazoa; phylum Chordata; class Mammalia; order Diprotodontia; family Vombatidae; genus Vombatus; species Vombatus ursinus. The sequence goes on from NW_020954630.1 coordinate 4,677,127, forward strand.
ATTTGAACCTGGATCTTCTTTGTTTTCAAGTCCTGTGCTCTCTCATTGCTTTCAACATGATGCAGCATAATAGCATCCCTGATTTATCTTCTGTCTTTTCCCCATCTCTCAAAACTAATACAGGGATGAAATCCTAATCAGGCTCAAACTGATAGTAGAAAGAATCAGGGAAGCAATGTTGATTCATCTATTCCCTAGGTTTCACCAGTGGAGCTGATTCCATGACTGCTGATTATTGCCAAGTTTTGATCCCTCTTTTGACTTTGGACTCCTTGTATGTATATTTTATTTTTAATATTAATTTACTTACTTTTAGTTTTCAACATTCATTTCCTCAAGATTTTGAGTTCCAAATTTTCTCCCCATCTCGTCCCTCTCCCCACTCCAAGATGGTATGTATACCGAATATCCCTTCCCCTAATCTGCTCTCCCTTCTATCACCTCCCTTCTCTTATCCCCTTCCCATTCTATTTTCCTGTAGGGAAGGATAGCTTTCTATACCCCATTGCCTGTATATCTTATTTACCAGTTGCATGTGAAAACAATTTTTAACATTTGTTTTTAAAATTTTGGATTCCAAATTTTCTCCCTTCCTCCCTCCTCACCCACTCTCATTGAGAAGACAAGCAACACAATACACGTTATACATGTGTAGTCATGCAAAACATTTCCATAGTAGTCATGTTGTAAAAAACTAACTGTATTTCCCTTCATCCTATCCCACCCCCATTTATTGTATTCTCTCTTTTGACCCTGTCCCTCCTCAGAAGTGTTTGCTTCTGATTACCCCCTCCCCCAATCTGGCATCCCTTCTATCATCCCCCCACTCTCTTATCTCCTTCCTCCCTATTTTCTTGTAGGGTAAGATAGATTTTCATGCCCAATTGAGTGTTTATGTTATTCCCTCCTTAAACCAAATCCAATGAGAATAAGATTCATTCATTCCCTCTTACCTTCATCCACTTCCCCTCCACTGTAAAAGCCTTTTCTTGTCTGTTTTTTTGTGAGGTAATTTACCCCACCCTACCTCTCCCTTTCTCTTTCTCCCAGTATAATCCTCTTTCACTACTTAATTTTATTTTTAGATATCACCCTTTCATCTTCAACTCACCCTGTGCCTATCTATCTATCTATATATACATATAATTTTTCCCCTCCAACTACCCTAATGATGATAAAGATCATGAATTACAAATATCATCTTTCCATGTAGGAATGTAAACAGTTCAACCTTAATAAGTCCCTTATGAGTTATATTTGAAAGTCGAATTTTCTATTCAGCTCTGGTCTTTTCATCAAGAATACTTGAAAGTCCTGTATTTCACTGAATGTCCATTTTTTCCCCTGAAGGATTATACTCAGTTTTACTGGGGAGATGATTCTTGGTTGTAATCCTATCTCCTTTGATCTCCAGAATATTATATTCCAAGCCCTCCAGTCTCTTAATGTAGAAGCTGCTAAATCTTGTGGTATCATGATTGTGTTTCCACATACTTGAACTGCTTCTTTCTGGATGCTTGCAATATTTTCTGCTTTATTTGAGAACTCTGGAATTTGGCTGCAACATTCCTAGGAGTTTTTCTTTGGGGACCTCTTTCAGGAGGTGATCAGTGGATTCTTTCCATTTCTATTTTACCCTCTAGTTCTAGAATATTAGGGTAGTTTTCCTTGATAATTTCTTGAAAGATGATGTCTAGGCTATTTTTTTGATCATGGCTTTCAGATAGTCCAAAAATTTTTTGAATTATCTCTCCTGGATCTATTTTCCAGGTCAGTTGTTTTTCCAATGAGATATTTCACATTGTCTTCCATTTTTTCATTCTTTTGGTTTTGTTTTACAATGTCTTGATTTCTCATAAAGTCACTAGCTTCCAGTTGCTCCCTTCTAATTTTTAAGGAAGTATTTTCTTCAGTGAGCTTTTGGACTTCCTTTTCCATTTGGCCAATTCTAATTTTGAAGGCATTCTTCTCCTCATTGGCTTTTTGGACCTCTTTTGCCATTTGGGCTAGGCTATTTTTTAAAGTGTGATTTTCTTCAGTATTTTTTGGGGTCTCCTTTAGCAAGCTGTTGACTAGTTTTACATGATTTTCTTGCATCACTCTCATTTCTCTTCCCAGTTTTTCCTTTACTTCTCTTACTTGCTTCTTAAAATCCTTTTTGAGCTCTTCCATGGCCTGGGACTGATTCATATTTTTCTTGGAGTCTTTGGATGTAGGAGTTTTGACTTTGTTGTCTTCTTCTGGTTGTATGTTTTGATCTTCTTTGTCACCAAAGAAAGATTTCTACAGTCTGACTTTTTTGCCCAGTTTGCTCATGATCCCAGCCAATTACTTGAGTTAAGGTAGGGGCTGCTTCCACTGTGGAGAATGTACTTTCCCAAGCTTCAGGAATTTTGTGCAGCTGTTTTCAGAGATACTTCTAGGGACCTGTAAATTTTCAGTTCTTCCAAGGTGCTATGATCAAGGGTGAGGTGTTTACTCCTTTCCTGGCCTGTGCTCTGGTCTATGAGTGACCACAAACACTCTTTTCTGCCTTGGAACTGTGAAGATGATAACTTTTCTACCACAACCACAAGCTCCCCCATGCCAGTGCTCCTCCTGTCCCCAGGACCGCCACCCAGAACTGTGACTCAGATCCAAGCACAGGCAAAGCAAGAGATTCCTGCCTCAGCACCAGTAAAGAGATCCCAGCAATACCCCTCTGATCAGCCACTTGGTTCCCCTTTGGTCTATGGACCAGGAGCTCTGGAAGCAGCCCCTGTCCCCGAGCTGCATCAGGACTGGGGCTGGGACCTAGCTTCTTTCTCATTGAGGTCACAGACCTTTCTGACCTTCTAAGTTTTCTTTGGTGTTTGTGGGTTGAGAAGTCTGGAAACCATCACAGCTGCCCATGATTCAGTCCCCTGAAGCCTGCTCCAGGTTTGCTGAGACATGGCCTTTGCCTGTGTGCTTACGTTGAACTGCTCTCCTCTCCCAACCTGGCGCAATAGACCTTTCCAATCAATCATCCAGGTTGTCCGGGGCTGGAAATTTTTTTTCACTCTATCTTTTTGTGGGTTCTGCTGCTCTAGAATTTGTTTAGAGACTTTTTTTTGCAATTGGAGTTAAGTGAATTACCCAGGGTCACACAGCCAGTAAGTGTCAAGTGTTTGGTCTGAGGCCAGATTTGAACTCAGGTCCTCCTGACTTTAGGACCAGTGGTCTATCCACTGCGCCACCTAGCTGCACCTTAGAGACATTTTTACAGGTATTTGGAGGGATTTGGGGGAGAGCTCAAGCAAGTCACTACTTTTACTCTGCCATCTTGGCTCTGCCCCCTCCTTGTGTGTATCTTGAACGTTGAGTTTTAACTTTGTGAGTCCTTTCTGTGAACTTTGATAAAATTCTGCCTTTCAATCCCTCCCCAAATTACTTGCTTTGATTTTATTTGGTCTTCTGACTTCAATTCTTAGCCATATGTTACAGTCTTGAGATTGACTCAGGTTTCTGTGACAGATATTGGTAAAGTCTTCTCTGGTCATTCTCTATATCTTCATATTTTAGTACATCACAAAAGAGAGGGAAAAAAAGTATTTCCCCTAGTACTCACATTAAATTTCTTGTTAAGGCATCCTGAAATCAAGGGAAAAATAGTCAAAAATCAAATAATATAAAGCAGACTTTCTGCTGAACTTTTACTGAACTATGCAGGACACTCTGAGATGCTAAAGACATAAGCTGTTCTGCTCCATCTGATGCCACCTCTTTCTATTTACTCATCAAATTCTTTTTAGGTGTTTGCTTCTTTTTTCTAATTTTCTTCTTTTACCATTCCATAATTCCTGTCAACTATGTCCCATCTTTTTTGTACATACCTGCAGGAGAGATTGGCCTTGGGGTTACATCAGCTTGGACTCAACACTTGCTTTCTATGTGAGCACTCAATAATAGTTGCTTATCCTCTGGTGTTCTTAGATAACTCCAAGACTATAATTTACAGACATTTTGTAGACATGCATTAGAGAAGGGTTTCTCCACAATGGCAGTTCCCTATTCTATTGAAATTGCGTATTGAGACCACACAAAACCAGACAAAACCACTTTATGTGTTTCTTTACCCTTGCTCTTTTCTTTGATCTGATTTCTCGGTGATGTATCATTTATTTGCTCATTTCTGAGTAGTATCTTTTAGGTAATAGAAAAAATACATTCTTCACTGTTTCTTATTTATAACATCAAACTCATGATTTCTGGCTGTTCTTTGATATCTCTTTCACTACTTTAAACTTAATTTATCATTCCTTCCCATATTCTCAAGCAGTTGTAACCTCAACCATCATCTCTCTCTCTCTCTCTCTCTTGAATCTTCAACCTCTCCCTCTCTCTGGTTCCTTCCCTACTGGCTTCAAATATGCCCAAATTCCTCATTCTTTAAAAAGTTTTCACTAGACTCTACCACTCCCTTAAGTTGTTGTCCTATTTCTCTGCTCCCTTTATCAGTCAAACTAGAAAAGCTATCTATATGAACTTCTTCACTTCTCTTTTCACTCCTCAACCTTCTACAATCTGGTTACTAGCTTACTTGTTCTTCTGAAACTCCTTTCTCCAGTGTTACAACAAACTCTTAACTATACAAATCTGATCATCTTTTCTCACTCCTAATTTTCCTCACCCTATGTGCTGCATTTGACACTGATAGCCACCCTCTCCTATACTTTCTTCTGTCTTAAATTTTGTGATACCAATTTCTCTTAGTTTTCATTCTGCCTTTTGGATTATCTTTCTCTGTTACGATTGTTGAAACATCTATAACATTCCCTATCTACAGATCTTCCCTCAGGTTCTTTCCTGAGCTTTCTATTTTTTGCCCCTTCCTCTATACTCTCAATCTCTCTTGGTAACCTCATCAATTTCCTTGGGTTTAACTGCTATTTTTATGCAGATGATGAGCATATGTACATATCTAGCCCAGTCTCTGCCTTGAGCTCTAATCCCAAATGACTAGTTCCCCAGTGTTTCTTTCAAACTGGATGTCAAAACCAACATATTAAAAATTGACCCCATAGTCACACTTCCCCCTCCAGTTACCCACTCTATTTTTATTTTTAAATTTAATCGTGTTTTATTTTCCCCAATTACATATGAAGAAAAATTTTAGCATTCATTTTTATAAGATTTTGTGTTCCAAATTTTTCTCACTCCCTCCCCTCCCCTCTTCTGAAAATGGCAGGCAGTTGGATATAGTTTATACATGTACTATCATATAAAACATATTTCCATATTCATCACAGTTGTGAAAGAAGAAACAGATCAAAAGAAAAAAAAGCATGAGAAAGAATGAAGTGAAAAAAATATGCTTCAATCTGCATTCAGAGTCCATCAGTTCTTTATCTGGATGTGGATAGCATTTTCTTTCATGAATCCTTTGTACTTGTCTTGGATCATTGTGTTGCTGAGAAGAGCTGAGTTATTCATAGTTGAACACCACACAATGTTGCTAATACTGTGTATTATGGTTTCCTAGTTTTGCTCATTTCACTTTGCAGCAATTCTCACAAGTCTAAGCTGTTGGGGTATTTTTCCCCTGAGCTCTGCCTGTTCATCATTTCTTATTGCATGATAGTATTCCATTACGTTCATATACCACAGCTTGTCTAGCCATTCTCCAACCGATGGTCATTTCCTCAATTTCCTATAATTTGCCATCTTGAATAGGGCTGCTAATAAATATTTTTACATGTGAGGTCCTTTTTTATGATCTCTTTTGCATACAGACCTAGTAGTGGTATTCTGTATCAAAGGGGATACAGTTTTATAGCCCTTTGGGTATAGTTCCAAATTACTCTCTAGAATGGTTGGATCAGTTCACAACTCCACTAACAATGCATTAGTATCCCAATTTTCCCATATCCTCTCCAGAATTTATCTTTTTTTGACATATTAGCCAATCTGATAAGTGTGAGGTGGTGGTACCTCAGAGCTGTTTTTAATTTGTGTTCCTCTAATCAAAAGTAATTTAGAACACTTCTTCATATACCTATATAGAGTTTTCACTTCTTTATCTGAAAACTACCTGTTCATATCTTTGACCATTTATCAGTTGAGGAACGGCTTGTATTTTTGTAAATTTGACTCATATCTCTATATATTTGAGAAATGAGACCTTTATCAAAGAAACTTGCTGTAATTTTTTTTCTCAGCTTTCTTCTTTCCTTCTAATCTTAGTTGCATTGCTTTTATTTGTATGAAAGCTTTTTATTTTAATATAATCATAATTATTCCACATTTTGTAATTCTCTCTAACTCCTGTTTGGTCACAAATTCTTCCACTCCCCATAGAACTAATGGGTAGACTATTCTTTGCTCTTCTAATTTGATTACTTAATTGTCTATGGTACCTTTTAGCAAGAAGTAGTTTCCTCCCTTTTCACCTGTGATTAGGTTAATTTTTACTTTTACTTTTTATGAGATCAGGATTGCTACCCCTGCTTTTTTTCTTTTTTTTTTTTACTTAAGCTGATGAATAATAGATTCTGCTCTAGCCCCTTACCTTTATTCTGTGTGTCTCTCTGCTTCAAGTATGTTTCTTGTAAACAACATATTGTAGGATTATGGTTTTTGAGCCACTCTGCTACTTTCATTTTATGGGAGAGTTCATCCCTTTCACATTCACAATTATGATTACTACCTGTGTATTTCCCTGCATCCTATATCTCTTTCTGTTTGCTCTCCCTCTCTTTCCACCCTTTCCCTCCTCACCAGGGTTTTGCTTCTGTCTACCATCTCCTCTGATCTGCCCACCCTACTGTCAGTCCCTACCCCACCCCCTTAACTTAATCTCTTGCCCTCCTACTTCACTTTCAAATAAGATAAATATCTATATTTAGATGATTATGTATCTTATTCCCTCTTTGAGCCAGTACTGATAAGAGCAGGGTTCAAGTGATGCTTACCACCCACACTCCCATCTTACCCTCCACTGTAGTAGGTCTTTCTCTCCTCTTCATGTGAGATAATTTACTCCATTCTACCTCTCCCTTCTGCACCCAGTGTACTCCTCTTTTTATCTTTTAATTTGTTATGCCACTCCCTCAAATTCACCTTATACCCATGTCCTCTGTCTATGCATATTTCTTTTAGCTGTAATTTAAGTGATACATTTTTTTTAAGAATTACAAATATCATGTTCCCATGTAGGAATACAAACAGTTGAGCTCTATTGAATCTCTTATGTTTTCTTTTCCCTTTTTACCTGCATATGCTTCTCTTTGGTCTTGATATTGGAGGTCAAATTTTTGGTTTAGTTCTGGTCTTCTCATTACGAAAATTTGAATTCCTTCTATTTCATTGAATGGTCATTTTTACCCTTGATGCATTATGTTTAATTTTGCTGGGTAGATAATTCTTGGTTGTAGTCCTAGCTCCTTTACCCTCCAGAATATCATGTGCCACCTCCCATCCTTTAAGGTTGCAGCTGCCAATTCCTATTGATCCTGATTGTGACTCCCTGATATTTGACATTTTTTCTGGTTACTTGTAGTATTATTTCCTTTATCTGATAGTTTTGAAATTTGGTTATAATGTTCTTTGGAGCTTTTATTTTGGGGTTTCTTTTTTAAGATGATAGGTGTGTTCTTTCAATGCCTATTTGGCCCTTTGGTTCCAGGAAATGAGGGCCATTTTCCTTGATAATTTCTTGAAAGATGGTGTCTAGGTCCTCCTTTTGATTATGGCTTTCAAGTAGTCCAGTGATTCTGATATTATCTCTCCTGGATCTATTTTCCAGGTCTTTAGTTTTTACCATGATGTATTTTAAATTTTCTTCCATTTTTTTTTCATTCTTTTTAATTTGTTTGAGTGATTCATGATGTCTCATAGAGATATTAGCTTCCACTTGCTCAATTCTAACTTTTAGGTATCGTTTTCCAATTAACTTTTGTACTTTCTTTTCCATTTGTCCAATTGAGTTCTTTAAGGAGTTGTTTTCTTCCATGGATTTTTGTATCCCCTTTCTCATTTTGCCAATTCTACTTTTTAAGCAATTTTCCAAGCTGTTGACTCTTTTTTCATAATTTTCTTGCATTGTTCTCCTTTCTTTTCCTCATTTTTCTTCTACTTCTCTTATGTGATCTTTACGCTTCTTTTTGAGCTCTTCCATGAGTTCTTTATGGGCTTGAGACCACTTCTTCTTTTTCCTTGGGGTTTTGCCTATAGGTGTTTTGACATTATTGTCCTCTTCTGAGTTTGTGACTTGGTATTCCTTGTCACCATAATAGCTTTCTATGGTTTGATTCTTTTTGTTTGTTGTTGGTTTTTTGTTCTTCTTTTTTTTGGCCTTTTTCCTTTCTTTTAAATTTGAGCTCAGCTCCCAGGATGAAAGGGGCTCTGTCTCAGGCTTCTTGTGCTAGTGGCTCCAGATCCTGGCTGTTTACCTGGTGCTGCACTGATGTTGTCCTGAGGCCCTTGGGAGACCCTTGTATCTAGAGCTGTGTTGAGGGAGTGGGGTAAGTGTTGACTGATGCTGCTGGTGTCTGTAGGGGTCTGGCAGCTTACTTGGTGCTGAGCTAGGGTACTAGTGTTGGTGTCTGGTGTATGCTGAGGTAGGTGGCATGTTTCTGTGTTTCCCCAGGGCTACACTGAAATATGTGGTGGTCTGGCCTCTGGAGGCTGCCTCTTTTCTTAGAGCTAAGCTAAAGTATGGTGGTGTGGGTACTGGCAGCTGCCTGTTTGTTAGGCCTCCCTGTTGGGTTGTCATCTACCTGTTCACCCAGGGCTATGTTGAAGCATGTGAAAGTCAGGCTGCTGGAGGATGCCTCCTTACCTGGGGCTACACTGAAAGATGTGGTAGTTCTTGAAGCTGGAGTCTTTCAGTTCCCCCTGGCTATACTAAGGCACATAGGGGGTCCTGATGTTGACATTTGCTCACTCCACCACACTGGGGCTCAGGATCTCCCACTGGTTTTGCTGAGGTAGGACATACTTCTGACTTGCTGGGCTGCTTCCCATCTGGACTTTCCCTCCCTTCACCCCAGTGAGATGTACCTTTCTTGCCAATCCTCCAAGTTTCCTGGGCTAAAATATTGTTTCACCCCATCTTTTTCTGGTTCTGCTGTTCCAGGATCTGTCCTGGGGCTCTATTTTATGGTTATTTGGAGGTATGAGAGAGTTACAGTGATTTACTGCTTACTCTACCATCTTGGCTCCCAGAAGTCCTTACCCACCCTATTCTAAACATCATATTTTCTGTTGAAGGTGCCACCATTTTTCTACCCAGTTCATAACTTTGGAATTTTCCTTGACTTCTCACTGTCTCTCAATGCATATATCCCATAAGTTTCTAAATCTTGCTGTTTCTTCTCACATAACATCTCTGACATCTAACTTTTTTTTTCCTATTTGCAAAGTTACACTATCTCATCTCAGGCTGTTATTGCCTCTTGCCTGGATTATTGCAATAGCTTTTCTGTTTGGCCTCCCTATCTCAAGTGTCTTATCTCAACAATTCATTTTACATACTGATGCCAAAATTGTTTTCCTTAAGTACATATCTGAACATGCCTTTCCCTTATTCAATCAAATATGGTCATTTTCTTTGTCTATAGCATAAAATGTAAATTTCTTTGTTTAGCTTTCTTAAAAAATAAGTTTTTATTGATATTTTCTTTCAAAATCCCCACAGTTATTTTAAATATCTTGCCTCCACCCCTGATAAATATCCCATATGATGAATAGTTTTTTTAAAGGAAAAAAAATAGCACAACTGGCTAATACATTGAAAAATCCAGAAATAAGTGCAATGGGAAAGACCTGTGTACCTCCCACTTCCATGAAAGGATGGATTGGAGGTATCTTCTTATATCTCTTCATTTGAGTCTAGATTGATCTTTATAATTTCATTATATTTGCTTTTAATTTTTTGGCATAGTTAGCCTTTCCATTTACATTGTAGTTACTATGTTTATTACCTCCTTCTCTTTGCTTACTTCAGGTTGCATCAATTTATATAGATTTTTCCATGCTTCTCTGAATTAATCACATACATTATTTCTTAGAGCACAGTACTTTTCCATTAGATTCATGTACCCCTGTTTGTTCAGCTATTCCTCAGTTGATGTGTATCTATTTTGTTTCCAGTTCTTTGCTCTTACAAACAGTGAATCATTCTGAAGATAATGGAGTATTCCTGTGAAATCATGAATAACAAGAATGTTCTTGAAGTTTCAAGAGAGAGAGAATGACTGACTCTTTGGCAAATGCCAGGGCTAAGAGTTAATATCTTTTGGGGTCCAAGGGTGGGGCCAAGATGGCAGAGTAAAAACAGTGACTTGCTTGAGCTCTCCCCCAAACTCCTCCAAATACCTATAAAAATGGCTCTAAACAAATTCTAAAGCAGCAGAACCCACAAAAAGACAGAGTGAAACAAATTTCCAGCCCAAGGTAACCTGGATGGTTGATCAGAAAGGTATATAGCGTCGGGCGGGGAGAGGAATGCAGCTCGGCATGGACATGCAGGCCACAGCGAACCTGGAGCAGGCCTCAGAGGACTGAATCACGGGCAGCTGTGGCAGTTTCCAGACTTCTCAACCCATGAATGCCAAAGACCACTTAGAATGTCAGTGGGAAAAGTCTGTTTCTGCTGTGAGAGAGAAGCTCAGGGTCCCAGCCCCATTCCCTAAGCTCGGCCCTGGGGTGGTGGCTGCCTCCTGAGCTTCTAGACCACAGACTGAGGGGGAATCAAGTGGCTGATCAGAGGGAGATTGCAGGGATCTCTCTGCTGTGCAGGATTCTTTTGCTTTGCTCATGCTTGGATCTGGGTCACAATTCTGGGTGGCGTTCATGCGGTGAGGAAGAGCACTGGCATGGTGGAGCTTGTAGTGGCTGTGGAGAGGAAATCCTCCTCACAGTTCCAAGAGAGAAAAGAGTGCTTGTGGTCATTCATAGACTATAGCACAGGCCAGGAAAGGTGTAAACACCTCGCCCTTGAACAGACAACCTTGGAAAAAATGAAAATTTACAGGTCCCTAGAAGTATCTCTGAAAACAACTGTGCAAAACCTCTGAAGCTTGGGATGGTACATTCTCCACACTGGAAACAAACCTCTACCTTAACAAACTCAAGTAATTGGCTGGGATCGTGAGCAAGCACTGCAAAAAGACATGTGGTCATGCAAAACACTTCCATAGTAGTCTTGTTGTGAAAAACTAAGTATATTTCCCTTCATCCTATCCTACCCCCTATTTATTCTATTCTCTCTTTTGACCCTGGCCCTCCTCAGAAGTGTTTGCTTTTGATTATCCCCTCCCCCAATCTGCCCTCCCCTCTATCAACCCCCTGCTCTCTTGTCCTCTTCCCCCCTTATTTTCCTGTAGGCTAAGACAGATTTCCATACCCCATTGTGTATGTTATTCCTTTCTTAAGCCAAAAAAAGGTGAAAACATACAACCAGAAGAAGAAAATGAAGCCAAAACTCCTACATCCAAAGCTTCCGAGAAAAATATTTGGTCCCAGGCCATGGAAGAGCTCAAAAAGGATTTTGAGAAGCAAGTAAGAGAAGTAGAGGAAAAATTGAGAGTGATGCTAAAGGAGACCCAAAAAAATACTGAAGAAAATAACACCTTAAAAATAGCCTAACCCAAATGACAAAAGAGGTCCGAAAAGCCATTGAGGAGAAGAATGCCCTAAAAAGCAAAATTGGACAAATGGAAAGGGAAGTCCAAAAGCTTACTGAAGAAAATGCTTCCTTAAAAATTAGAATGAAGCAATTGGAAGCTAGAGACAATTTGAAAAATCCAGGCACTGTAACACTAATCCAAAGGAATGAAAAAATAGAAGACAATGGGAAATATCTCATTGGAAAAACAACTGACCTAGAAAATCTATCCGGGAGACAGAATTTAAAAATTATTGGACTATATGAAAGCCATGATCAAAAGAAGAGCCTAGACATCATCTTTCGAGAAAATATCAGAGAAAACTGCCCTGATATTTTAGAACTAGGGGTCAAAATAGATATTGAAAGAATCCACCGATCACCTCCTGAAAGAGATCCCCAAAGGAATACTCCTAGGAATATTGTAACCAAATTCCAGAATTCCCAGGTCAAGGAGAAAATATTGCAGGCAGCCAGAAAGAAACAATTCAAATATTGTGGAAACGCAACCAGGATAACACAAGATTTAGCAACTTCTACATTAAGGGATGGAGGACATGGAGTATGATATTCCAGAGGGCAAAAGAGATAGGACTACAACCAAGAATCACCTACCCAGCAAAACTGAGTAAAATCCTTCAGGGTAAAAAATGGTCATTCAATGAAATAGGGGACTTTCAAGCATTCCTGAGGAAGAGACCAGAGCTGAATATAAAATTTGACTTTCAAATACAAGACTTAAGTGAAACATGGAAGAGATAAACAGGAAAGAGAAATCATAAGAGACTTCTTAGGGTTGAACTGTTTACATTCCTGCAGGGAAAATAATATTTGTAACTCATGAGTCCTTTGTCAGTATTAGGATAGTGGGAGGCAAAAATTATATGCATGTATAGATAAATAGATAGAGGGCACAGGGTGAGTTGAAGATGAAGGGATGATATCTGGAAAATAAAATTAAAGGGTGAGAGAGGATTATACTGGGAGAAGGAGAAAGGGAGAAGTAGAATGGGGTAAATTATCTCACATGAAACAGACAAGAAAAGGCTTTTACAGTGGAGGGGAAATGGGGGAAGTTGAGAGGGAATGAGTGAATCTTATTCTCATAGGATTTTGGCTTAAGAAAGGAATAACATACACAATGGGGTATGGAAATCTGTCTTAGCCTACAGGAAAATAAGGGGGGAAAAGGAGAAGAGAGCAGGAGGTTGATAGAGGGGAGGGCAAATTGGGGGAGGAGATAATCAAAAGCAAACACTTCTGAGGAGGGACAGGGTCAAAAGAGAGAATAGAATAAATGGGGGGTAGGATAAGATGAAGGGAAATATACTTAGTTTTTCACAACAAGACTACTATGGAAGTGTTTTGCATGTCTACATATCTATAACCTGTATTGAGATGCTTGCCTTTTCAATGAGGGTGGGTGGGGAGGGAGGAAGGGAGAAAATTTGTAACCCAAAGTTTTAAAAACACATGTTAACAATAAAAAATAAAAAATAAAAATAAAAAAAGAGTTAGTATCTTTTGCCCACTTTTCTTTTCTAAATAATCAAATTGATCATCTCTAAACCAATGCTATGGCTTGAAAGAAGTTTCTGCCTAAAAGCAGTAGGGAGGAAAGATAAAATGTGATAAGGAATTATGCAAATGCATCAAATGAGAATAATCTATGAAGGAGAACTGATAGCCTATAGTGAAAGATGTTATTTTTTAGGTAACAAAATGCTTAAGCTTCTCTTGTTAAATTTGTTAAGTAAACAAAGTTTCTTTGGGGTGAATTTCTATTTTCTTTGTAGATCCTTTCTCTGTACCGTCAACCAATTTCCTCATCTGTAAAATGGGAATAATAATAGCACAGCTTTACTGAGTATTTGCATGGGTCACTTGTGGTAATGCATATAAAGTGCTTTGCAGAAGCTAAAACTCTTAAAGTATGAGCTGTCATCATCATCATTATCATCATCGTCATCTTCTTTTTCTTCTCTTTCTTCTTCTTTATTATTATTATTATTACTGTTATTATTATTATTTGGGACCTTGCCAAATGAATGAGGGTAATCTGGTGAATTAATTCAAACTAATATGCTTTTGAAGGATAATGGCATAATATATTATCCTTGCAAGATGAAAATTCCATTTTAACAGAAGACTTCAGTGTCTTAAGTAGTGACTCCAAGGTTAAAAATTGGGCAGACCAGGATGGGAAAATACTTTGGGACTGAGGAAGGACCTATTGGCTATTGTCAAAACATACCATATCATTTAATTGGTGTATTTACTTTACTGATAGACTAATCTAACACCATAAAAAAAAACTCTTGGATACAGACATCAAAGGGCCAATGTGATAACCAACACAATTTGCCATAATGGCTTAATGGTATATATTTCTTTTGTTGATTTGAAATTTTACCATCACAGCATCACTTTTGGAAATAACTGGAGATACATCTTCTTTCCACAAACATATGGAGAGGCTGGCTATGTCTCTTGTTACTCAAAATTAGATATTAGCAAATGAGTTGTATTCACAGAATATCAGGGTTACAATGTACCTTAGGAATGAAGAAGTTATAGCAAGTAGGAGTAACTTGTGCTCCAGTGAGGCAGAAGTCCTAATGATATACATAGCACTTTAGGAAGAAGAAATAACCCTGTGCCCTATAATAGCATGCTGCTTGTAGACTGATTTGGTTGTATTTATGCCTAGCCTACATGTAGACTTATACAGTTTCCCTGCACTGAGCATTGTTATCACTCCAAAAAAAATGGGCTTGCATGAAAAGATTGTGTTGCTAGTAAAAGAAGGAGATGAGTAGGAGGAATCAGAAGAAAAAAAAAAAGGAACAAAAGTTTCCTAAGCTTTAGTAAGTTTCAATAGATAATATTAGAAGACAGTACAGCTAGGTTGTGGGGATGGAAAGCTGCAGTCATTAGTTCTGGAGAGTGAGCCAGCTTGTCTTCTAAAAAGGAGTGGCATTCAACCATTCAAGTACATTAAAATAAGACTTCAAAATGGCATTTTAATCTGGTCCATTATTCTGGGATAACAGGCTAATCATGTAAGGATGTTCAAGAGTATGAGAAGAAAGAACTGGGGTGGAAGCAGGGTAACTTGAATGCCTTGTTCTTGAATTTGTAGGTGCCTGCCTTTCTTTGTGCATTGTAATGTGCATATACTAGTGTATGACAATTCTTGGTAAAGAATTAGATAACCTGTATTTTTTCCCCAGGGTGTTGTCTGCCCATGGATAGGTTGAGATATAGTGTCTGTACATAGTTGGCAACATTCCAGAATAGTCTTTAGTAATGCTCTGTATTCAGGTTCATAGGATACCATTCAGTCTGATAATCCCTGCCTAAGACTATTTCTATCAATATGGTATGACCAGTTAAGGACCAAGAGAGTGACAGATGGGATCAGGGAGAAGAAAAATGTCAATGACATATTCAGGGCTGGCCCCAGGAAACATTGCAAAGTTTGGTTCATTCTTCCTTTTCCTGAGCATCTTTTTCCTGTTTCTCAGAAACAGGATGAGCTATCCTCCCAAAGTGTGTTCTACTTCCTGATAGTCCCAACAAAGGTGTTAACTAATAACTAGTAAGGGCTAAACCATATTCAGGAGTATTGGAATTTATCAGGGAGTTCTAGAAGAATAAAAAAGGTTTTAGCATTCACAGTAGAGAAGCTAAACTATAATTCAAGAATGATTTGTTATGGAATCAAATCAGTCTTTGTGAGTCTGTTTAGGGTTTTCTTGGTAAAGATACTGGAGTGTTTTGTTGTTTCCTTCTCCAGCTCATTTTACTGATGAGGAAACTGAGGCAAACATGGTAAACAGGGTCACACAGCTAGTAAGGGTTTGAGGCTGTATTTAAACTCAGGTCTTACTGACTCCTGGACCAGTGCTCTATCTACTATGTAACCTAGCTGCCTCTTAAGAATGATTAGTGGCAGGATTAACATCATAGGCTAGAAAAAGATAAAACATTACCCATGTGCCTAATGATAGAAACATCTCTGTACCCCTTTAGTGTTTAGGTATCCTTGTCACTCATTGTACCATGAGGGGTTAGCTTTAACTGTTTTTTTCCTGTCTGTATTCTTCCCAGTCTTGACATCTTATATACATAGCCTCAAAGGAGTATATTGCTCAATTGTAATTTCTCAGGACCTTCACATAGCACTTCCTCTCTCACAATCCTCCTAAGGATCAGAAACTCAGTAGGAGAAAAGTTTTAAATATTAAACATCTTCTGGAGGTAAGATATGGCTCCTGTGTTAATGAAAATCTAGTGTAATTTACAATCACATTTGCTGAATCAGGCTTGATAGAATTGCAGAGCCAGCAGGGACACAAGAGACCACCTACTCTGATTGGCACCTGACTAATAATACCCTGTACACATTGACCAATGGCCATCCAGACTTTGCTTGCAGACTTAGATGATTAGGGTGTCCACAAACTTCTGAAGCAACTCATTCCACTCAGGGAAAGCTCTGTTTATTAGGAGTTTTTATTTGCCTTTCCACAACTTCAATCCATTGCTCCAAATTCTGCTTTAGCCAGTTGATGGCTCTTTGACCTCACTCAGTGAGAATTTACTTCCTTCATCAGTAGAGATAGCAATCTGTCTAGGCCTTCTTCTGCAATTTTTCTCTGTGTCTGGTTCTTTTTATTTTTTAATGTTTCTCTTAGGCCTTTAAAAACTCCTTTGTTTCCTCCAAGTGACTCCTCCCTTTTAACAACAGCACTAGGAACCAAAACAACCATTACTACCAGGACCACAACCACCCAACAGTCAAGACAATGTATACATTTCTACTTCTGTATTCCTCTACCTCTCTCTGATTTTAAGATTATAATTTCAATTAATCTGAGTTTAGCTGACTTTTGCTGTTGTTTTCATTTTTATTATTGTAGTCATCGGTGCATATTCTCCATACTAAACTGTATCAGTTCATATATATCTTACTCTTTATCCTAATTCCTCTTATTTGTTATTTCCAACAGTGTAGTAGTAAAAACTCATATTTTCCTTTTTAACATCAATATTCTTCTGGAGGTGGCAAGACATAATGTAACAAGAACAAGTCTTAGAGACAAGAAGACCAAGGCTTAAATCCTGCCTATGACACACACTATCTGTGTGACCCTGGGGCAAATCACTTAACTTCTCATTGATCAAGGAAACTATTTGAAATTATAAGCTGCAGAAAAGGTGCCAAACTGCATTAGAAGACTGAATTTCCTTACCTGGGAGATTACAATACAAATTAAGAGACAGATCAGTTTCCTATCCCAATATTTCAGTAATATTCTGTTATACTCTCATACCACATTTTTAATCAATTTCCAGTTGATGGGCATCTGCTCTGTTTAGTTTATTTATTTTTGGCTTCCACAGAAAGGTGCTATAAATATTTTAGTATATTTGGGATCTTTTTCATTTTCTATAATCACCTTCCTTGAGCTATATTTCCATGAGTAGAATTCCTGGGTCAATCAATTTACTAAGTTTTCACTCATATTTCCAGATTAGGTTCTAGCAGTCACAGCTCTTCAAGTAGTTCATTTGTGTGCTTATCTTCCCAAAGTCTCTCCAATACTGAGTATTTCCATCTTGTATAATCATTTGGTGGGTATGAGGTAATAACTGAATTGTTTTATTTTGCATTTTTCCTTAAAATTTCATAGTTCACATTTACCACTTGGCTCTCCATATGTTCTCCCTCACTTTTATTATAAAACCAGTCTACCTTCTTTTCCATTCATACAATAAAATTGATGTGTTCTGTATCACTTTCTATACACACCATCTTTGATAATATTCTACTACCTACTTCAACATGTTTTGCATGTTTCCATTGTGCTTTGGATCACCTGTAATTGGGATTCTTCTAAGGTCATGGTGTTCTACCAGTGACAGTTGTTTAGCACCTCTAGAAGAAAAGAATCAAGATAAGGATTGGACCTGAGGTTCCACTATTATAAGGAATTCCTACTTAAGGCAACTTTCTACTGGTGCGAGTCAGCACTTTTCTCTGTCCTTTATATAAATTATTGCCTGTAGCACTGAGAAGTCAAATGATCAGACAGCCAGTATATGTCATAGTTGATACTTTGTCTCCCTAATATATTCTTTGTTCTAGGGGCAACTCAATGTATACCAATGTGGTGCCTCCAGAAGAATATTAGTGTTAAAAGATGGCTTTTCAGGGAGGCAGAGCCAAGATATCAGAGAAAGCACTCAGGTGAACTTTCCCAACATTCTTCTCCAATCAAAGCAAATTCTGGAGTGGCAGAGCCAACAAAAGGTCAGGGTGACACATTCTTCCAGCCCAAGACAACTTAGGAGATTAGAAGTAGAGATCTGTGACATAGGGGTGGAGGCTGGCCTGGAGCCCATGTGGATGTAACACATGTGTTGGGACTTGGTGATGACAACAGAAGCAGCAGGTTCCTGGAGCTCTCAAGCCAAAGATGGTAAAGGGATCTAGCAACTGGTCAAAAAGAGATTACAGGGGTCCCCAATGCTAGGATTGGATGTAGGACTTGGCACTGTTTGTCAACTCCATTGCCTGTACCCACTTCCAGGTGACTGGGAAATAGTTTAAGGGCAGGGAGAAGCACTTTTGATCACAAGGGAGCAGGGGCCCCGTGGAGCAGTATTACTTCTGTTGCCTAGAGACTTGGGGTCATGGGGAGCAATTTCACTTCCAGTCACAAAGGATCAGGGACCTTGATGAGCAATATCAATTGGAATCCTGAGGTATCATGGGGCCTTCCTGGGTAAGGAACAGAGCACAGACAAACAGAGCAGTGACCACCTTTCCCTAGGTCATGTCACCTAGGAAGCACTGAAAACTTCCCAAACCCAGGAACTGTCTCTGAAAACAGCAGTGCAAAAAGCCTAAAGCTTGGGACAATACCCTCCTACTCCCAATGTCAGGAACAGAGATCAACTTTAACATAAAGTTCAAAGTCAAGAAATAATGCTGGAAAATGAGTAAACAGTACAAAAAGAATCTGACCATAAAAATCTATTATGATAACAGGAAAGGTCAATACACAAACTCAGAAGAAGAAAATAATAGCAATACAAGCACAATCAAAGCTGCAAAGGGGAAAAAATGTGAATTGATCCAATAAGTCCAAGAAGAATATCTTGAAGATCTTAAAAATGGTTTTCAAAATCAAATAAGGGTGATAGGGAAAACTGGGCAAACAAATGAGAGTGAGAGAAGAAAACTATGAAAAGACAATTAATACCTTTTAAATCAGACACAAAAATAGTGAAGATAACAACCTTAAAAAACAGAATTGACCATGTGGTAAAAGATATACAAAACATCATTGTTGAAAATAACTCCTTAAAAAGCAGAATTGACCAAATGGAAAAAAGTGGTACATAAAACTCACTCAAGAAAATAATTTTTTAAAAAAATTAGAATTGGTTACCTAGAACAAATGACTTCATGGGACATTAAGAAACAATAAAACAGAGTCAAAAAGAATAAAGAAAATCAAGAAATTGTGAAATATTAGAAAAACAGCTGACCTGGAAAATAGATGGAGAAGAGATAATTTAAGAATTATTGGCTACCTGAGAGTCATGATCAAAGAGCCTAAACATCATATTTCAAGAAAGTATTAAGAAAAATGCCTTGATATCTTAGAACCAAAGGTTCAAATAGAATTTGAAAGAATTCACCTCTTGAAAGAGATCCCCAAACAAAAACTCCCAGGAATATTACAGCCAAATTCCAAGGCACCTAGGTCAAAGATAAAATACGTCAAGTCACCAGAGAGAGACTATTCAAATATCATGGAGCTATAGTCAGAATCACACAATATTTAGCATTTACCATGTTAAAGAAACAGAAGACTTGGAATATGGCATTCAGGAAGGCAAAACAGTCAGCATTAGAACCAAGAATATCCAATAAAACTGAGTATAATCCTTCAGGGGAAAAAGAGATATTTAGTGAAATAGAAGACTTTCAGGCATTGCTGATGAAAACAGCAGGACTGAGTAGAACATTTGATTTTCAAATACAAGACTCAAGAGTAGCCTAAAAAGATAAACATGAAAGAGAAATAATAAGGGACTCAATGAGGTTAAACTGTTTACATTTCTAAGTGAAAAAAGGATACATACTTCTCCTAAGAGCTTTATGATTATTGGGGCAGAAGCACAACAGACTTTAGAGGAAGACAAGGATGAGAAGAGAGAAAGATAAACAGAAGAAAAAAGGTTGGAAGAAAATTCATAGTTATGAATTATAACTCTGAATATCAATAGTTCTCTCATAAAACAAAATTAGAGAGTAAAGTAGTTAAGAAATCAGAATCCTACAATATGTTGTTTACAAGATAAACCAAAACACATAGTGAAAATAAGGGGTGGGAGCAGAATCTATTATGCTTCATCTGAAGTAAAAAAAAAAAGGTAGGGATAAGTCATGATCTCAGACAAAATAAAAACAAAAATAGACCTAATTAAAAGAGATAAGCAGAGAAGCTACATCTTGTTTAAAGGCACTATAGATAATGAAGTGCAATATCAATACTAAACATACATGCATGAAATGGCATAGCATTCAAATTCTTAAAGGAAAAGTTAAATGAATTATAGAAAGAAATAGACAATGGAACTATACTAGTGGGTGACCTCAAATTTACCCTTCTCAAGCTAGATAAATCCAACCATAAAATAAATAAGAAATAAGTTAAGGAGATGAATAGAATCTTAGACAACATAGATATGATAGACCTCTGGAGAAAACTGAATGGGAATAGAAATGTGCATAACTTTTTCTCTGCTGTATATGGAACCCCACAAAAATTGACTATCCCTTTTCAGATGATAATGCAATAAAAATTACCTTCAATAAAGGGTCATGGAAGCATTGATTAAAAATTAATTTTAAATCAAATAATCTAATCCTAAAGAATGAGTGGGTCAAAGATCAGCAACATAAGTAAAGAAAATGACAAAAATGAGACAACATACCAAATTTTACTTGTGGGATACAAAAAAAGCACTAGGTAGGGGAAAATTTATATTTCTAAATGTATTCATCCATAAAAAAGAGAAAGAACAGATCAATGAATTAGGCATGAAACTAAAATAACTAGAAAAAGAACAAATTAAATATTCTCAATTACATACCAAATTGGAATTCTTGAAAACCAAAGATGAGATTAATAAAAGTAAATGAAAGTAAAATAAAAGTAATTAATAAAAGTAATAAAAGTAAAACAATAAAAGTAATGAAAGTAAAACAAAAATGAAATGAAAGTAAAACAAAAAAACAAAAAAATGAACTAAGAAATAAAACTAGGAGCTGGTTTTATGAAAAAAAATAGATAAGGCATTGTTTAACTTGATTAAAAAAGGAAAGAAGAAAAACCAGTTACCAATATAAAAAATGTCAAAGGTGAATGCACTACCAATGAACATGAAATTAAAGCAATTATTAGGAGTAATTTTGCCCAATTTTATGTCAGTAAAACTAAAAATTTAAGTGACATAAAAGAATATTTTAAAAATTTTAAATGGCCCAGATCAACAAAAAAGGAAATATAATACTTAACTTACTTTATCTTAGAATAAGAAATTGAATAAAATATAAATTAACTCCCTAAGAGAAATTTCCTGGTACCAGATGGATTTACAATTGCATTAAAACAATCATGTAGCAAACAATCCCAATACTATCTAAACTATTTGAAAAAATAGGTAAAGGAGTCTTTCTGAATTTCCTTTTTTGACACAAATATGATTTTGATACCTAAATAGGGAGAACAAAAACAGAAAAAGAAAACTATAGACCAATTTCCCTAATGAATATTGATGCAAAAATTATAAATAAAATACTACAAGGAGATGAAAGCAGTATATCACAGCGATCATACACTATGACCAGGTCAGATTTATACCAGGACTGTAGGACTGGTTCAATATTAGGAAAATGATAAGCATAATTGACAATATCAATAAGAAAAACAACAAAAATGATGTGATTTTCAACAGGTACAGGAAAAGCTTTTGACAAAATACAACACCCATTCCTATTAATAATGCTAGAAGCATAAGAATAAATGTAGCTTTTCTTAAAAAATAAAACCAAGATCAAGCATTATCTCTAATGGGGAGAACCTGCAAGCTTTTCCAATAAGATGAGGAGTGAAACAAGCATATCCATCATCACCATTATTATTAAACATTTTATTAGAAATGTTAGCTATGGGAATAAGACAAGAAAAATAAAGTCTAGGAATAAGCACAGGCAACTAGGAAACAAAATCATTACTTTTTGCCAATTACATGATGGTATATTTAGAGAACACTAGAGAATCAACTAAAAACAAACAGTTGAATAATTTAGCAACTTAGGAAAGTTGCAGGATATAAAATAAACCCACATAGATCATCAACATTCCTACTATTCTACCAACAAAATCCAGCAGGAAGAGATTAAAAGAGAAATTCCATTTAAAATAACTGCCGTCAATATTAAATACTTGGGAGTCTGTCTGCGAAGACAAACTTAGGGACTATATGAATAAAGTTACAAAACACTCTTTACACAAAGACAGATCTAAATATTTGAAGAATTATCAATTTCTCTTGGATAGGTTGAGCCAATATAATAAAAATGACAACTTTAAGTTATTTTACCTATTCAGTGACATAGAAATCAAACTACTAAAAATTACCTTATAGATCTAGAAACAGTAATAACAAAATTCATCTGGAAGAACAAAAAGTCAAGAATATCAAGGGAATAATTGAAGAAAATGTGCAAGAAGGCCACCATTGCCAAAATTTCTCCCAGTATCTTTCCATTCTCCTTCCCAGAAAACCATTCTATGTAACAAATTTACATATATGACAAAAACAAGAAAAATTAGCAAAATTTATCAATATATCAAAAAAGTGAAAGCATATGCAGTGTTTCACACTTGTAGATCTCCCAGCTTAACAAAGAACTGGTGTAGGGCTATCTTTTTGTATCTTCTTTTTCATATCTCTTCCATACTTGTTCTACATAATTTCATAACATTCACTTTTTATAGTTTTGTCACTAGCAATTTATTCATGTGGGTTAAACATATGCCCTGTTGTAAGTATCTAGATTTGTCCTTGGAATGATAATATATTAAGTTACCAACACCCAAGTTTTAATTTGTTGTTAATGATATTCTTCCTGAAATGAGAAATCTTGAAGTAGAGGATGCTGAATGGGTAGAAAAAGGCACAGAAAGAGGAATTGACATTCTGCTAGTGTTAATTTCACCGAGTCTGCACCTACTCAGTACTAACTCAGATTTCTTTTTAAAAAATCTTTTGATATAATTTTTGATAGTTGGAAGTTAGAATTCAATGCCTACAAAAAAGGAAGACAATCTATGATTTTTCCACCTCCAGTTCTTATCTAGCCTCTCTACTGAGGTGCTTCCAGGTTCACTTCAAATGTGAACTTCTTTGTGAGATCTTCCATGATTTCCTCCACCTAGTGGTGATTTCTGCCTTATCTTAATGTATAAGACTCTTTTCATTTACCTAACAGATTCTACTTTATGTTATTGTTTGTGTACAACTCTCATTTTTTCTATTACAAGCTCCTTAAAGGAAAGAACCACATTTTACCTATGTCTGTATTTCCCCGCAGTTCTCAGTATAGTGTTTTATACATTCAAGACATTTAATAAGTATATGTTGAATGAATAAATGGAGAACGACACCCAAACATTATAGAATATTTGCAATGTAAGAAATCTAATGAAATTACCCTCCTCATTTTACAGATTATAAAATGATAATAAGTCAGTATATCTGTTTATTAAGGATCTGTCTTTCATCAATGTTTATACAATTTCTACCCAACAGATTTCAATGCCTTTTTAATTTAGTAGGTGAATTTTGAAGGTTATGGTCAAAACATTTTCCATTTTGTGGCCAATCTGGTGACAAACCTCACTAAATTTAACTCAATTGCCTTGGACAGATATATAGTCTGTCATGATGTCTGCATTTGAAATATTTTAAGTTCAGTAGGACTTGTTGGAGTATACATTTCATTAGTATAACCCTTGAGCACTCACAGTTATCTCCTTAGTTTAATGAGGCATTGGAGTAGAACTTTGTTGGAGAAATAATACTTTTAATATAATTGAAATAATGAACATATAATATGATAAGCAACTGGATGGTCAGTCCATTGAGTAAGCATGTGATACATATATCTGGAATAGGCACTATAGATGGATGATAATTTGGGCCCATAATTGAATGGGAGTGAAAAAGTAGGGTAAATTACCCTGGCAAAATTGTGCAATGCTATTAATAATTCCAAACTTATCATCTATGCAAAAAAAAACACAAAACATCTTTTCAGTACAAATGAATGCCCTCTCAGGGATCTCCTATGATTTTGAATCCTAAAGTGCCACAGTCTCCAGGGAATAAAAATTGTAGTTAAAGTTGTAACACTCCAAAGAGCAATAGGTAGATTCTTAGTAGACACAAGTTAACTTCAGCATATTCCAGTGATGACATGTACTCAAAAAATAGTATAAGGGAGTCATTTACAAAATGTAGAACAGAAAAGGAGGTGAGAGTCACATGATTTTTGTGAATGTTCAAAGGCAGACAAACTGAGTGCTTCCTGGAACCCTCATCGATGTAAAAAAGAATTTAAAGGGCTCACAGGAAACTCTCTAGCTTATTGGACATGTCTTGTGTAGGAGATTTATTGAATAAGATAGACAGGAATCTTACAAAATGAAAAGACATGGACAGGTTCTGGTCATCAGTATGTCACTAGAGGAGGGGAGAGAAATTCCTCATCATGGCAAACATAGATTTATTATAGTGAGAAAGTCTGACATTGTTCAGACATCAATGATGATGATGACGATAATGATGATGATAATGGTAATGAAACTAATTATAGCTACATGAAGAATATGTCACAAGAGGAACTCCCAGTAATTTATTTTACTTGCTACATTCCATAAGTCATCCCCCATCACTGTGATTTAGTAGATCCTAGGAATATGTCTTCAGTATAAGAGTTTAAGATCTCATTGGGAGTGACACATTTAGTAATTATCAGAAACAGTATTGGTACACATTTTCTTGACTACAAGTCAAGTGTTCTATTCAGTATTGCAGAATGTCAAACTTGTGACCTGTGGACTGCAAGTAATTTAACAAAATTCCTGAATGTGCCTAAACCAGGTTAAAATGTAATTAGGAAATGTTTAGCAAAATGAATAAAAATATAATACAATGTAAATAATGTTAATTTGGTGTTTTCTATGCCAGTATGTGGTCCACAGGGATCTGTTCATATTAGAGTTTGATACCATTGCACTGTACCATGCTGCCTAATAAATGATGCTTTATATTTTTAAAGGACTTTATGTTTACCCAAGCACTTTTACACATAGTTTTAATTTGGTTATCAAAATAACAATGTAAGGGCAGGTGCTATGATCCAAATTTTTCCACAGAGAAAGAAATTGAAGTTCAGAATGACCGAAAGCCTGACGATCACACAGATAGTGTTAATTTTCTTTTTTATTGCTGATGGATTAAAAAAAAATGAAGACAATGAATCCAGTGCCATTTGGACTTCAAGAGTTCTGTAATTTGAATAAGGCTAGGATTTGATTCAATATATAAGAAATGACTGCAATGAATCTTTAATTCTTAAATGTTGACAATTTCTGTCAACAATTTAGTTTTAAAATTTAAATTATTTTTTGAGCACTGTTAACCACAGAAAATAGATGATTCTATTTATGCAACTGAAATAACTTTAAGAAGCCTCAAAGTCAGAAGTAATAGGCCATTTCTTTTGTGGGATATTTTAATGCTCACAAAAAAATACTTTGGTTTTAGGGTGGTCCAAAGTTTTGTATTTCAGTTCATTTCCTCTGCTTATATAAATGGATTTTTATTTATGTCTACATCAGGAAGGACAGGATTTGAATTGTGACCTTTGTCCCTTCTCACAACGTGACCCAGTATGTTTCTCATTGACACATTTTGTTCCCTTTGGACCCTATATATTCATTCATTTTAATTCAATTTAATACTTAACAGCAATTTATTAAGCAGCTTCAGTGTGTTGCTTTGTGATAGGAGCTAGGAAATCTAAGACAAAAATATAATGTTTGTCCTAAAGGAACTTAAATTCTACTGGAGAATTCAACATGTGCATAGATAAATAGTTATTGGGCAATTTGAAAAGGGAGAAAATAGCAACAACTGTGAAGATCAGGAAAGAATTTATAATGGCAGTGTAAGTCACTTAACCCTGATTGCCTCACCAAAAAGCAAAAAAAAAAAAATAGAGGAGAAGGAAGGGCATTCTAGTCATGGGGGAACGGCTTATGGGAAGGAATTCCCAGAAGTAAGAAATGTCATGTATTAGTTCAAGGAATAGCTAGAAGACTAACTTGGCTGGAATATAGAGTGTATGAAGGACAGTGTGATGAAACAATACCAGAGAGGTAGGTGAGAACCTGATTTTAATTATCAGGATGGTCAGCAAGTATTTGGTTCTGCAAGTGTTTGACCACATACCACTCAGCATCAACAGATTTTGAGTAGGAGAGTTAGATGATGCAACTTGTGCCTTTGCTAGTTTTGTGAAGGATGGATTGGCAGGAAGAAGAGATTAGATGTAAGGAATCCATTTAAGATATGACCAAAATGATCTAAATGAGATGTTAGCTGCATCTTATTTAGACATTTAAAGCTACATTGGCATATCTGCTGCCAAAGCTAATCCCCTCATTCTATTTTTTTTTCCTTTTTGCAAACTTCAACCCTTTAATATGATAACAATTTATACTTGAGGAATATATTAATGGTGAGTTTGCATGGCCAAAATCCCAAGTTTACCTAATAATTGCTATTAAATTGTAAGTGCGGAATATAGTAAAGGCAAAAAAAAAGTAGATGAAATTACCTCTGAAAATCTAGAATTATAAAATTACAGTGTCACATATGCCTTAAATAAAATTCTCTCTTTAATGGAAATACTAGACACCCAGTAAGTGAACCAGCTAACTTCAGATCAAACTAACTTCTTAACAGCTCAGTTCTAAAGGTAAATGATTTCTTAGATTTACCTATTACCCCCTTCATAAGCAAAGGATAATCTTGTCACATTGAATGGCAATTGCTTTGTGAGCATTAGAAGAAACTGGAGTGTTTATGTGTCAATAAGTTCTTTCTGTAACATGTCATTTTTGCAAGAAAGCATATAGTTTATTTTTTAAAATGAGAAGTATTTTTTAAAGTAGAGTTATATTGCCCATATACAATATGCTTTTTGCATATTTAAGAATATTTCTAGGTTTGGGAAATTCATATTATTATGCTCTTCTTCCCCTACTTCTTATCCCTATTAACTTAAAGAATCTTTTGAAATAACTGCTAAATGCTTCACTTCATGTTGCAGACTGGATGAGTTGGATGAGTTAACAATTACACTTACAGGAAGGTAGGTTCTGATACTAGGAAAAAATTCCTAACACCACATAAGCTAATTTTAATTCATTAAGGATTTTTTTGTGATGAATCAAGGTTTGAGGTATTAACAAGCACTGTCCTAATCTTTGAGGTCTCCCTTTTTTTTCAGTTTGTGAACAAACCCACCTCTTCTTCAAACTTCTTTATTTCTGTTGAAGGCATGTTCACGAGCTGAAATTCATCCTTGACTCTGCCCTCTCTACTACTCCCTATATTCAACTATTTGTCAAATCTTGTTAATACTACCTCCACAACACCTCTCAGGACTATCCTCTGTATCTCCACTTGTATAGCTACCACCCCACTTCTAGTCCTCATCACCCTTTTACTAAACTATTTTAAGAACTTACTAATTGGGCTCCCAACTTGCAGTCTCTCCACTCTAATGTATCCTCCACAAAGCTACTAAATTATCTTCCTGAGGTACAAAACTGACCATATCACCCTCCTATTCAAAAACTTTCAGTAGTTCCTTCTTGTCTCTAGGATGAAATACATATTCTTCAGGCTGATATTAAAAGTCTTCCACTGTCTGGCCCCAACCCTCCCTTTACAACCCCATTTCCTATTGCCCTTCTTCATGTCAGCTGTTTTTTCACTCAAATTAGACTGCTAGATATAGCCTGAATTTGGTATACCATCTCCCATTTCTGTACATTGCATGTGGCAACTGCTCCCATGTATGCTAGTATCTGCGAATACAAATTAAAAAAAATCCTTGAGTTCAAGGAGCTAACATTCTAGATAGCATGTTTTTCTTGAATAGATAAGTAAACATTACATTCTAGAAACCAGAGAATAGATGTACTGATGTACTTAATATTCTTATCACCACAGATCATCTGAGGGCCTATCCTAGGTTCTGCTTCAGGGCTACTGACTAAAATTTCCTGGGAGGAATTTAGTAACAATTCTCACAGATATAAGTTGTGACAGTCTAAACATTGTATCTCATTTCCTTCCTTCTTATACCTGGAAAACATGTTATCAATTCCATAAGATGCTTTGGCAACTAGTCAGCATTTATAAAGTGCTCTGGAAACAGAAAGTTTTATATAAATGCTCGGTATGATGAGGATGGTTAAAGTGTCCAGTACATAGTATAATATAAATAATATTCCAAACTTATTTAGTATGTGTTTAGTTGAACTAGTAAAGATATTTGCCAGAAAAATCCTAACCGAAAAGGTATAAGATACTAGAATATTTTGAAGCTAATAATAATTTTTAAAAAGCATTTGAGAACTTTTCTTTGCAAATGACATTTTTCCTTTAAAAATAATTCAAATAAATGAGGTTTCAGATAACATTTAGATGATGTCAAGTTTTCTGCACAAACTAACCATTCCAGGAAATTGTAAGTCAAAATAGATGTTTGTCAAAGTACTTTTGTTATATTTAGGACCATTTTGTATAATTGATGTTTTTAAAGGATTCTGAAGATGAAATGTTCTGAGAAAGGATCATTTATTATTCTTAGGTTTAACAAATCTTAGCTATTTCATTGAAATCTATTCCCTTACCAGCCATCATCTTCTCTTTCTCCAATATTACCCACTTCTCTAGAAGCTACTTCTCATATTCTCTGGTATATGCACTTGGCGCTCAATAAATATTTATTGATTAAATTTGATTTGCCTTCCTCCAGAGTCTTAACATCACTCCATACAACCCTTATTGCTACAGTAAGACCTTAGAATAGGAGCCTGGCAATGAACCTACTTCCTGACCTCCCTTGACTGTTCTCCCCTTACTCTTGCTCCCAAGGCAGTTATTCTCACATATCTGGTAAAAATCACCTGTGCTGTATTCAGAGTGGTGTGGGTGGACTGTGGTGTGCTGGGGGTAGACTTGGGATGCACAGAACAGGACAAAATAGGCACTGCAGGGAGATTGGAGTGATCCTTTCCTTACCTGTTCCCTCAAGTTACCATTTGTTCAATGATGGGGGTTGGAGAATCACTTCATTGAACACAGATGTTACCCCCTACAATACTCTTTATTAATGAGCATTTATATTTGTATAACCTCAATTAGAAAGGTGTTATCTAGAGAATGGCATTCCTTATCAGTGTCTTGAAAAGTAGTAAATTCTTCATCATTTGAGGAATGTGAGCAAATTGAATTGTTCCCTGAAGAACTAGTATTTTTATAACCTGTTTTTTATATGGAACCTGGACTTCTTTAATAATTATCTCACACAATAAATATTTGGTCAAAAGGTCTTTATGTCTTCAGAACAAATCGACTTCCTAGACTCGTAGAATTTTAGCATTGGAAAGGTCCCCAGAGGTTTCCCAGTTCAACACACTCATCAAACATAACCATGTGTAAATTATAATTTAAATAGGACCCTTCACCAGATTTTAGAGTAGTTTTACTGCATAGTCATTTGGTTAACCCTTTCTACCCATTAGACTGCTCTTACAACTAAGGCTTACCTGAAGTTTTATTCTCTCTAAGGTCTGTGTAATGTTGAGGAAAGAGATACGAGGTAGTTTTGAGGAAAAGGATATGAAGATCTTCACAACTGAGATCTGATTATAATAGAATTCATGAAATAGCCTGGGAGAGTAGAACAGGCAAGAAAAGATCAGCATTATTTTAAAAGGCTGGCCAGTTATTAGGTGTGTCTCCATTTCATCCTACTTTTTAGCATCTGGCTCTCTATGTGGTACCCAGGCCAGAATGTGAGGCAAGACTCACAATCTGTGTCCACAAAAGCAGAAGTCTAAGTCATGTGTCCAGTGAGAGCTGAAATATCCCAGTTTTGACTCCAAGAAACTGTAAGTAGCCTATGAGCAGCATCCTTGAACCACAGATAGATATCAAGGCTGAAGGAATCTTCCTCTATTAGCAGGATGACTGTAGCATCAGGTAATGGTAGCCCTAAGGAGGAACACTGATTGACCCTTTCTTGAAAACAAGGACCAGGGAGAATGCAATGGCCCTTCTTATCCCAAAGCAGCAAACAGTCATACAAAATGAATACTCTTTCTCTGAAAATGCCACAACCCTGGTTCACCCTGGTACCCTCATTACCTTACACTTGAACTACTGTAACAGTCTTGTGGTTCATTTCTCTGCTTCAAGTCTTTCCACACACCAGACCAACCTTCTGGTCAGCTACCACAGTGATCTTCCTAAATAGAGTGGACCATGGCACCTGTCTCTTCTCAATAAATTATAGTGAGTCCTCTTGGATCAAATATAAAACCTTTGGTTTGATTTTTAGAACATGTTGTACCTAGTTCCTTTTCTCCTTTCCACTCTTCATACATATTACTCACCTCCATGTACTCTGGAATCCAATGGCATTGACTTCTTTGCTCACACAAGATACTACAGTCTTTGATCACTTCTTTCCTCACACAAGATGCTACATCTCCTGATTTCAGACACTTTGGTTTCACTGTCCCCAATACCTGGAGTGTTTTGCTACCTTACCTCTGTCTCCTAACTTCTCCAGCTTCCCTCAAGTCTCATCTAAAATCTCACCTTCTGCAAGAAACCTTTTCTGATCTCCCTGAATAATAACCCCACTTTGGGAAGATGACAGCAAATGAGTGGATCTTATTCTCATTGGGTTTGGCTTCAGGAGGGAATAACATACACACTCAATTGGGTATGGAAATCTATCTTACCCTACAAGAAATAGGAGGGAAGAGGATAAGAGAGTGGAGGGGATGATAGAGGGAGGGCAGATTGGGGGAGGGGTAATCGGAAGCAAACACTTTTGAGGAGGAACAAGGTCAAAGGAGAGAATAGAATAAATAGGGGGTGACATAGGATGAAGGGAAATATAGTTAGTTTTTCACAACATAACTACTACAGAAGTGTTTTGCATGACTACACTTGTATAACCTGCATTGAGTTGTCTGCCTTCTCAATGAGAGTGGGTAGAGAGAGAGGAAGAGAGAAAATTTGGAACCCAGAGTTTAAAAAACAAATGTTAAAAATTATTTTCATATGCAACTGGGAAATAAGATATATAGGCAATGGGGTATAGAAATTTATCCTGCCCTACAGAAAAATAGAAGGGAAGGGGACAAGAGAAGGGGGGGGTGATAGAAGGGAGAGCAGATTAGGTGAAGGAATGCATACTGTCTTGGGGTGGGAAAAGGGACAAAATGGGGAGAAAATTTGGAATTTAAAATCTTGTGGAAGTGAATGTTGAAAACTAAAAATAAATATTTAAATAAAAAACAAACAAAAAGCAAATGATAACCTCACTTAAAGACAGTTCCTTCTCTCTGATGTTACTTTCTATCCACTCTCTACATATCTTATATGTACATAATTGTATACATGTTGTCTCTCTCATTATTCTGGATGCTCCTTGAGGACAAATATTGTTTTTGCTTTTCTTTCTATTTTCATCATGTAGCACAGTGACTAGAACCTAGTAAGTGCTTAACGAATGCTGACTGGCTAACTGACTAATGCATCTACCTTGCAACTCATTTGGGCAGCACGTGGGCACATACCATTTAGACATGGAACTGGGATAGACTTTTCATCTAAATAATAGTTGTTTCAGGTTCTTAAAGCCTTTTACTCATCTTTTTTTTCCATTGTATTAATTTAGCTCATCACTAGGGACAGTGCATTGGCATTTCAGTGTTTCTTTCTTTTGCAGTTTATTACCTAAGAGCCTCACAATGAATAGTAGAACTTAGAAAAGAAATAGCAATTCCTTCTTTGATATGGACTTGGATACATTTCAAAGTTATGCTCATTGGATTTTAAAATCTTATTATAGCAAACATAGTAAACAGCTTCTATTAAACCATTACTTTCTATCTGACATAGCCAATTTGGTTTTGAAACAGTTCTTTTAAATGCAGTGATTATTGGTTTGGAACTGAACTGGCCAATGGATTCATTAAAATGCTGGGGACACTGGTAAGTATTTTCCTTGAGTTTTCATGAAAGATTTGCCAAGCATTTTGCCATATAAGTCAGTACTTTACATCTCTCTAAACTGTGAAGGATTAATGCTCTGTGTGTGTGTGTGTTTTTTTTTTTTTTTTGGTGAGGCAATAGGGGTTAAATGACCTGCCCAGGATCACACAGATAGTAAATGTCAAGTGTCTGAGGTCAGATTTGAACTCAGGTCCTCCTGACTCCAAGACCAGCCACCCAGCTGCCCCCCTGTGTGCTTTCTTGGCAAATTCACAAATAGAGGTCAGAAAAAGTCAAAGGAAATGAAGAGTAAGCATCAGTTGGGTAGAGTTGGGTATTGCCAGTGGCTCCATTTCTAAACCTTCCATTGCCATATCAATTTGATTTGATTCTACTGCCTTGTGGTTATTATGATGATGATTCTATGGATAGTACTCATGCTCATCATTTTTCTTTTTGACTTAGGAAGTATTAAGTGTAATGGTCCCTGGTTACATCTACATTAATACAGTGTGTCATCATGTATAGAGAAGTAGACTAGGAATCAGGATCCCTGGAGTCAAATCCCTCTTCAAATATTTATTGTGAATGTGATCATGGTAAAGTCACAGAATTTCTCTGTACTCTGGTTGTCTTATTTATAAGATAAGATAAAATCTTATTTATAAGATAACCAAACTTGTACCACCATACCTGACATGATAATGAAAACACTGTATAAAACTGAAAATGCTGTATAAATGTGAGTTATTCATATTCACAGTATTTAAGTTGATTGAATTAGATATAGTAGAGAACTAAGTGAATTTTGTAAATATAGAGTACATACACACACATATATATAAACATTAATATCCCAACGTATAATCTATGTATAAATATAAATAGCACAGCTAAAGAGTCTGGCTTGTAGCAGGTGAGAACAATTAAATTTATTAATTAGGGTTCTACTTACACTTACATCATTAAAGTTAATCATTTACTTTTTTTAAGAGGAACAATTCTGCCTTAATGAAAGGTACTAGTCTGTATCAGTAAAAAAGATTATGCTAAGAACTTGACACATTTTACTTTTCACCACAGGGATTTAGGCTCAGTCAACACTTTCTTGGAGTGGGGGTTAATTAAGCTAACAAATCATTATCTTTCATATTAGCTGCATAAGCAGGACTGATTGATTAATTTGCTAATTGTTCTTTTCCACTCTCCAGATTAATGTTCAGTATTGAACTGTTAGGAAAGGCAGCATAGTATAATGATTAGAGAGTCAGCCTAAGGACTAGGAAGATTATGGTTCAAGTCCTACCTCTGACATCTGGTTGTGAGACCCTGGGCAAGTCACTTAACCTCTCACTTCTCTAGGCAATTCTCTAAGTCTGTAAGTTGCCACAAAGGGGACCTGTATCAATAGAGGGAGTTTCTTCACCATCAAGTTTCCTATGCCAGTAATAATAGATCTGTTTCCTGTCCTTAATTAACTCTAAGGCATGTTTATAATATTCATAAAGGTAAACTTCTTAAGATCAAGGAACATATCTTAAATTTACAAAGGTAATTAATCTTTATATCTTTTCTA
Organism: Vombatus ursinus; assembly: GCF_900497805.2. NCBI lineage: Eukaryota > Metazoa > Chordata > Mammalia > Diprotodontia > Vombatidae > Vombatus > Vombatus ursinus. The sequence continues at coordinate 4,710,798 of NW_020954630.1, forward strand.
GTGCCTAGAACAGTTTTGCATATAGTAGGTGCTTCATATATGTTGGTTGAATGAATAAATGAATTGGTACTCATATAGACCCCAATCCAGTTCAATATGTCCAAGTCATGAAAGATAACTTCAGCTTGCTTTCATCTTTTTTCAGGTAATAGATTGAGCTCCCAATTTATCATTATTGCTGCCGTTATGCAAATTTAAAAATCTTGACAGAAATTTCAAGGCTCTCCTTGTTATGGGCACACTCATGTAATAATATGATAATAATAATACACTCATGTGTAATATGTTTTAGCTGTTACTCTTTGCTGTAATTAAACTGGACTCCTACACAAGCCATGCTCATTCCCTGCTTCTTGTCTTTACTTTTTTTGCTCTGGTGTAATTCCTTCTTTCCTCTTCCTGCTTATCCAAATATTAGTCATTTCACAGTTCATTTAAAGTACTTGAAGAACTGCCATATGGGAGGAGTAGACTTATTCCATTTGGTCCCAAATGGTAGAACTTGGAGCAATGGGTGGAATTTTCAGAGATGAAGATTTAGTTTTCATTTTAGGATAAACTTTCTAATAATTTGATCTATCCCAAAATAGAATAGGCAGTCTCAGAAGGCAGTGGGTTCTGTCTCCTTGGTGAGCTCCATTTGGAGTCTGGATGAATACTTATTGGGGTACAGAAAGGGAAATTCTTGCTTCACAGTTGAACTAGATGGCCTCTGAATTTCCTTCCAGTGCTTGGTTTCTGTATTTCTTCTGTGTATCCTTCCGTGATTACTATGGCACACATTAGGATCATGAAATTATAGGCTTGTAAGAGATGTTTGATTACTTCAGCATTTTACAGATTAAAAAAAAATCTGATTCCCAGTGAAGTGAAATGACCAGCCTAAGGTCACATTGCTAATTAGTGTCAGAACTGGAATTCCAGGTCACCTGATTCTTAGTTTGCTCATCTTTTCCCTATGCTCTTCTCTCTCTCCTTTGAACAATAATAAAATTTACATTTATAGAATCAAAATACTTGAGTTGGAAGAGACCCTAGAAATCTTATGACTGATCTACATTGATAGATAACTTACTACTTTCTGAAGCAGCCCATTCAGTGATTTTACAGCTTTAATTATTAGGAGAAAAGTATAGATGGCATGGATACAGAGCCAGCCTTAGTGTCAGCAAGACCTGTGTTCCAGTTCTGCCCCTGACTTGTATGGCCTTTATTTCCCTGGAAAAATTATTTAAACTCTCAGTGTCCCAGGTCATAGGTTGGAGGACAGTTGTTGTTAGCAAGTTTCTTCTTATATTGAGCCAAAACCTTTCTCACTGTGATTTCCCCCTTCCACTCTATGTGAACGGATAGGCACTGGACTTGGACCAGTATAGAGGAACACCTGGTGAGAAAACTCCTTCTACCAATACAACTAGGCACCTTCTATGCAACTTAGAGTCATAAGGAGCTGCCTAGATTACTGAGAATTTAAGTGATTTGTCCAGGGTCACATAACCTGTATCTATTAGATGCAAAACTTGAATGTAGGTCTTCTGGCTTTGATACCATCTCTCTACCCAATGTGGCATGATGCCTCTCTTCATTCTATTTTATACTTTACAGTTTGTCGTATAATGATATACTATTTTGTGTGTTCTTTCATTGCTTTATGTGACCAAAGTTTAGCTTCCTCGACTAGATTATATGATCCTTGATAATTGGGATGGTGTGTGCTTCTCTTTCTCGTCATTTGTATCACCTACAACAACTAAGTACAGTACTAGGTACTTTGAAGGGTTATCAGTAAATACTATTGCTTGATTGAAATAATTTCCTATGCTGAAAATTCCTGATTGTAGTGATATATTCTGAAAAAGAAATGCAATAAGCTTGCCTAGGTTCTATGGATGATTTGATCATCTAAAATGATTTCTTGTAATATTTCAGGGCATGTACTTTATCTTTACTTTTGGTTTATTGTGCTAGGTGCTAAGAAAAATATCATCTGGTGTCCTATTGGAATGTAGCCACAAGTAACCATTTAACTGTCAAATGATTGCTCTTCTTACAGTCTCAGAATCCTGTTTGGACTCTGAGGAGACAATAGGGAAAAATATTTGCCATTATTGTATAACTGTGAATCCAAATGATAAATATTTATTTTTTCTTCCATAACTGAAAAGTTGAGACCCTATTTTCAACAAATAATTTTGCTTCTGGGCTAACTGAGTTTCTTGGTTGAGTCAGACACCTTTCAAATGGAGTGTAAATATCGATTAAGCAATCTACTTAAGCATGCACGTCTTGCAGAAGCTTTGGTAGAAGTCTATTTTAAGGAGGATTAAATTCCCAGTCAGAGTTCAAGATAATAGCACTCTTTTCTTGTATTTTTGTAAAACTGAAGAATGGGTGCCTTATGTCTCCCAACAAGCACATGCATTACAATAACACTGAGACTGGAACATTAAACTCACAGTACCGAAAATTTTCGGAACTGATATCCTTTCAGTTATTGGGATTATATTGTTGTTGTAGGTCCAATGTAGTGCTCTTAGAATTGTACCAGAGGCTTAAGTCCTGATGTGGTATAATGGTCCATGAATTTCTCTACACAGCTAAGACAGGTATAGTGCAGAGAAAAACATCAAAGGCCCTCACATTGTATTTATCCATCTTATAATGCTTTCAAATACCATTAATAGGTTAGTGATTATAAGAGAATAAGCAAGTATGTTTCCTTTGAGAATCATGAAATTATATATGAATTAGAAGGGACCTCAAGTTGTCCTTCATGCTCCTTCCTTCATGTAGGTATGAATTATCAACCCTATTTTTACTGCTGTGGCAAATGAGATAATGTAAGGCCAATGAGATTCAAAGATATTACACAAATAGTAAGATGTTTAGTTTTGTAAAGTCAGTGCACAGTGTTATAGCCATCAGCATGTGAGGCAGCATTGCTTACTTTATAGGGCACTGCACTCAGAGTCAAGAAGACCTAAGTTCAAATAATGGCTCAGACACTTATTAGTTTTGTGATCTGGGCAGATCACTTAACATTATAGTGGCTTTTTATGGTCAAATTATTTTCGTTGTTTTTCCTGTGACTCAATTTCCTTATTTGTAAAATAAAAGGATTGAACTTGACCTATCAAGTCACTTCCAGCTTTAAAACTATGATCCTATGATGATTACCTCACTGGTTTCATTATCTATCACAAAAGGAATGAAAGAGACTGTGCAATAGATTTTGTGTTCTTCAATTTTGTTACACAGCAATGGCCAGAGATGTAACAAGGTACCTAAGAGGGGATGACAAGGTCCACTTCCAACTCCCTTGAGCATGCTATTATAGTAACTCAATAAGCTTTCCATGTCACCAAAGTTTTTTCAAGATAGTTATCTGAGAGCTTCAGTATCACTGATGATATTACTCCTGAAGTAGGTATTCCAAAAGCCATGTAAATGATGACGAATTTTTCTGCAGGGTCAGAAAGGTCGGTGAAAATAATCATGAAGACTGAGTTAAATGTTGTGACAGAATTTTACTACCTGGGAAGGACACCGTCTAGTGATGTTTTAATGCAATATATTTCCAGCCTTTCAAGACATGGATTGGGACTGATTTAAGGCATTTTTAAAAACTAGTCCAAAGAACTTGTACAGACAAATGTCCTTAATTCTTTCAAGTCCATAACATTTTAAATACTCTGAGTTTACATTCTCCATGTGACCTGCTTCTGAATTTCTGGAGACTTAAGAAGAGACAAGTATTTTGTAGTCTACTTTAGCTATAGTTTTTATAGGAGGCAAGGAGGACAGACTGAATGGATCTACTGTAGTAGCTCCTTATTGTCTTTCGACAAAAGCCACAGCAAAGAGGCAAGTTGAAGGAGAGTTACAATTCTGGCTAGTGCTGAGAAGAGAGAGGGAAGAGTGAGAAGGGGCTACAACATGAATTTCTTCTGAAGACTCTATCAACTATTGCAGTGAGTACACCTGTTGGTTACCTTGCAGTATTAGCATGTGTATGTTAATTGCAAATCAATGGCACATGGGTGAACAGTGAAGTATAAAATTGCAGAAATTTCCCCAAATGAAAGCCTGGCATAATATGAAATCCTAGCAACCCCTACATGGCACAGCAGATAGAGTGCTGGTCCTGGAGTCAGGAAGTCATGGATTTAAATATGGCCACAGGCATTTATTCCTTCTGTGACCCTGGGCAAGCCTGTCCCTGGCTTAACCTTTCCCTGGTTCATTTTCCTCATTTGTGAAATGGGTTTAATAATAGTGCCTACCTTCCAAGGTTGTTATGAAGAACAAATGAAAGTATATTTGTAAAATGAATATAAATATTAGTTATTTAGAGTCCCCAATTTAACAGTAACACCAAACTACCATCACCACCACCACTACAATTACTAACATTTAGATAGTGCTGAGGTTTTCAAAGTGCTTTCCACATACTATCTTATTTGATTGTCACAACACTGAGAGGTAGATGCTATTATATATATATATATATATATATATATATAATATATATATTTTACAGGTCAGGAAATTGAGGATGACAAATGTTATGTTACATACTTAAGTTCACACAACTAATAAGTTTGAACTTAGATCTTGCTGACTCAGTGCATTATTCTGTCTAGAGATGGACGTGTTTTTGGTGGTGGAGAGTGTCTCTGAGAAGATTCCTTATCAAGTACAGATAATAGTAGTGGACCACTAAGGTCCTTCATACATCTCAGAATGGCTGATTCTGTGATTTTTAAATTAGTAACCAAAGAAAAGGTGGAAGACTGGCATTTCCTTTTTGTTTGTGATAATTTCTTGATAGTTCTCTCCTTGTACTTCGAAATCTTAGGCTTTTGGCATTTCTGGGGCCCAGTTGATTAACCTTGAGGATTTTTTTTTATTTCATTACTACTTTAAATATTTTCCATTTTCAAGAATGTTAGTAATTCTCTAAACTTACTAAACAGTGGTTGGCAGTAGCCATTGTAAATTGAAGTTTTGATCTCTTTCTTCTGTTAGAAGCAGTGAACCCAATAATGACCTATCTTGAGCTCTATCTAGCTTGCCAGCTGGACATTTTCATTTAGAGAAAACTCAATGTGTCTAAAAGCAAACTTGTCATCTTTCCTCCTCTCCTCATTCACCAATCTGTTTCCCAGATTTTTCCATTTTTGTCCATAGTGTCATCATTTCTCCAATCAGTCAACAAGTATTTATTAAGTGCTTACTAGCATCCATGCACAGCTAAGTGCTAAGGATACAAAGAAAGACAAAGGAAGCCTCTGCCTTCAAGAACCTTACATTCTAATGGAAGAGCCAAAATGTAAATTACTATGTGTTTATAAGACTTGTACAAAGTAAATAGAAGGCATTCTGAAAGAGGAAGGCTTTAGGAGCATACAATAGGAGTGGGGCCTGGTAAAGACCTCCAATAAATGATAGGATTTCAGTTGAATCTTGATGAAGGTAGAGGTTAGTGGTAGGAAATTCTCAGAATACGGAGGGGGGAGGCTGTGAGCTCCATTTTATGGGCCATTACAAAACATCATTCTTTCCTCTGTAGGTCCCCCACCCCAGTATGAAATAACGGCTTCACATTCTATCAGTGAATCCCATTCCCTAAAATGTACAACAGAAATGTCTTTATCCTCCAAAGGAATATACAAACAAAATGCCACACAAAGTCTTAACTCGCTGAAAACTTATCACATGGATCAGAGAATTCTACTGATTGAACCCCAACATTTCTATTCCACCAAAATATGCAGCATAATATGAATATCTTAGCTGCTCAATATTTTTCTATGAATAAGTACAAGAACTAAAATATAAAGAATCATCACAAAGACATTAATTCATAAGTACAAATAATTTTATTCCCTGTATTGTAAATCAAACAATGACCTCTTTTACCGGTTAGCTTTCACTTTCTCTTATTAAAGTTCTGGAAACTTACAAGGAAACATTTGTGTGCCATATATATAGGAATCATTATCAACCTCACAACATTTATTAATTACTGGGGATGTTCCTTTTTGGTGTCAGGGTTCAATGTCCACAAAAAAGCATTTAAAAAGTCCACAACCTACTCCTTCTCTGTGGTAAAAAGGCAGAAAAGCATGCCTCTTGTTTTCATGATATATGCAGAAAACAGATTGCAAATAGGTATGCTGTAAATGAATCAAAAAGGGAACTAATGGAAAAGAATAAGAATTTATTTCTGTCCAACATATTGTTCCTTGTCAATTTCCTTCCTTTTGTAATATAGTTTTTTAACTAAATGCCTGGCAGGCAATTTAGTGATGAGTGTGATTAATGCTGATGAAGCTTTTAAGCTGTGGTGAATCTTCTTTCCTATTAGTTTTTTTTTTTTTAATTTTAAATTAGAGGCTTTCTTCCTATGCAGTGAGGTCCCTTTGAAAATTAGAAGACTAAGCTTGCCCTCTACTGGATTGTAAAATTACACCACTAATCTTTTAGGACTGGTTAAAAGGAGTTTGATTTTTACATGACTGACTAATAATATTTAGACTTCTTCCTATCCATTAGTTATCCCACTTGAGCATTTCCTGTAAAAGCATAGATAGGTGACAGAGCTGAATGTTTAATTTCAAAGTTTCTGTTACAATGAAAAACACACAAATGGCTGAGAGAGCCATTGAATGCCTCAGACGGCCTACAGAATAATTACATCATTGGACATTTCTTTTCATTGCTTTTTTCCCCCTAGTGTTGAATTTATTTTATTTTTGTTATGAGTTCAAAAACACATTTAGATAACCTGGTGTTCTGGAATTGTCATCATGATACTGGTGCAATCTATTTTCCAAAATTCATGAAGGATATGGACTTTTAGGGAGTGAGTGACAATGAGGGTAAGGGAGGCAGTTAGATAAACAGGCACTATTCTAAATGTCTACTCTGCCTGCTGTACTAGGCTCAACCTTATCATTTTTTCCCTGTAGCTGACTGTAATGTTTTCTCCACCAATCCTTGTGCCATTGGTACCAAGTTCAAGGTTATAACACCACAAGTATGAACATGCTGCTTGCTACAAATCTTCCAAAAAACATGGCATGGGCAAGTGGCTATTTTCTTGGCCAATTTAATAAACATAAAAAATTCTCATGTTTGTTGGGTCATGTGCTTTTAAGGTCACTATCATTAAAGATTAAGGTTTATACAAAACATATAGAGTAAAGGTTAAGTGCCATGTGATCTTTAAGATAATTTATAAAGGTCAAATATAGCAATGTTAAAATAAGTTTGAGTGTAAAATATATGTAATATTAATTTTATAAGTTAATTTCATTACAGGAATCATCAGATCAATGCATCATGTCATCTTAACTTTAATGTCTAAAATTCTGATTTTTTAGTCAGCCAATCTAAATAGAGGTTTTAAGATTTTTGTCTGTGCTTGTTATTTGACAGTAACTTATCTTTTGCAGAATGATTCTCTAGTGAAATTCATTAACATCATCCTCAGGAAATTTCTTGCATGGTTTCTAATATCAGAAGACATTGTGATTTCTGTCATTTCACCAGTTCATATCACAGCTTATCTGTGTTGCATGAGTCACCTAATTGTTAAATGACTTCCTCAAGATCACATAAATACTAAGTGGCAGGAACAGAATTTGAACTTAGGTTTTTCTCACTCCAAGTCTGACATTCTATCTCAATATCATTCTATATGGGGTTCTTCTGTATGTGACTCTATTTGTATGGTTTCAAATACACAAAGAAAAAAAAAGATAATGTGGCAGTTCTCTAGTTCAGGGACTCTATGGGTTTTCTGAGCTTAGGGAAGTTAAGGAATAAGTCTTCAATCATGGCAGCAGACCTAGTTTGGAAATAGATGGTCATCAAGTCTTATCTGAGTTTAAGTAAGATTTTTTTTTCATCAAAATGTGATTTCAACTGTTAGGAGCTCCTTAGGAGGGACTCCCTTCCCTACCCATGAAGATAGATACCTTCTCTGCAACTTACAGATTTGACTGCAACATTAAATTGTTAAGTGATTTGTATAGAGTAAAATGATCATTATATGGCAGAGACAAGTCTTGAACCCAAGACGACTTTAGGTTGGCTTCCTATCCTCTTTTCCATGGTACCTCTCAGCTGAGACTGACCAAATAAAATCATGATCATGATAATGATCACAACCACTTTGAAGTATTTCATACCACCTGGAAAGTACTCACTTGTAAACATATATTAGGCGGAAATAGAAGAAACTGAGGGGTTTCTTTCAAGTGAAGGACTATCTAGCTGAAAATCTGTAGCAGTCTAAAAAATTGAAAGAGAAGTCAACTTCAAAGAAAATGTGAATATTTGAGGTATTTTCTTCCTCCAAACCAAGAGCTCTCCATGGTTCTGAATGAATACAGTACTCACTACTTTAAGTCAAAAGAACTGATTCAGACAAAAAGTAAAGTGGTTATATAATATTTAAGAAGTTTGAAGACATAACCTTGTTACTGGTATTGAGCATGATGTTAGAAACTAGCCTTGCATGTGATGAGTGTTAAAACATATTTGAGATGAAGAGAGTGTTTGGTAAAGGAAAGGAAAGAGTGTAGAATAGAAGTGAGCTTGTAGGGACAAGGAGGGGAGAGAGAGAAGAGAGAGACAGAGACAGAGAGAGACAGAGACAGAGAGAGAAGAAGAAGAAGAAGAAACAGAAGAAGAAGGAAGAAGAAGAAGCAGAAGAAGAAGGAAGAAGAAGAAGAAGAAGAAAAAGAAGAAGAAGAAGGAGGAGGAGGAGGAGGAGGACTAGGAGGAGGAGGAGGAGGAGGAGGAGGAATAGAAAGAGGAGGAGGAGGAATAGGAGGAGGAGGAAATTACATCAGTGTTTGTGAAGGCATGTTGGGCGATTGCATCCTCAGTAAGTTCCTGCAAGATAGTCATGGAGTATGTTTAAAATAAATGCTTTTGAGATAATTATCTTGTATAAAGTCTGAAGCAGGAGCAACTATATAGACACCTCACATAAGTTAAAGTGCTGTGGGAGGCTGTTGTGTTCTTTATTTGCTGCCCTCCCTCTCACACACAGTCAATTATGCTCATTGTTGGAGGACGAACGGTAAGGGAAAAACAATTGTATTGTGCCTACTATGTTCCAGGCAATGTGCTAAGCATTTTTAACATATATTATCTCATAGAATACTAACAAGAGTCCAGTGAGGTATGTTGTATTATCCCCATTTTACAATTGAAGAAACTGAGGCAAACAGAGGTTAAGTGACTTGCCCAAAGTTGCACAGCTACCAAGTTTCTGAGACTAGATTTGTACATAGGTCTTCATGATTCTAGAGTTAGTGCTCTATCCTCTACCCTACTAGCTACTTTTGAAAGGTATAAATAGCCCTGTCAGATTCTGAATTGCACAGTATATCTGAATGGCAGATTTCTGTGCAGTCACCATTTTGGATGAGAGAGTACACAAGGGGATATGAAGGCATCTTCAGCAGGGAAAAAAGAGTGAGAGGTGTCTAACTGTAAGTGGTCAAATCATCATCCTGAACTCACAGATATTGAACCCAAAAAAAGTTAGAGCCTAAATGTCATTTTTTAGGAGTTATTTCATAATATAACTCTCACTGAGCAAGGAAAGAGATAAGCAAAAAAAAAAAAAAAAAGGAAGAGGGAGAGAAGAAGAAGGAGGATGAGGAGGAGGAGGAGGAATGGTGCCAGATCTAGTTTTGGGACAAACTATATCATTGTGGAACATTTTTCCAAGATATATCATGGTCAAGAAGTATATTGAGTTGAAATCCAGTTCTGTCAAGCCTACTGCAGGACATCTGGGCACTTTACTTTAATCTGTTGAGTAAAAAAAAGAGCAATTCTGCTTGAAACCATAACAAGAAAGTCATTTTGCAGTAAATGATGTTGTTTGAAACACTGCAGGTCAAGATTTCCCTATAGCTGGTTTTCAGCTGGCAGATGACATTTGCCTCAACCAGAGTTGAAATTAGACAAGGTTATTGCTGTGTATGCCACTGATTATTTAAACTTATGGAACATTCTCTTCCATTTATAAATTGGAGAATTAATAGGCATTAGTGGCCTTTGCACATGCTATTCAATGTATTAAATAGTGCCTTTTAAGTGATGAAAACAATTATCTTTCTGTGTATTATTCTTCTTTTTTTTCCTACCCCTGGAAATGATTGAGAAAGGGAATGTTTTGAATACTTACTTTGATACCACTGTTGAGAAAAACAGAAAGGGTCATTAATCTGCCAATTACTTCTTTTTCTTTGTCAGGTTAAATAAAATAAGAACACAAAAGTATTATATCATTAGACTTCCCAATAACTCTGTGAGATTGATAGGAGCATGCATTATTACTCTACTGAGTCTAAGAGAGCCTGACTAAATGGCCAGAAGTTTTTTTGTTTTGTTTTGTTTTTTACTGGAATGGTAATGTAACTAAAAACTGAATCTCAGTGATAGGCCTTGAAAAACCATAGGTACAGAAATTATAGACACAAACTAGCACAAGTTGACTTATGTAAGACAAACCAGGAAATTTGTCTGAAGTAGGTAGATTCTAAGATTTTCAGGTTTTTCTCAAAAACTCTAAAAGTAAAGCTAAAGCTACTATACAATTGTCCTCTGGGATAGAAACAGATAATATATCTTATTTTTAAAAATACAATAATTTTCTAATATGTAACTTCTGAACTCTTCCTTTTAGAAAGAAAAAAAGGAAATAAAAATGACTGACAGGATTCATGTCTGATAGTAGGTACTTATTATATATACTCTACTGAAAACAGGGAAGTATGTTTCATACTTTATTTTCTAGAACTGGTTGCGTGTTGTAATTAATTTGAGTTTGGATGCCTTTGGGAATTATTTTCATTTCTGTTATTCAAATAATTTTGCATGCTATTCTCCTGGTTTTTCTTACTCTGTATCAATTCATAGAAGCTTTTCAATATCTTTCTGAATTCTCTAGATTTGTCATTGCATATTACAGTGCAGTATTATTCTATTACACCCCATATTTTGTTTAGCTATTCCTTAACTGGGGGAGTACCCATTTTATTCCCAGGTTGCTGCTATTTGTAATTAATATTAACAATAATAGCTAAAATTTATATGGCATCTGCTATGAGCCAGGCACCATTCTAAGTGCTTTACCAATATTATCTAATTTGATCCACATAAAAATTCTGGGAAGTGTTATGGTCAGAATAAGGTAAACCAAAGCAGAGTTCCAAGCATGATCAATTTATTAGTAAAGTGTGAATTTATCAATAAATAGGAATTTCAGCTTCCCCAGCAAAGCTAAGACTCCAAATGAGGGGGCCTGTCCCCTTTTATAGTATTTGGGGAGTAAAGAACAAAGCACAGGACTTTGTAGGTGAGGAACCAGTTATTATTGGTCACAAGAACCCAGCATCATGAATGGCAAAATCAATTTGATTGGTTCCAGAGCTGAGGCAAAGGGGACGATATGATTGGTTGGAAATTGGAATTGAGGGGATAGAAACAACGCTCCTTGGCCCCCGTATCTAAGCAGTGTTCATTGTTTGAGTCCACATGCCATGTTACAGATAGTGAACCAGAATTCCTTGGATAAGAAACCAGACATACTTGAAGAAAGCTTGGTGGTTTAAAGATACCAGATCAGACTTCCTGGTGCCCACATGTATCCCTCTAGGATAACAAATTTCCTTGAGGCAAGAATCTAACATTGATTAGCAGTAGAATATGATTTCTAAACTTAACTTATTACAAGCCAGTTGAATTTCTGAGCTAAGGTCAGAGACAAAGTACCATGGTTTAGACAGTAAGGCAGTAACAAGATAAACTCAATTAACTGTAAATAGCATCAATAGAAGAAAAAAAGACACAGAATCAATTCAGTCATTTCAGAGATAAAATTATGCAATTTTACAGATGATGAAACTGAATCAAACAGAGGCTAATTGACTTGCCCAAGGTCATGTAGCTGGTAGGTATCTGAGACTGAATTTGAGTTTGGGTGTTCCTCACTCCAGACCCAGAACTTTATCCTTTGCACCATCTAGCTGCCTCACAATAATGTACTTAGATTGAATTTAGTGGTGTGGCAATAGATAACTCAGATTTACAAAGCACTTATGCATTCATAAAATGAATTGCATTGTTCAGAAATGCCCAGCATTTTGTTCTTTCTCTATTGACAAATCAATGGTAAGTCAATGAATGGAAGCAAGTGTTTCATCTGAAGTACTTTCTAGAGACAAGGGAGGAGCCAAGATGGAAGAATAGGGGAAAGATTCACACAACTGTCCTTAACATCCCCCCTCCCCAGAACTAGCTCTGAAAGCAGCAGTGTGAAAAAGCCTGAATCTTCAGACAGTGCCTCTCCCACACACACATGTGGGACACAAAGCCCACACAAAGCCCAACTTTTACATAAAGTTTGAAGTCAAGAAATAGGTTTTAAAAATGAGCAAATAATAGCAACAACAAAAAGAACCATGAAAACTACTATGGTGACAAAGAAGATCAAGACAGAAACTCGAAGATGATAATAAGGTCATAATAGCTACAAGCAAAGACTCAAAGGAAAAAAATGTGAATTAGATACAAACCCAAAAAGAATTCCTAGAAAAGTTAAATTACTTTCAAAATCAAATATGAGTGATAGAGGAAAAAAATGGGTAAAGAAATGAGAGCAGGGGAAGAAAAGTATGAAAAGACAACTAAAAGCTTGGTAAAAGAGACACAAAAATATGGAAGAAAATAACACCTTAAAAACCAGAATTAATGAAATGGAAAAAAGGTACAAAACTTCACTGATGAAAAATAACTCTTTGCAATATAGAATTGGCCAAATGAAAAAAGAAACATGAAAGCTCACTGAAGAAAATAATTCCTTAAAAAGTACAAATGGGAACCTAGAAGTTAATAACTCCATGAAACATCAAGAAATAATAAAACAAAATCAAAAGAAGGTAAAAGAAAAGGAAATATAAAATATCTCACCAGAAAAACAACTGACCAGGAAAATAGATTGGGGAGAAATTATTTAAAAATTATTGGACTACCTGAAAGCCATGATAAAAGAGCCTAGACATCATATTGTAAAGGAAAATTGCCCTTATATCCTAGAATCAGAGAGTAAAATAGAAATTGAAAGAATCCACTAATCACCTCCTGAAAGAGATCATAAAATGAAAACTCCTAGGAAAATTATATCCAATTTCCAGAGCTTCAGGTTAAAGAAAAAGTAGTGCAAGCAGCCAGAAAGAAACTATTCAACTATCATGGGGCTGCAGTCAAGATCACACAATATTTAGCAGCTACTACGTTAAAGGAGCAGTGGAATTCAAATATGATATTCTAGAACAAGAGCTGGTATTACAACCAAGAATAACCTACCCAGCAAAACTGAGTATAATCCTTCAAGGGAAAAAAAGATATTTAACGAAATAGAGGAGTTTCAAGTATTCTTGATGAAAAGACTGGAACTGAACAGAAATTTTGACTTTCAAATGTGACTCAAGAGAAGCATAAAAAGGTAAACATAAGAGATATATCATAAGGGACTCAATAAGGTTAAACTATTTATATTCGTATATAGAAAAATGGTAATGTAACTTCTATGAACTTATTAGGACAGAAGAATTCTACATAAACAGTCTATTAGGTAATGATGATAGAAAAAAAGTTTATGACTGAGAAAGAGGGCTACTCTGGGAGAAGGGAGAAGAGATGAAGAATGAGGAAAATTAATTCATGTAAAAAGGTACGCAAGGAAGAGCTTTTATAATGGAGGGCAAAACAATGAGGTCAGGGAAAGTAATAGTTGAACCTCATTCTCATCTAAAATGATTCTAAGAGAGAAACACACATATGTCTACACACATATGTACACATGTACAAAAATATGTAATATATATATATTATACATAATATATGTATATGTATACACACACATTCAATTGAGTGTAGAAATCTCTCTTACCAAACAAGGAAGTGGGAGAGTAAGGGAAGAGAAAAAAGTAGGGGGTGCTAAAAAGGGAAGGCAGATAAAGGAACACAGGGATTAGAAGCAAAAGAGATATTATAGGAGGGACAGAATAAGAAGAAACAGGAAAGGAAAAACAGAAGAAAATAGGATAGAGGGAAATGCATAGTTAGTAATTATAACTATGAATGTGACTGTGATGATTTCACCCATAAAACAGAAGTGGACAACAAAATGGATTAGAAACTAGAATCCAACAATATGGTGTTTACAAAAAAAACACACTTGAAACAGAGAGAAACACAGAAAGTTAATATAAGAGGCTGGAGAAGAATCTATTCTACTTCAGCTGAAGTAAAAAAGGCAAGGGAAGCAATCATTATCATCTCAGACAAAGCAAAAGCAAAAATAAGCTTAATTAAAAGGGATAAGCAGAGAAACTACCTCTTGCTTAAAGGCATAGACAATATAGTGTGTGTGTGTGTGTGTGTGTTTGTGTGTGTTTGCACCAAACAGCATAGCATTCAAATTCTTAAAGGAAAAGTTAAATTAATTACAGAAGGAAATAGTAAAGTTATATAAGTTGGGGACCTCAAATTTCCCCTGTCAGAGCTTAGATAAATCTAACCATAAAATAAATAAGAAAGAAGTTAAGGAGATAAATAGAATCTTGAAAAAATTAGACAGACCTCCAGAAAAAATTGAATGGGAATAAAAAGGAGAATACCTTTTTCTCAGCTGTACATGGTACAATCACAAAAACTGACCATGTGTTAGGGCATAAAAACCTCAAAACCAAATGCAGAAAAACAGAAATATTAAATGTACCCTTTTCAGACCACAATGAAATACAGATACATACAATAAACGGCCATGGAAGTGTAGATTAAAAATTAATTGTAAACTAAATTATCTCATCCTAAAGAATGATTGTAAAAAAAAATCATAGAAATGATCAATAATTTCATTAAAGAGAATGACAACAATGAACAATATACCAAAATTCATTGAATGTAGCCAAAGCACCCCTTAGAGGAAGTTTTATATCTGTAAGTGCATACATCAATAAAAGAGAGAAAGAGCAGATCAATGAATTGGACATACTATTAAAAAAAACTAGAAAAATAACTATTTTAAAATCCCTAATTAAATACCAAAATGGAAATCCTGAAAATCAAAGGAGATTTATAAAATGGAAAGTAAAACCATTGAACTAATAAATAAAACTAGGAGCTGATATTATGAAAAAAACAATAAAATAGATAAACCATTGGTTAATTTGATTAAAAAAAGAAGAGCAAGTTACCAGTATCAAAAATGAAAAGGGTAAATGTACCACTAATGATGATGAAATTAAAGCAATTATTATGAGTTATTTTGCCCAATTATATGCCAGTTAAACTGACAATCTAAGTGAAATAAATGAATATTTGCAAAAAAATATAAATTGTCTAGATTAACAGAAGAGGAAATAGTATATATAAGTAACCGTATCTTGGCAAAAGAAATTCAACAATCTTTAAGTGAACTCCCTAAAAAAAATTTCCCCAGGACCAGATGGATTTACAAGTGAATTCTACCAAACATTTAAGGAACATTAATCCAAATACCATGTAAACAATTTGAAAAAAAAATAGGTAAAGAAGAGACCCTACCAAATTCCTTTTATGACACAAATATGGTTTTGATACCTAAACCAGGGAGATGCAGGATATAAAATAAATGCATATAAATTATCAGAATTGCTATATATTACCAACAAAACCTAGGTGGAAGAGATACAAAAGAGAAATTCCATTTTAAATAACTGCAGACAATTTAAAATATTTGACAACCTACCTGCCAAGACAAACTCTTGAACACAATTACAAAACACTCTTCACTCACATAAAGACAGATCTAAACAACTTGAGAAATATTAAATGCTCATGGGTAAACTAAGCCAATATAATAAAAATGACAATTATTTCTAAGTGAATTTACTTATTCAGTGCCATACCAATCAAACTATCAAAGAATTGTTTTATGCAGATAGAAAAAAAATTTTAAAAATCATCTAGAAGAAAAAATCAACTGAAAGAATCAATGAAAAAATGTGAAGAAAGGTGGCCTAGCAGTACCAGATTTCAAACTGTATTATAAAGTGGTAATAAGAAAAAAACAATTTGACTCTAACTAAAAAAATAGAGTGATCGATCAGTGGAATAGAGTAGGTACACATGACACAGAAGTAAATGACTATAGTTATCTAGCATTTGATAAACTGAAAGATCTAAGTGTTTGGGATAAGACCTCATCATTTGAAAAAAAAATAGCTGGGAAAACTGGAAAGCAAGTTGGCAGAAACTAGGCATAGACAACATGTCATACTGTATACCAAGATAAAGTTCAAATAGATAAATGATTTAGGTGTGTAGGATGAGGTCATAGGTAAATTAGTAGAGCATGGAAAATGTAACTGTCAGATTAATGCATAATAAGAGTTTATGACCAAATAAGAAGTAGAAAGGATTAGGGAAGTTAAATGGATAATTCTGATTACATAAAATTAAAAAGGATTTGTGCAAACAAGAACTAATGCTGCCAATATTAGAAGGAAAGCAGGAAAATAGGATCATTTTTACAAGTTTTTCTGATAAAGGTCTCATTTCTCAAATATATAGGGAACTGAGCCAAATTTGTAAAGATACAAGCTGTTGTCCATTTGATAAATGATCAAAAGATGTGAACAATTTTCAGAAGAAATCAAAGCTAAATGTAATATGAAAAAAATTTCTAAATCACTATTGATTAGAAAAATGTAAATTAAAATGACTCTGAAGTACTACCTCACACCTATCAGATTGGCTAACATAGCAGTAAAGTAAAATGACAAATGCTGATGGGGATATGGAAAAATTGAGACACAACTGCACTATTGGTGGAATTGTCAACTACTGCAACCATTCTGCAGAACAAGTTGGAACTATGCCCAAAGGAACATAGCACTGTGGCATATCCTTTTACCTAGAAATACACTATAGTTCTCTATCCCAAAGAGAGAAAAGAAAAGGAAAAAGAAGCTATTTGTACAAAAATGTTTATAGTGGCTCTTCTTGTGGTGTAAAATAATTTTGAAATTGAGGGGATGACCAACAGATAGGGAATGGCTGAACAAATTGTGTTACATGGTTGTGATGCAATATTATTGTGCTGTAAGGTATGATATGAACTGATGCATAGTGAAGTGAGTAGAGCCAGGAGAATACTGTACACAGTAATATTATAATGATGATCAACTGTGAAAGATTTTGCCACTCCGATAAAGACAATGATCCAAGTCAATTCCAAAGGACCCCATGAGGAAAAATACCATCAACTTTTGGAGAGAGAACTAATGAACTCATAATCCAGATTGTAGGGTTTTTTTTAATTTTATTTATTTTTCTTTTGTGTTTGTGTGTATTTTCTTCTGCATCATGGCTAATATTGAAATATGTTTTTCATGACTTCACATATGTAACTGATGCATTGCTTACCTTCTTAAGGGGTGAAGTAAGGGCAGGAGGTAAAGAGAGAATATAGAACTTAAAATTTTAAAAAATGAATGTTATTTTTTTAATGTAATTGGGAAGTATTTATCAAAATAAAGTGTTAGAGGAAAAAGTATTTTCCACACTGTGTATATAGTGTGTTTGTGTAGAATATAAAAATATTTTAGGCTTTTTAAAAGTAATTAAATCCAACAAATACAATACATGGCAAAAATTGGTGATAAGTTTGAAAGTGTCATTTTAATATTGAAATAACAGGTTTTTACTTTTTAGGAACACCTATCAAACCACTCTACTTTTCTTTGATGATGCCAAAGTTGCCAAAGATAGCTCAAAAGCCAATTTTACTTCAGACTACCTCTTAAATTTAATAGAATATTACCCTCTATTCCACTTCAAAAGTAATGATAACTTAGGTCAAACAGATGGCATGGCAATGATTTCACATCTCTCACTTACCAATTACATAAATATGTTACAAATAAATGGAACATATAGCATTGCAAATCCCAAACCAGCAAAAATCCTAATTAGGAGATAATACTTTTATTTAGACTTCCATCCAAATGCCATGTATAAAGAATCTTGTAAAAATCCCTTTATTGTATGTTTAGTGTGAAATGAGAGGAATAGATCAAGAAATTTTAAAAAATATTCAGCAAAATGATGTTAACATTTCAAAGAGAATAATTTTCCATGCAATTATCTTGGGCTTTGCATATTAAATTGAATTGTATAAAGTATTTCTATTTAGAAACAGTCACAGTCATTAACTATAGAATGGAAATGGCTTCTAGGAATTGATTTATCTAATTTTATAGTGTGGTGCAGTGAAAAGAACTACTGATTTATGGTCAGAGAACCTGGTTCAAATTCTGGCTCTGTCATTTAATGCTTCTGTGGCCCTGGGCAAATCATTTGGTTTTTCTGCAGCTCAGTTGTGTTTTGTTTTGTTTTTTTGTAATTGAGTGAGTTCTATAAACTTAGGGGATCAACTAAATAACATATTAGGTTCCTTCACATTATAAATCTAAAATCTTTTTATCTGTGACTAGATGAGTTCTAATCTCCCATCTAAGTTTAAATCCAACCATATAATAACTTAATTTTAGGAAATGGGAAAAGTGAGACAGAAAAGGGGAAATAATTTTTTCAGGTCATAAAGATCTTGGCTGAAGCAGATATAACACTTGAATAATCTAATTTATAGGTCACTTCTTTCTACCATATCATGGATTCATTTCTGTTTGTTTTTATCTATCTGTTTGTCTATCTATCTACCTCCCTTTCTATATGTTTATCTATTTTCCTACCTATGTATCTTTCTAATTTCACAATCATTTATAAGAAACTTACTTTTACTGTGTGAACAACATGGATTTCAATGTGATTATAGAAACTGGAATATTTACTAACAACTGACCTAGCTGAGTCAGAAAGCAAAGATGTGTGTGGCAGCCTCTTCTCCTTTTTTATGGTGTGATGACTGAAGAACCCGAGACTAATTTCAGACTTAAAAATTTCACAGCAATACACTTATACTTATAAAAGGGTTATGAACTTTCCTGGATTTTTTTTAGAGAAGCCTCTAAACCCAAGGCAAACATACAACATAGAATAGAGTTTATTACCATTCAGTAAACTAGATTATATTTAGATTTCAGTGTAATTTGTTTCATTTGTAATTCTAGGTATTTTATACATTTAAAAATATTATTCTCAGGAATAATAAAAATATTATTCTCTATGGATCTCCATGGAATTCATAGACTGCCAAATGGATCATTGACTCAAAAAAGGTTAAAAAGCTCTGGCATAGAGGGGCAAAAAGTGTTTACAAACTCATCTCAGGTAGGATCATGCAAGAGTTCTCCAAATTTTACCAATAAATTATTTTTAATCAACCAATTATGATAAAAATCAGTATTTTTTAAATCATAGGAAATTTCCAGATACAGATTCAGAAGTTATACTGATTATGACACAACCATCTATTCTCACACATTATGTAAGGGTAGGAACATTACTTACTTTTTTTAGGCTGGAGTGGCTTCTCTTTAAGGAGAAAAGTAGGCTATACCAGTTATTTATTTGGACCAAGGGACCAGGAGCATATATAAAGCCCAGTTTATGGGAAATTGGTTAATACGAAGTTAACAGAGTTCATTTTTGTGGGATGACTTTCTGACACAGCCCTGATGCCCTTGTGAATGTGGATAGAGAGGGGAACATCATTTGATTTTATTAAAATACATAATTTGGTCATAGGTAAGTTATTTTGTGGCATTTTATTTTCCATGAGTGTTCCATAGCATTCCAGTCCTGAATCTTAATTTTTGGACTGTCTTGAGTTAAGCCTGGCCCAGGGCAGAGGCCATAACTCTTCCCCCTTTAATCTGTCTTGTTCTTTTTACTAGCATTTCTTGAACTATCTCAAATAATACTTGGAAGAGGGAACATCCTTGCTTTACCTTTGCATTTACTTGAAAAGTTTCTAGTGTTTCCTTATTGCAAATAATGCCAATAGAGGTATGTTCCATATACCAACCCCAATAATTGTAACTAATTATATACTCTATGTTTTGATATCTTCATTAGTTGACAGTTTCTCTTTGACTGAATTTCAGAATCAATCTTGATCAGTTAATCAAATGATTAAACTATGTTTTTTTTTTAACAATTCCTAGATATCTTTTAGTCAAGGTAGTGAGTTAGCTGTGGGGGAAAAAAACAAATCACATTTGGAAGAAGTGAAGTGTTTTGAAAAGTTGGCTGAAATCAGATAACAAAATGTGTTGTGATTGATTGAAAGAATAAGATACACATCTATGAGATTTGTTTCAGCAGAACCATTTCAGCAAATACTTTGAACATCATGATTCAATAGTATTTTGAGAAAACAAAATCTTTGCAACTATACAAAAGGACAACAAGATAATGGAGGGAAAATGATCCCAGAGCTAGTGTCATGGTTACCCACCCCTTATTCTTATGCCCCACACATAAGAGGGATAGACTGACCAGAAATAAATAATATATTGAATTACGAACTGAAAAAGGACAATATAGACATGCCATAAAGGAGAGTATCTTTAGGACTCTAAGGGCATTATGGACCAACTGGGAGCTAAGCTACATAGACCTCAGGAGGATTTCATGAAAACTTCACAAAGGGAGAATAGGGCTTCCAACCAAATAGTGTTGTGACTTAACTACCTCACCGCATGTACTTTCTAGGCTCGAGTCTAGTTTCCCTTGGACTCTGTATGTACTATGTGTTCCAAACTTTTGAAGAAATGATTTTGTACCAACTATTCTTACTATACTAGTTTAGTAAATGCTCACTTCTAAAAGTTAATTAATTCTGGTTGGCTAAATGATATAACTTGGATAATAAGTAGAGAATACAATGCCCCATTGCAGGGGTATGTGAACAATAGTACTAGAAATTCCACCCTCACAACCTCTCAGAATTACCCATAGAACCCTGCAGGGAGAAGTAGTTAACTGCCATAACTTCTGCCATTGTAATTGTTTGAATCATCATCATCATCATGATTATCAGAAAATATTTAATTTTGTAATATGCTAGGAGCTATACAGAATGGTATCAGAAGAAGTTATCCTACTACTCATGGAAAGTATAGCCAATTTCACTTTGAAAATCAGAATTTTGAACTATTTCAAATTGAAACTCACTGATACTAAACATCACAAAAAAATCTATAGGCTAGTTTCCATTGATAGGAAATATAATACCTTTTCAGAATCAATAAATGGAAATGTTTAATGTTCTGAAAATGTCAGTTCACATTCTCCAGGTGGTCAATCTAGTTGAAGTGAAGTAGCTCATTAAAAGGACTCAGACCTTTTACAATATTATTCAAGATCATTCATAAAAAAAAAGTTTTGTTAATCTCTTCCTGAATGCTGAAGTATCACCTCAACTTTAGTTGTCAAGATAATCTTAGGTTGCTCAATCATTTGATGTGTGCTGAATCTAGATGAGCTAAATCTTCCAAATATAAATTAAAGAATATCTTTATATGACCTGCCAGATGCCTGTCTCTGTAAACAATATGGTGGCTAGAGCAAAATCAGTTTGCAATAATTACGCAGAACTAAATTGGTTTTTTCCATATTTAGTCATATCTTTTCACATCTCACTTACATGTCTCACACAGATGCATAAATCTTAAAGAAACTGGAGTCAGCTAAAAAAGAAGTAGTCTAAGCATTTGCTGTGCATAGAAGATATTCATGAATGTAGACTGAAGAAAATGCAGTAGTGGCTAGTAATAACCGATAAGCTACTCTGATTTTACATACTCCAAAAAGAAAGTATGCTTAGCAATCACTTCGCATGATGTTTTATCTATCTATGCTAGACATTTATTTTGCTAACAAAATATGCTTATGCAGCATAACTGTGCTCTGGTAAGGTTTTTAACTCTTTATAGTCTATTAAATTTCACTAATTTAAAAGAATGTGTCTATTTTTCTTTTACCTTTCCCTTAAGGTAACATCCCTAAACCATTAGATAAAGGGAAAACATTACATGGATAGGGAGTTTGTATTACTATGCAGGTGGATCAGAACATTGTATTTATATTGAAGTTTGCAATTATGGCTTTGATGTATAACCATGTTCAGCCAAGATCAAATTCACATTTAGCATAATAGGCTCTAACAGTCAGTAGGGACCTTATCTAATCCAGCCTTAACGTGACTATATGAATCCTTTCTATGCATCCCTAACAAATGGACATGAAGCCTCTGCTTGACTGTTTCCACTGATTAAGTAGATTACTACTTTTTGAGGAAGTTTTTTTTTTTTTGTTTTCAGACAACTCTAAGTAGTAGATAGGGATAACTTTTTCGAGAGAGTAGAGAAGGATGAGAGCGTGTGTAAAAACACTGAAAAGTTTAGAGGTGTAGAAGTGGGAGCTGAAGAAGCTCAGGGTATCTTCTTGGAAAACTTAAACGTAAAGTCATCTGCTCACATCAGTGTGTGAGGAGCAGGATGGTATTAGAGATAGGAAAAATCTTTGACTAAAGTTGTCAAGTAAAGTTATTGAAATCCTAATGAAAGTAATGCAATCTATTGCATGCTTCTATTCTTTAAAATTATGTTCTTTTAGATATTACCTTTCCAAAAGTTGTACCTTGAATATGGAATAGTATTTTCTTGATTCTGTGAGAACTGACTGTATGCTATTCTTCTTTACACCTACAAACAACCTGGAGTTAAGAAATAATAAATTACTCTTGAAAAGAAAAAAAAAACTCATAATATTTACAAAGAAAAATGGTATCCTGTTCTATTCAAAACACCATGGTCAAGCAACACAGCTCCTTCTACATGGAATTTTAATTTGTTTAAGCCACATGAAATGCTTTCATTTCTGCAATGTGATTCCTTTCTGTCAGTAGAATATTATGTGATAGACATTTAAAAGTAAGTCATGCTTGTGTCATGCTTTTGTCATGCTTTTATCATTTAAGGCCTATGTTCATTATTCAGGCTGTAGTAAAACATCAGTGATACATTTTGTTTTACATGTCAAAAAAAAACTTGATTCATTAGCATGCCTTCTATAGTACCACATAAAAAAAAGGCCTTCAAAATAAATTTTATACTATTAAGTGGTAATGGGATTTTGATATACTTCTTTTCCCTTATATAATTCTTAGTGCCTTAGTATACAGTAAAACCTCTGTAATTTGGGCAAATTTTTGACTACATTTTATCTCATTCAGTTCTCAGTGACAGCTTGATATTGTAGGTGCTATTATTATTCACAGTGTAAAAACTATGATATTGACACTGAGAGAAGTTAGGTGACTTGCCTAAGGTCACACAGTTGTCATGTAAATGTCAAAGACAGGATTTGAACTCTTATCTTCTGACTCCACATTCAGTATTCTATTCACTAAATCACCTAGTTTCCCATGACATAGAAGCATGTCAGAAGAAAGGTGAGCTTGATATAATTTATGAAAAGGAAAATTTGTTAAATCACATAAAAATGATTATGAAGAGAATGTCTAAGTTATTAAGAGAACTATTTTCATGAACTCTTAAAACATATTTTAGAAATATAGACATTAATCAAAATACATCTAGGATAACAAGGAAAGTAGTTGACTAGGAAAAATGTATCAGATATTCCTGATATGATTTTGATATCCAAGACAAAACCAAAAGCCATTCCTCAATAGTTAAAAAATTCAAACTATTAACAATACAAATGTATCCTCTAAATCACTGATAATAAGAAAAATGCACATCAGAATTAACATGAGTTTGTATTTCATATCCAACAGATTACTAAAGATGACACAATTTGGAAATAGTCAGTGCAGGATGGTTTGTGAGCACACTATGATGGGCAAAACAAGGCCTGGGACTGTGAACTGATACATTGATTCTGGAAAGCAAATAGAAATTATGCAAAAAAAATGACTAAAACATTCATACTCTTCGATCTATGATGCTAAGCACATTTATAAAGGAAGTCACTGACAAAAAAAAGCTTACATGTACCTCAAAATATTTATAGCATCACTTTTTATGGAACCAGAGAACTGAAACCAAACTGATTATGCTTCATTTGGAGAATACCTAATTTTTGTTACAGAAATCTAAAATAGTATCACTGTGCTACAAGAAACAACAAAGATGAATCCCAGCTAATCATGGAAAGAATTGTATGAATTGATGCAAAGTTAAAGTAAGCAGAGCCAGCAATATTACAGCCAATGACTACAACAGTATAAATGGAAACAACAACATCCACAAAACAATACAAAATAATTGTTGTAAGCCAAGCTTGGCCCTAAAGAAGAGAAATTAGAAGACACCTCCCCTAACTCCTTTGCAAAAGTTGGGTTCCATGTGTGTGGAACAATGCATGTAATGTTGGGCTTTTTTCATGTATTGATTGGTTTTGCTGCATTTTCCCTCTTTTCTTCCTCTTAAAAACTCTGTTATAAGGGATAGCCCTATGGAAGAGGAGAGTAGAAGTGTAGAGTAGAAAGTAGGTAATGTAACAAACAAAATATCATATTGATGCACTAACAATCTATTCATTAACATTGGTTTCTCAAGTAATTCTTGCCAACATTTTGTTATTTACCTTAAAATAATAAAACTATGTTTTAGTTAACATCCTATAATATTTTTTTTAAGTTCAGAAGACTTTTTATTCATTCAGCAAATTAAGTTGACTACAATTCAGAGAGCACCATGCCAGGTACTAGAGAAAATACAATTAAATAGAACAGAGTCATAACTCTAATCAAGATTATCAATTTTTCCAATTAGTGAATTATTACTGTTTCTAATTAGTCATTTTTATTATCTGTATGTAAGAAGGTAACTTTGGCATGGCTAAAGATCATATAAAAGAAATCACCAGTACAGGGTCCTGTTTTTCCCAATTAGTACTGAGAAAATTACCCCAGGAAACAGTCACTATTCTGAAGCAGCTGGCTGACGGGGCACTGTTCCCAGAATGTACAGATAATCTGAAGATAATGTATAAATTCAAGTACATTTCTCTTGGTGCTGTAAAACATGCACCTGGTACTTCTCAGCATCATTTGTTTCTTTGTGGAGTTACTATCTAAAACATATTTTCATTTTGCCTTCTGAGGAATTAGATCTCCAACTCCCATTCACAATAAATTCTCATACAGCTGCTTCACAGCCTCTCCTCTTTGTTCTGCTTTAAGCAGAGATAGGTAATGATGATGGCCTTTATATTTTTCTTTCCATATATTCTGGGGTGGTTTGGTATGGTAGAGTTAATGTGTAATTATTGCTATCTACTACAATTAAGGTGACAAGCTGTTGTGTGACCACTTGTTGTATGTAATGATGTAGTAGGATGATATTTGTACTCTGATAACTGCTTTATCATTCAAAATCCATAACAACATATATGCATACTGTGGATAAACCAGGTATTCATATATCTCTATACTACTTGTTAAAGTGAAAATCTCTTACTAAAATATGAATTTGATCCTGCATAATTGCAGAAGCTCGGAGTTGGAACGCACCTCAGTAGTCATTTAGTCCAACATTGCTTAAGAAGGAATATTTTCTACAGCATGGTCAGCCAACTTCTGCTGTAATCCATTCAGTGAAGGAGGGCCTCCTGATGCAGCCAATTCCACTTTTGGATTGCTCTAATTGTTAGGGAGGTTTTTTTTTTTTTTAATTTTCTTCCTCTATTAAATGTAAGTCTCTGTCTCTGAAGCTTCTATTGTCTTCTCCCTGTCTTGCTCTTCTAATTGAGGAAACAGAAGTCTAATCTCTTTTTTCCAGGAGTGCAAAAGTTCAGAATGGTCTGAGGCTGGTGACAAAAGCTTAAGGCAACAACAATTACAAAAGGATTGCTCAAATTAAAAAAAAAAACTACATTGGAAAAAAGAGGAAGACCAAAGACTGGAGAGCCCCACTGATGAGGGAAGGCAGGGTGAATGGGACACTGCTGACTTTTTATTTAGCTTTTGGCTTTTCTGGCTTTTGGAATGACCTTTGAACAGTCTGAGTATTTTTTGAACAAAATGACTATTAGGGAGTTGGTATCCAAGATAAATATCTAGTAAGATAGGACCTAGCTGTACTTTATGCATTTGTTTCCCCAGACCCATATTATATTTCCTGGATATTAAAAGAAAGAGGACATGAGGTTACTTATCTTTGAAAGACCTTGGAGAATGGTTGAAGTATCTTAGGAATCCAGAAGGTCAATTTCATGATTTTCAGGAAAAAAAAGAAAAGAATATAGTCTTTTTTCCTGCTTGTCTTTCTTTTCATTTTCTTTTATTCTGAACTTTTTACACACACAACAAACAAGATGAGTATTTTATATACAAAGCACAACAGAAAAAGAATACTGAGCATATAGCCATGAGTCATCTTATACAGCTCACTTCTCCCTCCATATATATAACAAATTCAGTATGCAATTTGTGAAGCTGTCCTGATTGTTTTTGCTTCTTATTGAACTTGTTTTGTGTCTCTTCTTATTGGTTATTGCTTCAATAATTCCACTTTCTAAACTTTCTTGTTATTGTTGTTGTTTTGTAAACCTATAGCTATCACCTATTTTTCCTCCCTCCCCAGATACACACATAAATTGAAGGAAAGTTAAAAAAAAAGACAAACTGGTATCAAACCTGTGTTGTCAAGAAAAAATCCCATATTAGGAATGCCTGAAAGTATGTGTCAAGTTCAGCACCTTGAGTTCATCTTATTGTCAGAAAGTGGCGGTATAGGTACTGTTTAAAGCCCAATGCTTTCTTAGTTCAGTTTCAATGTTGGGACAAAAGGAGGCACTCATGAGTCATTGAATAACGGTTTATTTTGTTTAAACAGAGCAAAGATATATAGAAAGTACACAGTGTCACTTAGCTTCTTTGTCTACAGTCACTTTGGACTTCATCTGGAAATGAGTCTGGTCAGCATTTGGTAACTAGCGTAGTCTCAGGCCACCACAAAGCCTGAGAAGCACTGACTACTTGAGCTGGGACTTTTTATGCTCACAGGCCAGAAAGCTGCATCAGAGAAGCTGAAATTAATCAGGCAACTTGGGGATTCCAAATCAAGAAAAATGACCTTTAATATGTGGGTAGCATGTTTCGTCACTAGTTCTCTGGAATTATGGGTGATTATTACATTAATTTAAATTCTTAAGCTGTGTCTTTATAGTATGGTTATTATTGTATAAATCGTTTTCAAGGTTCTGCTCATTTTGCTGTTCAACAGTTCCCACAAATCCGGGTTTCTTTAAAAACATCCTTTTCATCATTTCTTAGTGTATAACAGCATTACATGACATTCATACGTCATGTTTTTTTTCAACCAATCATGAATTTATTTGGATCTCCTTAGTTCGTAGTTCTTTACCATTTACAAAAAGAACTATCATAAACATTTTTGGCACATGTTAATCCTTTCCTCTTCCTTTAATATTTTTGCAGTCTAGGCCCAGAGTGATATTATTGTGTCAAAGGGCATGCACAGTTTAGTGCAGTTTCATTTTTAGGTATAGTTTCAAATTGCTTTGCAGAATGGCTGGACCAATGCATAACTCCACAAGGAGTACATTGGTGTGCCTGTTTTCCCAAAGCCCCTCCTACCATCGTCTTTTCCCATTTTTGGTTGTTTCTGCCAATATAATGGGTATAGGAGAGAACCTAGGTTGTTTTAGTTTGCATTTCTCTGTTAGTGATTTGGAACACTTTTTCATATGTTTATTGATAGTTTGGATTCCTTCATTTAAAAACTGAATACCCATCTTTTGATGATTTATCTTTTGGAGAATATTTCTTAGAGAAATGGCCTTAGAGGTCATCTGGTTTAACCTCCTCACTTCAGAGATGAGGAAACTGAGGTACAGAGTGTTTAAGTGATTTGCCCAGGATCACACAGGTATTAAGCGGCAGAGCCAGGACTTGAACTCATGTGGTTCCACACCCGTCATTCTTCTCACTACATCAATACTAACATGTCAGCAAGATAGTAAATGTAATCTGTGCTTTGCTGATAGGAATGGTGTATAGAACTACGGAGTTTGTCCATACTTTGCTCTAGTCAGAGCATACTTGGAATATCATCATGTACAATTCTTAGTGACACATTGTAGGAAAGATATTGAAAATCCTTAGAGGCAACCAGGACATTGAAGATCCTCAAGATCATGTCCAGGTTCACGCAGCTAGTAAGTGTCTGAGGCCTGATTTGAACTCACAAAGATGATTCTTCCTGACTTCAGGCCCAGCACTTAATCCACTACACCACCTACATGCCCTTGTGATGGAGTACTAATGTGCTACAAGAAATGAAGAAGGGGCTGGTTTCTGAAAAACATGCTAAGACCTATATAAACTGATGCAAAGTGAAGTGAAAAGAACTGGGTGATCGTTGTGCATAGTAACAGAAATGTTGTAGTGATGATCAAATATGAAAGACTTAGCACTCTGATCAGTACAATGACCCAAGATACTTCCAGAGGACTCATGAAAAAATGCTATCCACCTCCAGAGAGAGAACAGATGAAGTCTGACTGCAAATTGAAGTACAATTTTCATCCTTCCTTCTCTCCTTCCTTCTCTTCTTCCTTCCTTCTCTTCTTCCTTCCTTCCTTGTTCTTTCCTTCCTTGTTCCTTCCTTTCTACTCTGATTTGTGATATGACTAATATAGAAATAAGTTTTGTATGAATTCACTTGTATAACTGATATCATGTAATTTGCCTTCTCAGTGGGTGGGGGAGAGGAGAGAATCCAGAACTTAAAATTTAAAAAGAAAAAAATATTTAAAATAAACAAATAATAAACAAACAAATAAATGAAGACATGGTTGGATAGCTTCAGAAAGTAGTGGGTCACCTCTCACTTGCAGTCTTCAAGTAGAGATCCACTGACCACTTGTAATATTGTGGCTGACATTACTGTTCTAGGACAGGTTGGACTAGATGTCATCTGAGGTCTTCTCAAACTCTAAGATTCCATGATTCTAGAAAAATAAAGGTAGAATTTCAAACACCTGAACACCACTACCTGGTGAGGTCTATAGCACAAACCTTGTCACTATCAGATTTTTTAAAATAAAATTTTATTTTATTATATATCTGAGTTTCCTCTCTCCCACCTCACCCCTCCGACTGAGAAAGCAAGAAAAACAAAATCCCTTTTGCAAACATATATAGTCAAACAATAAATTCCTAAATTGGCTATGTCCAAAAAAAATTGTCTTGATCAGTGCTGTAACTCCCTCACCTTTCTGTCAGGAGATGAGTAGCAAGCTGCATGTTGAATTCCCTGGAATCAGGGTTGGTCAATGTATTGATCAGAGTTCCTAAGTCTTTTAAAGTTGTTTATTGTTACAGCATTGCTGCTATTGTATAAAATGTTCTCCTGTTTCTTGGTAACATATTGATTGCTCCTATGCTTATATCCCTTGTATCTGTCCTCCTTTTCAAACTTTCCTTATATATCTATTAACCCATCAGTTTTCTCCTACCCATCCTACCCCTCAAAAGCCAATATTTTATACATATATATGTATGTGTGTATATATCTACATATACATCTGTATTTATATGTGTATATGTATATGTGTGTATATACATATACACACAGGTGTGTATGTGTGTGTGTATATGCATATATATGTACACACATATGCACAATATATATTTGGGAAAAATATACAGACTGTAGAGAAGAGAGAAAAATTACCCAGGTTTCCTTATTTGTTTTAATTATGTGAGAAACTAATTTTTAAAGCATTATTTGAAATGTGCAGAAAAGTAGCAGGTGCTAGATAATTGCATATTTATTATCCTTCTTCATATCAGACATGGAAATTGTGGTCTCTCCAGCTATTTTACTGCTTGTTAAATGTTCCTAATCAGTTACCATAGATAATTCTTCTCTTTTAATCACATTTAGAAAATTAGAGAACCTCATTTTAATTAATTTGCTATCTTAGAAGGGAAGGCAGGCATTAAATAAATTTTAGGTAGTGGAATTATTATTATGAACAACAATGATTATCACATATAATGAATATATCTATAATTCAAAGAGAAAGAAAATGTAGTCTTTTGAAATAACATTGGAAACTGCAATTGATATAATTTGATATCTTGAAACTGAAAACTTTGCATGTTACTACACTTTCTGAGCAAGCAATATATTGACATTGGCCTGGTACTAAAAATGAAAGGTAATCACTCACATCATTATTCCTCTATGCATTGAGCATATTCAGTAATCTCATATTTTTTACCCTTGCATTAAACCTATGAGAGCTGGCCATTTATTGATTTCATCAGAATGTGTGCTTAAAATTAAGTATAGAATTTTATGTCTATGTTACTCAACTTACTGATTTTTTTGGAGGGATGGAGTGGGGAGAAACTGTCTTTTGGTCTAGTAAAAAGTGTTTGTCCTGCTCTAGATTGAACATCATGAAAAATGATAAAATTAAAGATTAGGAGATAAAACTAATGAAGAAATGTTGGAGAATCGGAAGTTTATTTGATTTAGACAATAACAAGGATGAGGCAGCCATTGTGGTGGGGTAATGGCTAATGGAGAGGCAACTGGATAGTCAATGGATAGACAACCAGGTCTGGAGTTAGAAAGACCTGACTTCAAATCTGGCCTCAGACACTTACTAGCTGTAGGACCCTGGGCAGGTCACGAAATCTGTGTTTGCTTTAATTCACTGGAGAAGGAAATGACAAATCACACCAGTATTTTTCCCAAGAAAACCCCATGGATGGACGATCCACCAAGTCACAAAAAGTTGGACATGACTGATCAATTGAACAATACAAAGGGAAGCCTTGCTCCCATACCTTGGTTACTCTTGTGTCTTCCTCTTTATGACTCTCTACTGAAAAAACCCTTAACCCTTTCTCCTATTCAAGGCAGAGAAAAGTAATCCTTTTTTCCACATCCGTATATAATAATGAATAATAGTCTGTAAGATATATCTTTGAGTTTTATTCTCTTTCTCTAAGCAAATTTATTTTTTAAAGTATGTTTTGCTAAAATAACACTTGGAGCAATATTTCTCAAAGGACTGGCCCTAGACAGCAGAATAGGTAATGAATGGAAATTGCAGAGAGGATCTAGCCTTATTTGAAAAAAAATTGGGGTAGATAGGTGGTGCAGTGGATAAAGCACCGGCCCTGGGTTCAGGAGGACCTGGGTTCAAATCTGGCCTCAGACACATAACACTTAATAGCTGTGTGACCCTGGGCAAGTCACTTAACCCCATTGCCTAGCCAAAAAAAAAAAAAAACAACCAAAACTTCTTAAATGGAAACAATTAAGTGCTGTAGTACTCTGAACTTGGAGACAGGGAGACACTGGGAAAGTCACAACATCTCTCAGCCTCAATTTCCTTATCTGGAAAATGGAGATAATAATAGCATCTATCTTCTAGGTTTGTTGTGAGAATCAAACTGAGATAACATGTACAACACTTAAACAGACTTGAAACATCATACAAATGCTCCTTATCACCATCATCACTATCATCATCATCATCATCATTACTGTTCAAATGTGGAATGTCTTGGGAGATGGTGGTAGGTTCTTTTCACTGGAAGTCTTCAAGTCAAAGCTCAAGGAGCATTTGTTAATGCTATTACAGAAGAGCTTCTTGGCCAAACATTGAAATAAATAAATAAGAAATATAATAACAAAAAAAACTTAAAAAAAAGAAAAGTAATAGCATTGGGAATATCCAAACTAATGTTCATTTCTGCCTCTTGATAGCTTTTTCTTCTTGATATCTCTCAAGTACAGACAAATGGAGAGGCAAAAGTTTACAGAAATTTATAATAATCCTAGATCACTAGAGATAGAAAGAACCCTCTCTATTTTCAGATAAGAACATTCATTCATTGTCTGAATGAGAACCTGTTATGTCCCAGGCCCTAGGCCATGTGCTTGAGACAATGGAACTTGTCCAAAGCTATTTGTTTTAGATGTGTCATTCATATCTCCTGACTCCTAAGTCCACTGATATTTCCATTTTATCATAAGATCATGGGATGATGGATCTATAGCTGGAAGAGACCTCAGAGTCAAATCCAGGAGTGGGGAACCTGTGGCCTCAAGGCCACATATGGCCTTCTAGGTCTTTAGGTACAGTCTTTTGACTGAGTCCCAAGTTTTACAGAACAAATCCTTTTATTAGGAGGATTTGTTCTGTGAAGTTTGGATTCAATCAAAGGGCTGCACTTGAGGACCTATTGGGCCACATGTGGCCTCGAGGCTGCAGGTTCCCTGCCCCTGATAGTTCAAACTGCTCCTTATATAAATGAGAAATTTGAGGCCTAGGGAAATTAAGTGACTTCATAATGATCATAGAGATAGTGTCCTAGGTAGTATTTGAACATAGGTTCCCTAACTCCAAAGCAAGTACTCTTTCTATTATATCATTCTGTTTCATCTTGTCTCACATAATATGCCAAAGTCTGTAGTAGTGCTATGACTCATACAAATTGTTGTCCTAATTGTTGATGGGGTTTTTATCTTATAACTACCTGAGGGGGGATAATCATTTATTAAACACTTACCATGCAAACATCCCTTTATTTTCTAATTTTAAAGGTAGGAATACAAAGGATCATACACTGTGAACAGTAAGAGAACCGAAGGATTATTTAGTAGAAGCCTCTCATTTTAGAGAGAAGGAAACTGAGGCTAAGGAAAGGGCAGTCACTAAATCAGGGTTACAAGGTCAGTAAGGCAAAGGTAGCTAGCATTAGACTGGACCTCTCAGGGACCAGGGGAGTAGTCAATCAAGGGTTATAAATGAGTATTGGCTTGGCCTTGGTTTGGGGCCTGGCTGATCATCTAGGAGGGTAGGAGGACAATGATCTTTGGTTTGGGGGCTCCCAAAAATCCTGACTTGGAGTGATATAGGTCCCTGGCCCCTGGATCTGTCTAGGCTTCAAGTCAGGCAGGAGCTGACCACTTTCTTCAGGTTCTGTACTGAGTCCTGCCTCCAAGGGCTGTAAGCATTGCATGATGTAAATCTGGGCTGACCCAGGGGTCTTTGCAGGGGCCTGGGTCCAGAAAGATATTCCCAACTGCAAGTTAACGTCCGACTTCTTGTTCTAAGAGTTTTGTATTATCTGGCATAATTATTGTCCTTCTGAGTTGGGAAGTGTTGGGTGGAGCTTCTCGGGGAAATCTTGACCTTTTCCTGCTTGAGTAGATCAAGGGGCATTTCACCTGTGAGATCCAGGGAGGATAGAAGGCTAAACTTGTTCATCAGCTGGGGGCAGAAAGGGTTAAGCCCTGTCTGCTTCTCATTTTCATATAATCCTTTACTTCCATTTTGGCTGCTGGAAGGGTGGCAGCTCCTCTGTAGTTAGTGATGGTGTTGGCATAAGATGTCAGGCCCCTTTTCTATGAGGGTTGCTCCCCTCAATGATGGCAGCAAGGGCCTCCTGCCAGTTCAGGATCAAGGTACATTCAGGTCATATTACACATGAAAGCAACCAAGGTTAGGATTCCATCCCTCACTACTATATCCCTTGGGCAGAGCAGCAGTTGTTTCTTTATTTTTTTTTAATCTTTACTCTCTTTCATACCCAATGACCCAATGTTTGCTAAAGGAGTGAACACCTGGAATGGGCTGCCAATGCTCCTCTAACTGGGACTTCCCAAGTTAATGCTTGTGGGCCTTAGGTGGGAGATATGAGGATGCTTGTTTGGCTACCGAATGGGATGGATGGTCTCGACTGTCCTTTCCAGCTCCAGAGGCATGGAACCTTGATTAATGAAGAAAGGAGGTGCTGGAAGTGATTGATAGAAGTGCCTGAGAACTTCACAGGGTTCTTCTTCTGAAAGAGAGAAGAAGATAGAAGAAGGAGGAGGAGGAGGAGAAGAAGGAGAAGGAGAAGAAGGAGGAGAAGGAGAAGAAGGAGAAGAAGAAGAAGAAGAAGAAGAAGAA
Source organism: Vombatus ursinus (assembly GCF_900497805.2). Lineage (NCBI taxonomy): Eukaryota > Metazoa > Chordata > Mammalia > Diprotodontia > Vombatidae > Vombatus > Vombatus ursinus. The sequence goes on from NW_020954630.1 coordinate 4,744,821, forward strand.
GAAGAAGAAGAAGAAGAAG
>NW_020954630.1:4744849-4766447 GCF_900497805.2 Vombatus ursinus
AGAAGAAGAAGAAGAAGAAGAAGAAGAAGAAGAAGAAGAAGAAGAAGAAGAAGAAGAAGAAGAAGAAGAAAGAGGAGGAGGAGGAGGAGAAGGAGGAGAAGGAGAAGAAAGGAGAGAAGGGGGAATAGAGGAGAAGGAAGAGGGAGTGAAGGAGAGGGAGAAAGAGGGCAGCTGGCAGCTAGGTGGCGCAGTAGATAGAGCACTGACTCTGAAGTCAGGAGAACCTGAGTTCAAATCTGGCTGAGACCAAACACTTGACATTTACTAGCTGTGTGACTCTCGGCAAGTCACTTAACCCCAATTGCCTTAGAAAAAGAAAGAGAGGGAGAGAGAGCACAAGAGAGTGATAGGGAGTGAGAGCTAAGAACCTATGATGAACCTGGTACTGTGCATTCACTTTTCAAAGCCTAACTCATCTTATCCTCCCAACAATCCTGGGTGGTAGGTACCATTATTATCCCCATTTTACATTTGAGGAAGCTGAGGCAGACAGCAGTTAAAGGATTTTCCCAAGTTCACACAGGTAGCAAGTGTCTGAGACCAGATTTGAATTTACATCTTCCTGATTCCAGCTCATTCCCCTCTGTCACCTACAACTTAAAATCTACCTCTTTGCAATTTTGCCCATTACTTCTAGATGTGTCATCTGGCACTAAATAAGTTTAATCCCTCTTCTAAGAAACCCAAAAATGTATGATGATGTGGTCCTATTTTTATTCTTTTCAATGCAGGATGACCTCTAAAAAGCAACCTGTGCAAATCCTATGATCCCAGACTTCTAGCTAGAACTTGCAGAATGGAGGCAGTGAGTGACTGTGTATGTGGTCTGCCTTAAGATTTTCTAATTCTGAGTCCAAAGCCCTTTCTATCACATCCTTAAATCTTTCTTCTAGACTTTAAGCTGATGTCTGGCACAGAGGTATTTGTTATTCTAATTGTAGTTCTGTCTCTAAGTTGATTATTGTTGGACTGATCTTTAATTGTCCCAGAAGTAAACTTTTAATAGATAATATTTAATTTTGCTCCTGACATTCTGATGAGTCACAGAATGCTAACATTCAGCAAGTTGAATAGTTATTGATAGTCTAGGTCTCTCACCTTCCCCTACTCAGGGAGGAAGGGACAAACTATGAAAAGCCTCAGAGACATGTAATGGTTAAAAGAGTATAGAGTCACCGTAGGCATATAAACAGGTGGGAAATGGGGAAAGCTCTAAATGCATTAAACACTAGGATGGAAGATACTCTCTTCTCATTTCACCTTTTTTTTTTGCTGTCCTTTACATGCAGCTTGTGGCAAAGTGGATAGATCCCTAGGTCTGGATTCAGGAATGCTTGAGATAAAAATCCAGCCTCAGACACACATTAGCTGTGTGACTCTGGGTGAGTTATAACCTCTGTTTGCCTCAGTTTCCTCAACTATAAAATGGGGATAATAATAACACCCACCTTGCAGGGTTGTTATGAGGATCAAATGAGAAAATATTTGTAAAAAAAAAAAAGTGCTTAGTACAATGCCTGGCTCACAGTAGGTGCTATATAAAAGCTTATTCCTTTTTCCTTCACTTCCTGGATTTTCCCTTCCTTCTCTGTGCTCCAGATCTTTCTCTGCACATAATACAATATATAACTGGGGAGTGTGGACATTGCCAGGCTAAGAAAATAAATCTCATGAACAAGATAGTTTAAAAGGTGGTGGATAGTGGGGAATTGCTGGGCTTTAGGGTTCTTGGTCTTTTACTTTGTGGTCTTTGAATTAGAGAGGGAAACATTTTAGTCTGGGATCTTTGGCTAAGAATTGTGTTTTGCTCAGAAAGCAGGCAGCTTTGACTCAGGAGACCTGGGTTGGTGGGTGGTACAAGGTGATACTGAGAGAAAAGCAATTAGTTTGCCATATATTCCCAGTGTTGGCAGTATCCTCTTCTGCATTTCAGCTGCTACCATTCAGATAGACAACATAGTCTAGACTTGACTACCCTACATGACTGCTTCCTTTCCAAATTCTGGCTGCAAACAGCAGCAACATCCCTGACATCCACATTGACACAGAAGCCCAAGAATCCATGTGTTCCACAATGACCACACCAGGGGAGGAGACCTAACATCAAATCCTCTGGACATCAGAACTAAAGGCACCTCCATGTACTTTTCTCAGTTCCATTTATTGTCATCATAACAACTCTTCTTACCACTGTGTTCTTGCATATTCATCTAGATAGACTGATCTCTACATATTGCCTTTTGTAATGGTTGAAATAATTATGAATTTGGAATCACAGTAACTGGGTTTGAATCCTGCCTCTACCATATACAACTTGTTTGGCGTTGGTCAAATTCTTTCACCTTAATAGACCTCAGTTTTTGAATGTTCTAGGTGCCTGTTTAGGTCCTTTCCATCTCCACATTCTGAGACGATTCTAAGAACTCTTCCTGTCATTTGACACCTTTAAACAATCCCCTGAAGTACTTGCACTATCCATATTTACTCATATTGATATTCATCAAAGTGTCCATGTGTCCAAGCACCTAATGGGAGCCTCTACCAAATTACATACATCACCTGTGCTTTCTACATTTCAAACCCTGTATTAGTTAATTCTTCATAATATATTCACACAAGGAGCTGACTACTTAAATTTGCTCTAGGTCAAAGAGAGACAAGTAAAGGATATTTGCAGTTCTCACAACCTAAATTGCCTGACCCAGATTACAAGCAAAGAAAGAGAGATAAGGAATTAGGGAAGATAGTCTGTCCAGCTATAAATATTACAACATCAAAAACTAGGCATTTCACAAAATTGTATAATATTACAGACAAAAAAGATTTATTGGAGCTTGTGTTGCTTGGCATTTCTTCAGAACCTGAACAAAAGTAGAAAGCTATGACAAAACCTACTACATAAGCTTACATTGCAATCAGAAGAGTACCCTGCCATGATTGAGGAGAACGGAGTTCTAACCTCATCCATGCTGGGTGAACTCGGGCAATTCTTTGAATCTTTCTGGATCTTATTTTCTTCATTGGTAGAATGAATAAATTGAACCAGATGAGTATTTCTCAAACTAATTTGTTCATAAGACACTATATGATTTAAATGAATTGATAGGACTCATTAGTGCTAGTCTGGTATAGAATAAATCCAATCATAATCAATATAAAAAGTATTTTTAAGTATCTACTTTGTCCAGAGTACTATGCTAGGTGCTGAGGGATACAAAGATTAAACAAAGCCCTCAGGAAGCTTAGATTCTATGAGAGAGAAAGAGAGAGTAGGTACGTGTGTGTGTATATATATTCATACACACACACACACACATATATATATATGAACAGGTAAGTTTATACAAAATGATTTGAGGAGGAAGAAAGTACTGTGAACTAGGGAATTCAGGAAAAGTTTTATATAGAAGGTAGAACCAAGATTATATTGGAATAATATAAATGAAATGAAATCTATTTTATATCAAAAAAGCTCAACAAATAACAAACTTTGTGATACACACATACCTTCCTGTATAAAGTATGAGAGAAAGTGTTGGCAGCATTAGCATTTTCTCAAGGAATGCCAGTTCATATTGCTGGAAAATCAGTTAGGGAAATGATTACAAAGATCCTTTCTAGCTTGAAAATTTTGTGACTACAAAATTTAAAAGACCACACATAGCAAATATTTCAGTAATTTTCATACAAAGCATAACTCTAGGCTAATTAGCAATGGGAATTCCTCAACTTTTAAGGTGAGTGCTACTTTATTTCCTTGGCAACAGAGCATTTTTGAGGTATACACAGAATTTCACTTGTGTCTATCAGACTAAACACCAAACAATTGTAATGTTGCAATATTATATTAACATAATAAAGATACACTGAGGTTAAATAACAAAGAAAAAAACCATTTAAGATTCTAGTTTTTCCTGTTGTAAAGATCATAGACCACATTATATATATATGTGTGTGTGTGTGTGTGTATGCATATGTATATGTATATATGTGTGTGTGTGTGTGTGTATATATAAATATATATATATAAATATATATATATATATATATATATATATATTTGCCTGAGCTTAGATTATAAACTATTGTCCCAATAATCAATGGGAATTTTGCCAGTTAGATCTGTGCCTTTTGACTCATAGCCAAATGGAGACTTGATGTTGCCATCCTCTGAACCTGGGATTCACAAAAATATCGCAATATTCCAGAATGTCTCCTAATGTCTTTAAAAGGCAGAAAAGTACCTGAAAGCAATTGGAATGTTGAGATATTTTAATGTTTTAAATGACATACAGAAATTTCACTTTTCTCTGCACAGCTGGTATGGCTCAAGGGGATACCCAGATAATATCTCCTTTGTCTTCTGTGGGGAAAGTGATCTTCACTGTGTCTACAGCTACTAGAATTATAAGCATTTAGTCAGTCAACAAACAGCACTTATATTGTTCAATGTGTAGAGGAGTTGTATGTATCTGGGAGAGGGCAAGCAGAGGTAAAGTGCCCCAACCAGTTAAGAAATGGGAATGATCTGTGACATATTCAGTTCTGGGCTCAACTCTATCCATATAAGATGAGAACTAGATTGATTACTTCATAAGCATTAAGAATTCTCACATGAGAAAACTCCCTCTACCAATGGAGGTCTGCACCTTGTGATTTCCCAGTGCTACATAGCCAGTGTGTGTCAGAGGTCTGACATGAATCCATGTCTTCTTGGCCCCAAGGTTGGCTTTCTTTTCATTATGTCCTATTTCCTCTCTCCTTATTCATATTTGCAAGAAATATGTGTTAATTCAGTATGACACTCATATAATTATATCTCATAGTCTAGGAACTGTGTGTTCTTCTTCTACTTGGATTTTCTTGTGTAGATTACTAGATCAACATCTTTTGAGTAGCCTTGGACCTTAGAGGAAAAAAACAACCTCATCAGAACAATACAACCAGTAAACATATGCATCTGGAGAGCTTTAGCCTCTAAAAGGCATCTCTCTAACATTTGGATTTTCTTCAAGACTTCCTGCATGCCAATACAAAGTGAATATCTTTGACAAGTATATGTCTCCTTGTTTTATTTTTCTGTTGTTATTAATGATCAGAGGAACACTGAAAAAGGTTATACCTCACTGAATCTTTCCTTGCATGATTTTTAACATTTATGGGAGACAGCCTTTTTTTAAGGGGAGGGGAGAAAACCTTTAGGGCCCTTTGCTCTATTGAGAAAACATTTATTTGTAATCAACAAGTAAAATTTCAGGAGCTTGCATTCTCTACACCTCTTAGTCAGTTAAGGTGTTGTCTTAGAGAATGATGTATGCAAACCTACTTCTTCTCTTCTCACTTTTGCATTAACAATGCTATGGCTATAGAAACTTCTCCAAAGACTTCATGAACTTGAGGAAGTTAGTTCAATAGTTGCAGCTGGTGTCCTATTTTCCTTTTTTTTTTTTTAGTAGCATTGCTATTAGTGATCTTTTTCATTAAATGGCATTATGTAGGGAAAAGATGACTGGATTCAGAATCAGAACAGACATGAGTTGGGATCTCGCTATCAATCCTGAAGTATTTAGCTGCAAATCCTTTGTGTCTTGTTTCTATTTAGCACAAAAATATCAATAGAAATGTGATTCCGTTATTCAGTGGAGCAGTGCATAGAGCAACAGGCCTGGAGTTAGGAAGATCTGAGTGCAAATATGGCCTCAGACACTTACTAGCTGTATGCACCCTGGACTAGGTACTGTGTCTATCTCCTTCAGTTTCCTTATCTGTAAAATGAGGATATAGTATCTACCTCATAAGGTTGTTGTGAGGATCAACTAAGTTTGTATTTATAAAGTGCATGGTTCAATGTCTGGCACATAGTAGGCACTATATAAATATTAGCTATTATTGTTATTGTTATTATTCCAGTTGTTTATAAACTTGTCAATGATTGAACAAAAAGCTCATATTTAGTGTGGTGCCAGTGGTTAAACTAATGTTTGTAGATTATCTAATCCATAATCAACCTCCTTTTCTGCACATCCTCCAATGTCATTGCAGAAGCAAAAGGAACAGCTCAGGACTGGAGGCTTCTTTGTATTTTACCTGTTTCATGAGTCATTATGGTGACACAATTCATTTAGTAACACACATTCTGGGTATCAACTACTGCAGAGCTGGCATGGGCTATCACTGGGGTTGTACTTGGCACCTTTCCAGTTCTGTAAGAATCTACAGGTTTTTCACTTCCTTAACCAAACCTTTGAGATCCCAGGAATGTCCCAGTAACCCCATCATCATAGGACCAACATTCTACTTTTGTGGAAGTATTTTGAAGCTTAAATTAGGGCATGTACATAAAAAGACTATGAAAGAATATAAAGTATTTTACAAATGTAGAGTATTAATTAGTGGTGTTATCCAGTTTGCTGCATTATTTATGTACTAGGGGTTTGACTAACATCCTGGGATGTGTAGTTTAGAGGGACAAACATTCTCTTTCAGCTTTAAGAGTTATTTGTCACTATCAAAATCTTTAGGTTGGAAGTCAGACTTGAATAACAAATCAAGAATTCTTAAAGTAACATACAAAGGCTGTTAAGAGAGAGAGAAGTGTGCACCTCTGGAACTGAGCAGCAAAAGCAATGGAAATCAGCCTCCCCAGCCCTACTTCAGATTTAATAATAATAGCTGGAAAGAACTAGTGGCACCTAGACAACAGGCTAAAGGAACAAGCAAAAAGCTGTGCTGTGGTAATGAAGGGAAGGAGTGAGTTACAGGCATGTTGGAGCAGAAGAGGCGGACTAAAGCTATCTATTGCATCTGTCTCTTTGAGGACTGAATGAAATTCCAAGAAAAGGGTTTGGTTTTCTCCCAGTTGATGTGAAAGGGAGGTTCACATATTACCCGATCACCTCACCCCTTAATCCTTATCTATAAAATTCTTGTACTTGTGATCAAAATTATGTGAAAAACTATCCCCTTTCTTCTCTCCTTTCTACCCTAAGTGTATTCCTTTTCCTTTCTCTTAAGAACATAAAATACAATAAATCAACTCCCATACTCTCTTATTAAACTCTGTGACTCCTGATGATAATAGAGTTCTGAGGAAACACATGTATTAATCCCCCACATTATAATGGCAGTTCATCCTTGTTTATTTTATTATGATTGTTTGCTTATATTGACCATTGGTGTTGTGGTTGACTCTAGTTTTTGTATTTTAAAGTTTTCAACTCTGGTCTATTCCTCAGGATTCTTACAAGTCTTCTATTTCATTAACGGTCCTTTTCCCTCTGTAGTATTATACACATTTTTATGGGTAAGTTATTCTTGATTGTAAAGCTATATTTTTGCCTTATGACAAATCTTATCCCCAGCTGTCAACTTTATGGTGATGGCTACTAAATTTTGTATGATTTTAATTGTGGTTCCTTGATACTTGAATTCCTTCTTTTGGTCTTCTTGAACTATTTTTTTTCTTTGACTTGAAAGTTTTGGATTTTGGCTATAATATTTCTGGGAGTTTTCATTTTGGGGTTTCTTTCAGGAGATAACAGTAGATTTTTAAAATTTTCACTTGACCTTCTAGTCTAAGAGATCTGATCAGTTTTCTTTGATAATTTCTTGAAATATGATGTTTACATACTTTTTTGGATATCACATTCAAATAGTTCAATGATTCTTAAATTATGTCTCTTTTATATGGTTTTCAGGCCAATTGTTGAAAGTGCTTTATTTTTTTCTCTTTTGGCTTTATATTAACATTTTGTTGTCTCATGGAGTTACTAACTTCTGCATGATTGATTCTGATTTTCAAAGGGGTGTTATTTGGATAAAGTTGTGTACCTGTCATTCCTAGCAATTAATTCTCTTTCCATTCTTTCTTCCATAGCTATCATTTCTTTTCCCATTTCTGCCCCCATCTCTCATTTCTATTTGTAATTTTTTCTAGTGTTCTCATTTCATTTAATACCCCCTTTTAAATTTCTCATTTCATCACTAGTTGAACTTGTGTTAACGCTGTGTTTTTCTTTGAAAGTTTGCTTGTACATGTTTTAGAATCATTCACTTACTTTCTTTTTGGGGTTTGTGTTTTTAGCATCCCTGACATCATAATTACTATCTTCTTCCTCCCTCTTTCTCTTTTCTCCTTCCTCCTTCTCCTCTTCTTCTTCCTTCTCCTCCTCTTCTTCCTCCTCCTCTTCATCATCATCATCTTCTTTTTTTTCTTTTTCTCTTGCTCATTCTTACAGCTTTACTTTCTGACTTCATATTTTTGGTAGGGCTAAGCATTTTGGAGTCCTGGAAGGAAGATTTGTGCTATTCTTGGCACTACTTTGTGTTCTCTTGTGCCTTCCTGCTGCTTTCTCTGAATATTGAACATTATACTATTCTGGAACCTCAGGGACATCTCAGGCTAGGCACTTAGAATATTTCAATGCACCTAAAGTGGTCTGATTTAGGATACTGTATGAACACTTCTGTCCTGCCCTATCCCTGCTCATTATGAACTCTATAAGTTCCTAATGTGAGTTTCAGTCTTTGCAATACAACTGTGGGCTTGTCCCGGTTATAGCTCTGATGGTTGGTTGTTGTCCTTCATTCTCAAAGAGGACCAAAATGACATCACTAAGTTGGGGTCAATGTATAGTGTGTCCAACTTTGGCTGATCAGACCAATATGATCTTGAAAGACTTTACCATAGGTTGGGCAGAAATAGTCTATTTGAACATTTGGGATGGAGATGTCTCTAAATTTGTGCATCTCACGTTGCTTTTGAGCTACTGAATTCTGGTTTGCTTACAGAACACCATGGCTTCTTTGGTGCAGACATATCATGCTGGATAGTCCTATGCTATTGTCTCCCAGGCTCACAATTGATACCAAAGTTCTTCAAAAACACATTTAGAGTGTCCTTGTATCATTTCTTCTGACCTCCATGTGAATGCTTGCCTTATGTGAGTTTAGGCAAACATGCATTTGGCATTTGAACAATGTGACCAGCCCATCAGAGTTGCACTCTGCAGTAGAGTTTGAATGCTTGGCAGTTCAGCTGAAGAAAAGACCTCAGTGTCCAGTACCTTATTTTGTCAGATGATCTTCAGTATTTTCTTGAGGCAATTAAAATGGAAGCAATTCAACTTCCTGGCCTGGCACTGGTATACTGTCCAGGTTTCACAAGCATACTCATTGAGGTCAGCATAACAGCTCTGTAGACCTTCAGTTTGGTAGGCAGCCTAATACCTCTTCTCTCTCACATTTTCCTTTGGAGCCTCCCAAACACTGAGCTAGCCCTGGTAATGCATATGTCAGCCTCATTATCAGTGTGTACATCTCTGGAAAGTACATTACCAAGGTAAGTGAACTTATCCACAGCACTCATAACTTCTCCATTTGCTGTACCCAATGATTCCACATATGGATGGTGTAGTGGTGGCTGGTGGAGAACCTCTCTTTTCTTGGTGTTAATTGTCAGGCCAAAATTAATACAAGTGGCAGATAATCAATCCATACTTTGTTGTATGTTAGAGGCTGCATTGAGTGCACCACCATCTGTGAACAAAAAAATTATGGACCAGCTCTCCCTACACTTTAGTCTTGACTTTTAGCCTTTTCAAGTTAAATCCTTTTCCATCAGTGTAGTAGATGACCTTGAGGTGATTTTTGTCCTCATTGAAAGCATCCAACAACATCTCTGAAAAGATCATGCTACAAAGCATGGGGCAAGCACAAAGCCCTGTTTCACTCCATTGGTGACTGGGAAAGCACAAGAGCATTGTGCATTATCCAGAGACTATGCCAGCATGACATCATGGAACTGGCATACAATATTGATGAACTTCTGCAGGCAACCAAATTTTGCCGTGATCTTCCCCAAGCCCTCATGACTGACAGGAGGAAAGGCCTTGGTCATATTGATGAACATTGTGTATAGACCTTTGTTCTGCTTCTGGCATTTCTCCTGGAGTTGCTGGGCAGCAAACACCACATTGACAGCTCCTCTGCCCTTTCTGAAAGCACACTGACTCTCAGGTAGATGACCATCTTCCAAGTGAAGGACTCTAACAAGAATCTTAATGGCATTGACTAATAGAGAGACCCCACTGTGATTGTCACAGGACAATCTGTTTTCTTTTCCTTTATAGAAATGGACAACGGAGGTATCCTTAATCTCCTGGGGGATAGCATCCTCTTGCTATATAACCCAGAAGATTTTAGTCTGCTTTTGTATGAGCAGTGGACCTCCTGCCTTGTAAATGTCTTTTGGAATGGAATCAGTACTAGGCACTTTGCCACGGGAGAGGAGCCTAATGGCATTCAAGACCTCTTCTTCAGTTAGAAGTTTGGCTGGAGAGAGATCGACTTCAACATGAGATATACGATCAATGGCTTCAGCATTGATTGATTTTGGTCTGTTGAAAACACTATGGAAGTGCCCATATCTCCAGGATCACATCCTTATCATTGCTCAGTGTGCCTCTATCAGTGTTGAGTAGTTGAGATGCACCATAGGTCTTTGGTCCATAAATAGCTTTCGAGGCATTATAGAAACACTTTTGTTGTAACTATCAGCATTAAACTGAATTTCATCTGCCTTGTTACTGAACCAAGAATCTTGCATCTCTCTAAGCTTCACTTGCACTTTATTTTTTATGTTATTGAATGCTGCCTTCTTAGAAATGGGTGAACTATCCTGGTGGTAAACCCTGCAAAGTTCTTGTTTTTCATTTAGTAGCTTTGAATTTCCCCATCATTTTCATCAAACCAATCCTGATGTTTGTGAGTATTCTGGCCCAGATGAGTAAATGTGGCACTGTACATCAAACCTCTTGAAAGCAGCCCACTCCTTTTCTGCTCCACTGTTGCCAGCTGTGTGTTGGTTCAGCTTTCTCTCCAAGTCATCATCAAACTGTTCCAGCATGGAGAAGTCCTCTAATTTGTTGACATTAAGCCACATCCACCTGTTCTTCCAGGGAAAGCCTTCACATGCATACTTGAGGTAGACAGCCCTCTAACTCACCAAGGGGTTTAAAGCCCATTGGTTACCCTCAATCTGATTTAGCTGTCTACTGAAATGGTTGTACTGGGATGTGACCACTGGACATATTACAGTCTCTTGGAGCCACAGGTGAGAATTAGGTGGTAGGTAGACACCAAAGGTACAAAGAAAACCTGAAAAAAAGGCCTAAGCAGCCATCTTGCCAGGGATACTAGTCTTCCCTGCACACCAGCACACCCCAGAGATGTGATAGACTGCTGCTGGACTCTGCCATTGTCAGCCATCTGGAAAGTCTGGCAGGTTCAGAGTGGTAGAATTTCAGGCTCCCATTAGGTTTAAACATCCCACCTTAGTTATTCTACTGCAGGCTTCAGCCTTGGTTGGGGGCTGGATCTGAGATTCCATTCTCCTCTCGGAGTCAGAACCATGAAACACTTCTTTCATTCTGTATTTGCCCTTCACTCAGGATACAGCTTGGGGCAGTGACCACTTCTAGCCCTGGACTACCAGCCCAAGGTCCTGCTTTCCTCTACAGTTTACATTGAATTTGTGATTCTGCACTGGCTAGTAAACAGCAGAGCTGCCAGTTAGCACCTTTGCCTGCCCCTGAACAAGGGCAGACTCCTCTATGTAAGTCTGAAACTCCTTGCTGTGGTACACAGCCATAAGCAGGCCCTCATTCTGTCTCCTGAGCTCCTGTCTAGATCCCCTCCCCATGGTTGACAGACCTTTCTGTCTATCTCCCTATGCTGGGTTAGAAAATGACTCACTGTGATTTTTTTTTTTGGCGGTGCAGTGGTGGTCAGAACTTGGTTTGTTACATTTTCTAGATTTTTGTTGAATGATTGTGGGGAAAGAGCTGGATGCTACTTCTTGCTAGTTTCTCTGTTGTCTACCAGAAAAGATTTAGGTAAAGAATATTGCCTAACCATAAAGAGCTAAGGGATTGGCTAGCGATAAATATAAATTTAAATTAGGTCAGAACTAAATCATACTCTGAACTTTTCGTTGAAAGTAAACCCCATAAAGCGACAGAGTAGGTGACCAAGTAGACCTGAGGGGTTATTTTATTGCCTCTAGGATAAAAATAAGCTATACATTATAATAGGCGATGGGGTATTCAATGTCCAGAGACAAAGGGGATAGGGAGGAGAGGGCTGTAATGCCCACAGCCATTAGTGTTGAATTTATAAAGTATAAACAGGGCAAAACAAAAAAAAAATTCATCACTTGGTTCACTTAGAGTTCTTAAGAGTATGTCAGATGTGAGATTTGGAACAAGGTGGTAGGAAGATAAAGAATAAATCAGAACTAAAATTGCATTTTTCCATCAAGTTATTTTTTTCTTGGATGGATTCTAAAGGAAAATGATTGATATCCACTTTGGCAAGACCATAACTTCCAGTATTCAGTTTAAAGGAACTTCAGTGCTATTTTTTTTCTTTCTCATGATAATATGGTGATTACCTGAATACTACATTCTAAGAGATAGCTAGGCTAGAAATGAACCTTTAATGGTCAAAATTTGCCCTAATGAAATTCTAAACTTTAAAACAAAATGTTCTGATGATTCATTTTACTTCCTTTACAAATAAAAAAATACTTATTGGTCATTTTATGCCTTATGAAATGTGATATATATGTATATGTAATATAATATAATAGTTTTTACACTCCATTTTATGAATAGTCTTTTCTGTTAAAAATTACTTTGAAATTCTCCTCACAGTAGCTACTATCCCATTTTTGTTACTTTTGGTCTTTACTTGTCATGGCCAAGGATGATAGTTATCAGGGATTCAAGAACAATGAGAACTTCATCAGTATTTTCTAACAACCTCTCAAATTTACATCCCCGCTTCCTAAATTGTCTTAATTCACCCCCTATTCTTCAAGTCCCTGAGGTTTGAAACCCTAGAATAAGCTTAGTCTCTTCCATCCTCCCAAAACATTCAGCTCCCTTTCCTTGATAATTTTCCAAATTGTACCTCTCTGTGGCATTTGCTGTTGCTTAGGAAGTTTGAATTTTCATGGCAAGCTTTCTAAACTTGCTGTTTTTTCACTTGCTAGCCTTGGTACTACCATTTACTGTCTTGGGTATAGCTACGTAGTTCAACTAAGTAGTTGTTTTTTTTTTTTTTTTAAGTGTGGATAATTGAGGAGATAATTGAATACAGCAATATTCCAGTCACTTTAGCTTTTCTATTAAGTTACAAGTCTTAGAATAACAACATATTAATTCCAAATTTTGTTTGGCTATGAGTGTGATCTGGTAACATATGCCGTTCTGCAGATAGCTATGGTTGATTTATTTGTTTGATCCAGTTTCTTTTTGTAAACAGTGGAATAAACAATTTAGAAGGTAGTTTAAAGAAATACAAACTCCAGAATAAAATTTCAGTACTCCTATCACCAAAATTCAAGTATTTGTCAGTAAAAAAGCAATCAACCTTTTTCTTAGAGTATAGCTCTAGTTTGGGACAGTGATTTTAAAAATAATTCAAATTAAGTTATTTTTTTCCAATTTACAAAAATCTATTTTCTCTCTTTCTCTTCCCCTTATTTTGAAAAAAAAAGACCTTGTAAGAAATATGTTTAGTTAAACAAAACATATTCCTGCATTGATCATGTATAGATTATAGATATAAGTATAGATAAATGTGTAAGTATAGATATGGACATGGATATCTGTGTATCTTAGGTTTGAAACTTTCTCGGGTTGAAAAATTATGCTGAAAAGATAATCGACTACACAGATGTAGAGCTAGTAAAGACTTTTAGAGGCCATCTATTGAAATACTTTTTTTTAATGGACAAGGAAATTGAGACCTAGGGAGGTCTTGGTGACCTGTACAAAATTTTATAAGTAGGAAGCCAAAGAGACAGGATTTGAATTTAGGTCCTTTGATTATAACACCAATTCTGTTGCCATTGCAGTATGGATTTAAAGCCAAAGCTGTATCTCCCATATACTACGCTGCTGAGTGACAACAAATTTTACTTTTAGAGGTTTCTTAGTGTTAGGATGATTTTTCTTTCTTAAATCAAGCTGAAATTTATCTCTATAACTTCAACTTGATTTCCTTATGGTTTGCTCACATCATCATTCAAGGCCTGGCTCAGGTCTCACTTAAAAAGACTTCCATGATGACAGAAGTTCACTTATTTTGTTTCTTACTTTCTTACTTATTTATTATTTACTATTACTTACTTATTATGCAGTTATTATCTACATTGTTACAAAACCCTTGTGTATACATTTCTGTTCTCCATTTGACTATACCTAGCCATATTAGATTATTATATAATACTGTATTTTTCATGTGTAAACCTCTTGCCTATCCAAAATAGTAAGATCCTTGTTAAGAAGCACTGTGGCTTATGCTTTTTTACACCCTGTAGCACCTACCACAGGGATAGGGACAGAGTAAACATGGTTATCATTAATGATTATTCTTCACATTAGAAATGTAGATAGAGTCTAGATTCTTTAGGTTGCTGATTGTTCTTCCTTCCAAAGGACAATAAGAATATTTGGTCTTTATAGTACATTCATTACCAAAGGCCTCTTTACAGATATTCTTTTTTGCTAGATCCTTCTTTGGGTTATTTATGTACAAATTTGGTAATTTCATGTTGGTCATGAGGTAATTATTACAAATATGTTTTATGGTGAGTATATTAATATCCCTCTCTAGGCCTAAAAGCTTTTAGTTAGTTAGTTAGTTAGTTAGTTTTGCATTCAGTAATTCCTGTCCATAAGTGCTTAGTCATTTCCCTAACATAACAGGTCCCACATGGACCCTTAAGTATATATACTGCACAACTGATTCAGTAGTCAATGTGAAATGTAGAGAGACTTTATTTTGCCTAAATAATAGTAGGGTCTATTACTCCTAAACATATTTTTGAAGTTAATGTTGATAGGCAATTCACTGGTCTAAATTCTTCACATTGTCTCTTCTGTACTGGTCAACACTAGAAGAATTTTACTTCTTTTGTTCTATATTAAGATAACTCAGAAAGAACCCTGGTGTAAATGTCAGGAACCTAGTTCTCTAAATCTCACTTCTGCTACTTCTCAGTCATGGACAAGTCACTAAACCTATGAGTTGCAGCTTTCTCATTTTTCAAATAAGGGGTTATGTTTGAGCAAATATTTAAGGTCCATTCTAGCTCCCAAGATGCCAGTGCACACATAATGGAAGATGGGGAAAGAATCTCCCTGATTGCCATGGTAGAGAAGCAGAAAAATCCTGCTTTTTTAGAAAAAATTGTTTTCTAAATGGTTTGAAGACACCTTGTACTTTGGAATTTATAAAGTGCCTTTAGTTCCTTGGTCAGAAGGTGCTACAGAAGTGCAAAAACGGTGATACCAAAAGCAGAGAATTCATATCCTTAGCTGACATTTCCTAAGCTGCTGATTCCTATCTGAAAGGATTAGAGCTAGATAGCAAGGGCAAGGAAATGAAAATGTGAAAAACAAAAGGTAACATAGGGGATTGAGGAACGAACAGGAGATGTTTTCCTAACAAGATTCTTTTTTCTCTATTCCTATTTTGGCAAAATGATGCACAATGATGGGCAAAACTCTTCTGACTGTGTCTTCCCACTGAAGTCAGAAAGGTTAATTTATGAAACTATTGATAACTTCTCAGATATATATGCCCAAAGTATATATCTTGAAACTGTCAAGATCTAGTTTTTTTATTATATCTGCCATATTTTTTATTATATCTGCCATAGAGTGAAGTAGTAGTAGATTTTACACAAAATGGTGAATAACCCCCAAACTATTGCTGTTTAGTTTTATGTCCCATTATCCTTTTCTCAGAGTGGGATTGGTATCTGTTTATTTTATTTATTTCAACATTCTCTCAACATAGCAATGATTGAAATTGGAAGACAACCAAGAAACATTCCAGGTACCGACAGAAGAGGAAAGTGGTATTATAAAATATCAGTGAATAATGTCTGGTGTAGGTAATTCCACATAGACATAGGTGGTTGATTAAGAGGATGAGTGAAAGTTACCTCTTACTTTAACTATTATAATAGCTTTCCATTTGGTCTTCTTAATTCTAATATTGCTTTTCAAATGCATCTTCCAAACAGGTGCCAAAACAGTCTTCCTTAAGCCCTGGCAAAACCATGTCACATCCCTATTCAAAAATCTTCAGTAGTTCCCTATTAACCCTGGGATAAAATACAAACTCATTTAAAGCCCTCCTCAATCTAGCTCACATCTACCTTACTGAACAGTTTAGATTGTTTCTCTTACATATTCTGTGTTCCAGCCAAACTGAGCTACATGCTGGTCCTAGAATATGGCATTCAACCTTCTGACTCCTTGGCTTTCCATAGGCTACCTCCCATGCCTGTAATATACTCTTTCTCCTTCCCTCCAAAGTCCTCTACCCATTGAATCTTCATTCAGTGTTCAACTTAGATGTTAACTCCTATGAAAAGCCTTCTTTGGGAACTCCCCAATCTCTTCTCAAATGACCTTTCATTTACTTATTTTTTAATTTAAATATATTTAAATGTTCATGTCATTGTTATATCCCACTGACTCACCTCTGCCAGAACCCAACCTTGTAACAAATAAGTATTAAACCAATGAAAAAAAAAACAACAAAAAAATCCATTAAACATGCCTCTTTTAGAATCTATGGTGTACCACCTCCCTACTGAGAGATGAGGTTGACTTCACCTTTAGTTTTTTGAAGTCACGATGGGTCACTGCATTGATCAGAGTCCAGAAATCTTTCAGTATTGTTTTCCTTTGCATTACTGTGGTCATCATGTAAACTGTTCTCCTGCTCTACATCAATTCAAAGAAATGTCTCCAAGTTTCTCTACATTTTTTATGGTACAGTAGTATTCCATTCATATACCTCATTTTATCAGCCATACATAACCAATTGACAAGCACCCACTTTCTTTCTTTGCTATTTTTTACAACAAATATTTTATATTTAATGAGAATTTTACCTCTGTCTTCAAAATTCTTAAGGTATATGCCTCATTCTGGTATTACTAGGTCAAAGGACATATACAATTTGGTTTCTTTTTTGTTATTATTTCAAATATTTTACATACTTTTCTTTCTACATGGGATCATACAACTAGTCCTGGAAAGAACCTGAGATATCATTCTGGTCCCACCCTTTTACTTCTCAAATGAGGAAACAGAGTTTCAGAGAAGTGAAGGACATGCCCAAGGTCACAAAGATAATTAATGTCAATACTTTTTAAAAGAGGGCAGCTAGGTAATGCAGTGTAAAGAGTGCTAAGTCTAGAGTCAGAAAGACTCATCTTCCTGAGTTCGTATTTGGCCTCAGACACTTACTAGCTCTGTGACCCTGGGCAAGTCACAACTATTTGCCTTAATTTCCTCATCTGTAAAATGAGCTAGAGAAGGAAATGGCAACCCATTCCAGTATCTTTGCCAAGAAAACCCCAAGTGGGATCATGAAGAGTCAGACACAACTGAAAAACAACCAAACAACAACTTTTTAAAAATTTTTCCTTACCCAAGCTGATGTGAGCTTCTTGACCGTTCTTGTGAGCAGACCGTTCCAGTTTTATTTCTTTTAGCCCTAGAGCTTTGTTGAATTGAATTGACTAAAATAATATGAAATCTGCTAATAGAGAAATATCCTTCATCTGCTGTGTTGAACCTATTGACACCATCTTTATGCACTTCATGAAACATACATATATGGGCATACCTCATTTTCTGTATTAGGTATATATTGGAAAAATTTATATAAATGACATTTTTATAAAGCAAAATCATATTAAAATGTATTAGAAGAGTTCCATGTTTGTTTGCTTTGAAATGTGGCTATACAGCCCATTCCTTCATACCTCTTTTATCTGACTTTTATTTTGAGGGCTTTGAATAATAGGTTTCCTAAAAGTGGAACACACCTGTATTTAGTTGTGCTGATCACTTATACTTGTAATAGCAAGCCACAAGAGAGCAAAGCTGGACAAAATGGCATGAAGTATTGGTTCTCACATTGTAAATATTGCCTGATGTCAAATGTGAAACCCAGGATCTTGCCAGGAGTCTCAACTTAAATCAAAGCTACTTTAATCAAAGCAATTGCTAATGCCAACAATACATAAATTATAGATTAAGCCGAAGTGAGTAGACAAAACCAACAGCTGCATTATGACAGATTTGGAGAAAGGCCTGCCAGAGCTAAATTGATAGTTTGTGAATAAAGTCAGTCACTCAGAAAGCAAATGGGAATCAGATATTGGGAAGTGTCCTGCATATTTGGTGCTCACAGCTAACCGAACCATCTTCAGGTGAAATACTTTGGTAAAATATGCATCTGGCAAATAAGCGGGAAAAGCCAAGGGACAGAAATTTGATAAAAGAGAAATGAGTAGTCAAAGTCAGTCAGGAGAATCTAAAATTACTGTTGAATCTCTGTTTTCTGATAAAGGCAGAAGAACAGGGGAAGAGCTGACATTGATATATCACGCATGGTTTACAAAGCATTTGATATACATGATCTCATTTGATGTTCAGAGTTAGGGACTATGTATTTTTCACCAAATCTTAGAGATGAGGAAGCTGAGAATGAGAGAGGCTAAGTGACTTGCTCTGTGTCACACAACAAGTGTGTGAAGGAGGTTAGATTCTTACCTATATCTCTGCTGACTGCATGCATTGTTCCTTCCACAACACTATACTGCCCCTTAAAAATCGAGGTTCACGAGAGATATGTCTATGGAAACAAACCTGTATTTAGCATCATTGGTCTTAATTGGTAGAAAAAGCACTAAATCTGGAGTCAGAAGATCTTGGTTTGTCTCTTTCTGTGTGACATTTATTTGTTATGTAAGATTGGGCAAGTCATTTAGCCTTTCACAATATCAGTTTCATCTGAAAATGGATTATTACCTGTCCTACCTATCTCACGTTGTCAGAAAAGCATTTTATGTACTCAGAAATTAGAAAAATGGCTGTCACAACAGACTTATATCTAGGACTCACCCAAAAGAGAGTTGAAAACTATTCATTGCACAATATAGATCAGGTATAGGACAGCTATTTTCCTCCATACCCAGATATGCATGTCTCATAAGTATGTGTTGACAAAGCCTTGATGCAGTATATAGTATCTCCTAAGTACTAGTATATTCCCCTAGGAGTTGAATACTTAAAACAGTAAAACATGAGCTTGGTGAGACTGGTAGAAAGTCATTTCATCTCCACTTCATTTCTACACAGCCCATACAGTTCCCTCAAGTCCTATATCCCGTGACTAGCCAGTTCATGACTGGATCTCCTTCTGTCAGTTGTGATCTTTTTTTAGAAGACCAAAGTTGCAGAAAATTTCTACTGACCAGGTGTACCTCTTGAACTCACAAGCTTGAATTCAAGGCTGGAAGTATTCATCTCAGGTTCATTGTCTATTTATCCTGAAAGAAACACAAAGCAGAAGAAGCAACTAAGGTCCTGAGGCCTTGTTTGTATGCACACACATACATGTGCATGTGACCACTTGTGAGTTGCTGCCATAATTGCCAAGAGAAGAGTCCCTTTGCTTCTGCTTCATCAGAAGTACCAGAGAGAGTGTCCCAGAGATGGAGTTCCATAAAAGGAAGAATACTAGATATCAGATTTGTGTCTTTTAAGGCCATTTAAAAGTTCTTCTGCTGCCAAAAGTACTATAGGATTGCAATGCTATCTGAAAGTTCTTCAGTGCTGAGCCTCTGACTCTGGGAATGACCAGAGGAGCTTAGCTCTGCTCCGTAGGGTGTGATCTAGCCAAAATAGATGCCTATGGGGCTGATTACTCCCATTATACAGGTAACATGGTTTCTCTACAAAGTTCCTAATTTGACTTTCCCAGAAAGTAAAGCTCAAGTTTTGATTTACAAAATAACACATGCACCACCAACAAAGTGTTTTTCTTTCTTTCCCTTTGGTCATAGGCATTTCTCTTGCATTTTGTCTTCTAGACTGTCTTTTCCCATTCTTCCCTTGTTGTTTTCTTTTTCTGCCCTTCCCAAAATTCTACTCTGACAAGTACCAAAATATATGAAGGACAGAGAACATATAGTATGCATTTGGATATTCTGAATTAACTGAAATATTAATGCTTTTCAGACCTTCTTCTTCCACCACTCCATAAACCTTCTGGCTGTTGCCCTAGGATCTGCCCCCTCTACTGCAGGAGCCTGAGCAAATTCAAGGACAGAGAATTTAATGCAAATGAATCTTTTAGAAAAATGGTAGTTCCATATAAATCCCTGATGAGAGAAGAGACTGAGACTAAAAACTAAATCCATTTTTTTGGATTATATATGTGGATTTAATATATCTCTGCTATCCTCCCCAGGCCTCCTGTTCCAGGGACAATTAAAAGGCAGACCTAGAAACCTAGAAGGTTATGTGATGACAGTACTCACCTTTCTAACAGTTCTCTCCCAACCCCATCCACGAGTACCAGGAAGAGTGAAGGGCAAGTTACGTGAGGGCCATGCCAGCGGACATTATTCTACGGTTGAAACTCTTATAGGGACTTCTGCTCTGAAGGGGTTGGGGGGGGGAATGTAGTGCCACCCCTCCCAGAAAGGAAGGAATCATTTTAAAACAAAGTTAAAAATAGTATTTAGGTTGATGATATTTCTGTCTGCATTAAGCTACTTTTCTTTAGAAGTGAGCTCCTTGAGCAGAAAGACTGTTTGCATATTTAACAAAGAAATAAATCTGACATGAAATGCTGAGGTAAGTGGACATAATATGCCTCTATAACCAAAGGAGGGGTCAGTTCCTTTCCATCCCATTGCCTGAACAGCCTTACCCCTGAAGTTATTTCAGAAATATGTATGCTGTGCAAATGAAAAGGAAAGGGAAGACTGAGAATAAAAGGGAATAGAGAATCTCTGACTTTAGACCTCCCTCAGTTTCCATTCCTTAGCTCTAGGATTCACCTGTGTCTCTCCCAAAAAGAGGAAAAGAGATTGGAATTATTTGCAAAGAGCTAACTTGTGTGCTTCACTGCTCCCCATCCAAACCCTCTATCTCCTCCTCTTCACTTCCTTTGCTTTGTTTCTTTCACTGATAGTCAGCTAAGCCCCAACTGTGTAACAAAATGCCACTGGTGCCTAGACTGGAGTGGCTACTGGGCTCAGAATCAGTCCTTTAGAAATTCTGGGCCTGATTTTCTCACTTATGTCTCATGCTGCAGAAGTCCTGTCTGATATTGTGCTCAATTATACAGTTATCCTAAGAGAAGTTTTTCTGCTTCTGGATGGGATTGAAATGGACCTTTATTATGATTTTATTTTCTCCAGAAGCTTTTTGTGACTCTAGAAACAGAATGGATGCAAACCTCTCTCCCTCCACCCCCAGATGCATAGAATTCTTTCACTGATATCAGCTACTACCGAATGACATGTTGAGTCTGGTGGTTTAATGAAACCTCTCGCCAGCTTGTCTCTTCAGCTGCCAGGGGCACCTGTAGAAGAAAGCTGCAAGAGGAGAATTTCCCTGTGCCTGACTTCTTGGCTGCCCACGTTCGGACTGCAAATGAACGTGTGTGTGTGTGTGTGTGTGTGTGTGTGTGTGTGTGTGTGTGTGTG
>NW_020954630.1:4766457-4820919 GCF_900497805.2 Vombatus ursinus
GTGTGTGTGTGTGTGTGTGTGTGTGTGTGTGTGTGTGTGTGTGTGTGAGAGAGAGAGAGAGAGAGAGAGAGAGAGAGAGAGAGAGAGAGAGGGAGATAGATTCATTTTTGCATGATTGAGCAGAAAGGAGAAGAGTGGAGGGGGGTGGCGAGAAGGGACTAGGGGCTCTATAGTGCAGCAGCCCAGGTTTGAGGCCGAAATCGCGAATATCTCGAGCCAGGGATTGGAGTGGGCGGGGTCGCTGCCTGCTGGGGAGCACCTCAAAGCCCGCAGTCTTTGGCGGGGTGGTATGAAGCGAATCCGCGCAAGCAGGGGAGCCTGGAGAGACCACCGCATCGGGAGGGAAGGGTGCGAGGCAGGCCAGGTCGGAGACTTGGTTAGAGCCCAGATAGTGCGGGCCCCTGGGGCGCTACAGAGGCATGTGTGTGAGTGTGTGTGTGTGTGTCTGTGTGTATGAGTGTATGTGTGAAAGAGGGGCTGTCCGGGAGCGTACGGTGTCCAAGGTCTGGAGACTGGGAAGGTGCGGCTATGATGTGCAGCAGCTGATTCAGATTCAGACTAAATGAATGCAACCATGGAAACGTAACGTGTGTCCCATAGTAACCTGAAACAACATTATTTATACGCTGGCGTCTCCGCCCTCTCCTTTCCTCTCCTCCCCTTTCCCCTTGGTCCCCTCTCCCTTCCCCATCTTCTCCTTCAACCCAGTTTGCATCAGCCATGGCGGGTATGCGTCTGGATGCTTCTCTCCCACCTCCTCTCCGCTTTCCTTTTGGCTAAGGAGGAAGGGGAGGGAGGGGGTTCCAAATTTCCAAATGATGAATAGTTAACACCAAGGGAGAGAAGCAGCAGCTTCACCCATGGATATCTGAACAGTTCATGTTTGCTTTAAAAAATATTCTGGAACACATCACACATAAAACAGGGGGATGGGTGATAGTGGGGGTCACCTCCTTCCAAACAGAGTTTGGGGTTCCCTTAACCTTGGCATGAGCTCCACCTTTCTTGTAGCCCCAAACTCCCTCTTCCACCCCCACGTCGGCCTCAGCCTCTTCTCACCCCCACCCTCTCAGTGTTGTATGCGCCTGGCCTGGTCCCCACCCTTTGGGACCAGAGTGGGTACCGCGCCCGCTCCGCTACACACCGCTAGCACCAAAAGAGACAAGTCACTAGGACAGGGAACCAACCGCTCGCTCAGTGGGAGCAGATCTGGCGTGTATGCCTGTGCGTATGTGTGTCTCTCCCGTGTTTGTGTAGTGCCTATGTCTCACAGTGTGAGTCTGTTTACCAGCTAGCTCACCGAACACGGAGGCTAGAGGGCTGGCTGTCTCTTCTCCGCTGCTCACAGACTTCATCTCCCTTCTCCTTCTCTTCTCTCCTCTTGGTCTTTTGTGTAAGAGCAACAAATTTTCCTGTCTTTTCTTAGTAGTGACCGAAAAAGAGTTGATTGCTATTGTTATCCGCCAGCGAAAGGAACAAGGAAAGAGGTGGGTGCTGGTACTGGTGGTGTGGTGGTGAGAAACTCAAGGAAGGAAGAGGAATTGACAGATATATTTTCAAAAATTCTCCACCCCAACCACTGGCAAGTCCAAGCTCTACTTTAATAGTCATCAAGACAATGGATTAAGTAACTCTTCTCTGAGCGAGGAGTCGAGCTGACACTTTGGGCAAAATGAAGGAAAAGGCAATGATTAAAACCGCTAAAATGCAAGGGAACGTGATGGTAAGTGGCTTCAGAGCTCTAGAGGACTGTAAGTAACTAGGATGAGGGGCGAGGTGGGGGTGGGTAGAGAAAGAAGGGATGGATGGGAAGCCTGCTCTCCCGGGGCTCTGGACCAAGCGAACCTCTCCAAATTCTTAACATGTTAATGTCCCCTCTGGCAACCGGCATTTCCTGACAGCTTGCTTCGAAACCCAGACCTGAGGAAGAGTTCCTCTGCTTAGAGCAAGCATATTCATTCAGTCGTTCATTTGCAAACAGTAACTTTGAGTACTCGATCTTTCTTTTTTCTTTCTTTCTTTTTAAATAGTGTTGGGTGTATCTGTGTGTTTTGGAAGAGTAGGGTGCGGGGGAACTATACTGAGTCCTGGATGTGCACTCCGCTGTCTGTCCCTGTACTTGTGTCCGCCAGTCTGAGAAGCAGAAGGTCGCCCCTCTCCTGTGCTGTGGTGCAGGAAGAGGAAGGTCAACTTAGGGCTAGGGTCTGCTCCTGATCTTTCAGTACCTGGGATGACCCTGGCTGGGAGGAGGTTCAGACTAAGAGTTGTTCCGGGATTTTGCAATGGGGTTTGTGCTCTTGTTTTAGGAGCTGTTTTTGCTGGTGCTGGTGCTGCTTCTTTTTTTCTTTGCTGCTGCAGTTGGTCTCTCAAAGAGAAAGCTTCCCTCATATATTTTGGGGAGTAGGAGAAAATGTCCCCCACCAAAATAGTAACCAGTGACTGGTTGCTGGGAACAGTAGAGAGTTCCCCAAGGATTACAAAAATATCTGAGAAATGTCTGTAGTACACAGAGCAGGATTGGGGGGGGGGCAGTGTGTGTGATCCTTGTACCTACAACTTTGATAACTTGAGGATAACAGTTTTCCTTCCTTCTCCACAGCCTATCCTCCCAAGCACCCAGACCCCCAGTTTAACTGGGCTGTCTTTGGTTTTGTTATATCTCTGATTCTTTTAGCCAAGGCAGCTTTTCGGGGGGGGGGGGGGGGAACCAGATAGGAAGTGGAGGTTGCCATCTTGTTCTTTTGGAAATGTGTGTATTTTTGTTTGTGCGATGGCTTAACTCTTTAGGGGGTGGTGGTTGGTTGGTTCTGCATTTCTTTTTATGGTGTGTGTGTGTGTGTGTGTGTGTGTGTGTGTGTTTTAAATTCTTTATTGCCAGCTTGAACGGAACAGAGTGAAGGAAGCAGCATGAATTTGTGATGGGAAAGGTCTAGAGCTGTGTATAAAGTAGATTTAGTACCTAGTTACGGATAACAGCTGTGGGAGGGTAGGGAGGGGAATCTAAAAGGTGGTTTATGTTAACCAGTTCCAGGGTCAGTATGCAACAACAACAGAAGTGTTAGGGACGAAGAGAAATGAATGGAAAATCAAAACATAGGATACCTGTTGCCTTTCAGATCTCTCCCATATGCTTTAGAACTCTGCTCTTGGCTTTTTCTTAGTTTACTACAACTCAGGATTACCTTCTGTGATTCCAAAACTGTTGTAGACTTGGGTTTCTATTACCTTCTCTTCTATTCTCCTTCTTGAAGGATTCATGAAAATATTTCTCTTCTTCATCCTCACCACCTCATTATATAAGTTATGTCTCAGATCTATCCTAATTGCTTATTGAAGGAAATATATATCATCCTCCCATCCACAGTAATCCTTCTTCCACTTTTCACTTTCTAGTTGATATGTTTCATGGCAGAATTTCCTAGAAGGAACAGGACAGAAATATGAACACAAGACTATCATTTTCAAATTAATCCCCCAGATGCCCCCTCTTTTTTTTCTTTTATATTGCATCATGTTAGTGAAGTTTGGATTTTTGGAGATGGCAATGGCATATGTGGGTCTAAGAATAATGTTGATGTTAAAAGTATGAGTTACTAGTTCACTAGATCAGTCTGCTGCCCAATCACCATTAAGTTAGTATCCTAAAGTGATACCAAGGCACACAGTAATAGTAAACAACCTAATATTCATCTAATGTTGACATACATCTTAATTTTAATAAAAATTGGTGGTGCATTTATTTGTCTCAGATCTCTGCAGTTCAAAAAAATCACTGGAGGGAAAAGATCCTATCCTTTTCTCTAAAATAATGAATAGGTGTTGCCTCATATGTTTCAATATGAATGCCATCCCCTCTACAGTAAGTATATGTGTAAGAGAGCTGTGAAAATAAATAATAATTTAAAAAATCAACCCCCTATTCAGGGAAAAGGCTGATTTCCTTAGGATTGAGATTGCAAATTGCCACAGCTTGTTGCTAAAGCTATTCCAGCCACTGAAAAAAGTGTTGCCACCTGTCTTCTGTTTGCCTCTTACTTTGAAAATGAACTTCCTAACTGGATTCAAGTAGTTTTGTCTGAAGGACAGGCTGAAATGGCATTGACGATTTGGAGATTACATACTGAATCTTTGTTTCCATCAATTGCCTTTTTGGTAAACTCTTGCCAACCACAACCCTGCTTGGATTCGATATCTGGCAAATGCTTCTCCCTTCCTATATTTCACTTAAATTCATTTTATATGTTGTATCCTAGTTAGAGCATTGTATAACTTATTCCTGCTGCCAACCGGGATATAGTTTGTGTTCATTTGATTCTGCTATCCAAAACAGCAGAATGTTTGATATTGTGGGTTTTCTGTGTATGTTTTGCCTACACACCTGTAATATCTCAGTTGTGAAAACCAGTATAATTTTTGTATTTGTATGATGCAGACTCAATTTTATACAGATGATGCATATAATAAAAATCTTTAACAAACTTGAACCACTACTAAAGTCAGATGACAGTTTCACTCTAGGATGCAAACTATTATTTACTGTTCTTATTTTAATAATATTTTACCATTATGATACTTGGTCTATGACCTCACAAGATAACCTATTAGAATCATGACAGTCCCCAGTGTTGCTTACAAGTGGCCCTGTCTTAATATTTAAATAAAACATCTGTTCCCCTAAAAGTGCAATAAATTTTGTATTCCTCAAGCAATATTTCCTGATTTTTTAAATTGTTATTTGATTGAAATATTTACTTCATGATCTCACTTCTTATTTTATACTAATCAAGAGAAATGCCACACCTAGTATTATCGTGCCAAGCCTCTGATGGAGAGCTTTGCCTCACTTCTGTTCAGATAGTGAGAGCTGACTATTTTATAAACTTTCGACTTGTGAACCTGACCAGGCTTTCTCTTAGGTGGCATCTGTGCTTCCACTTGGAGGATTTTAACAGACAAAGAAGAGGTAGGAAGGGAATGTCAGCATCTCTACACACTTCTATGAGAGATCACTTTTTGAAAATTTATCTTGATAAGAGTTGTAATTCTCTTGGACTACCCTTGACTTGCCTCCACCTTGCATGTCCAGCTAGCATGGATGATTGCCACTCTCCATCACCATCTTTTATGATTGTGCCTATGGAAGAGTTTATTTTAAGAAGTGCCCTTGAAAGCCCAACACCTGATCACAAAAAAGGGGCTTTTAAATAAGATGGAGAACTAACTCTAAAAATGTCCCCCCTCCTGGTGATTCCTTTATCAGCTAGGAACAAGTCCCTTTTCTTGCATGATGCCACCTGGAAAGTTGAAGGAAAAGAAAGGCAGACGACAGAGTCACTCCCTTTCTAGAGTCATTGGAGTGGGCCACTTCACATGCTTTATTAACCACTCCCATTTGATGCTACTTTGACTCAGTCCTCTCTCTTCTCTCTTCCCTCTCCCCTCTCCCAATCAAGGGTGTGGGACCAAGGTACCATTTAGTGTTTGCTCTATCATCCCAAAGCACAATTCCTTTAGGCAACCATCTTTACCTGGAAATTGCTTGGGGAACTCAGGGATGGCCTCTGCATATTCATCCCCACACTTGTTTCATGAGGTTAAACCTTAGCCACTCTTTTACAAGTATATTTCCTTCATCAGTACATGTGCGTTTCTAAATAATTTAAACATGTATCTTGGACTGCAGACATATATGGGGGTAATGAAGCAGCAGGGTTTAGTGGACAGGGCACTGCAAATGAAGGCAAAAGGACTTGGGTTCAAAGGGCTAAGATACCTTGATGAGCGACTCCAGGGGAAGTCACTTAGCCTTCATTTTTTTCATCTGCAAAATGGGGGAGGGGGGAAAGGGTTGTACTTGACCGCTTCTAAGGTCTCTTAAAGTTCTAAATCCATGATCCTTTGATCTTAAATGATCTGAGCATGTGGGCTGTTATTAGTGCAATAATGTTGATTATGTAGAGCAGTAGAGTCAAACTCAAATAGAAATGGGAGCTACTAATGTGTGAATAAGAATCCCTATGGACCACATACTGACAGTTTTTTAAATGTAATATTACTTATGTTTTATTATATATTTATGTTTATTTTGTTAAATACTTCCTGATTATATCATAATCTGGTTCTGGCTCTATTCAGGAGTGTTGGGGGCTGTGGGCCACATGTCTGACACCTATGATGTAGAGTTTCACTTTCTTATCCCTTATTTCCAGTAGTGGAATCTTTCATCATTTACAGGATGATGATGTAGGTGGAAAACCACTCAATCTCTTGGCCTTCTCCAAACTTTAATTATTAAGCTGAGTTGATTCAAATTAGATTGTTGGAGAAGTGGCTCTGGAACGGAGTTATTTGGGTGGGTGGAAGGGTCTCTAGAGGGCACTTGAAAGAGGATCTGTAGCAACAAATCAGGAGAATAGATCCCCCTTCAATGTTCAGCTTCATTACTGTTTTCTAGTACATTTCACTTTTTCATTGTGTATTCAGTTTTCATGTGTACCACAAGATGGTGAATTGCATGGAGTATCAGGGCTGAAGGAGGTTCCTAGACATCCTATGGCTAATGGAGAGACTTCAGAAAAAGCTGAGAGAGTGAGAGGAACAGTGGCCAGAGGAGAAGCTGAGAGAAAAAAAATTGTTATTTTTATTTATATGTGGGGAGAGGGGAGGTTTGGTAGATGTTTCTTGGTAGGATTTTTGGTGCATTCATTGCTTTTTTGGATTAGACTTAAATCTTTTACCTCAATTTATTTCTTTTGACTATGTTGGACTGTTTTCAGGGCAATGTTCTCCTATTTTTGGGAACAAATATGCAAAATCTCTAGGATTGTTCCTTTTAGTAAATAATTCCACAGGACTAAATTAGAGCTCCAAATCTGCTCTTCTTTGGTTCCATTGGCTAGTGGACTCAATCAACTGAATAAAATGTTCTGTTCTTCACACAGTAAGATGACCCAGTAGAAGCAAGAAGAGCCAAAGCTGGTACATTTGTCATTGAGTTTCTTTACCAGGAGTGTTGGGTTTATGTTGGGTGCACTGGCTTGTTGGGTCTTCCTTGTGATTACAACACACACTTTTGAGACAAGTGGTTAGGGTTAGAGATACAGACATTGAATAAGACACAGTTATTTTTTCTATATTTATTCAGAAGATAGGCCATTAAAAGAATCAGAACCACAATTTTGGCCTCATTAGCACTATTTATGAGTCATTTCACTGATTGATACCTTGACTTGGTGCTGATTTTAAATAGGCCTAATTTAGATTACATCTTGGGGAAAATTTGACTCACTGAAATACTGTCCTTTGTAGTTCAAGCAGGGAATTTTGCCTGGGCAGTTGCATTCAAACATGCCTATGATGTCACTTAGCTACTGAGTTTTCATCCATTGTATTCTAGTGTTACAAAAACTAGGTTGATATGATACTTCCATGAACTTAAAATCATTAGTTCAACAGTTGGCTTCTTTTATGTTTTTTTTTTTACCAGTTTTAGAAATGTCAGAGGTAAGAACTTGTGTCAATCCATTGGGACTGCTCCAGACTGCTGAAAAAGTCACCTTTTTGCTGTACCATTGCCTATTCACTAGGAAAGCTCTAGAAACATTACCTTCCAGGGATTATTATACACATTTGTTACAAATATTTGAAAATGTGGTAGATGGGAGGCTCTTGGAAACTTTCTGCTCAGAATCCTTTTCTTTACAACATTCTTAAAAGATAAGCTCAGTCAAGAATTCATTTTTGTTTTCTTTTCTGGGGCCTGTAGTTATCTAGCTTTTTAATTTACCTATGATCTACATACATCACAGAAAGGATGGACTACCATTCTCTTCTTGCTTTTGATTTCAGTACACTCATTTTTTGCTCGCCTATTATCTTACTGATCATTGAGTTATGTCGTTATAGTTGTTCCGTCATTTGGTAGTCATGCCTGATTCTTTTTGACCCCATTTGAGGTTTTCTTGGCAAAGATACTAGAGTAGTCTGCCATTTCCTTCTCCAGTTTATTTCATAGATGAGGAAACTGAGGTAGATAGGGTTAAGTGACTTACCTAGGGTCACATGGTAAGTATCTGAGGCCAGAGTTGAACTCAAGATGAATATTCCTGACTCCAGGTCCAGCATTCTATCCACTGTGCTACCTAGCTGTGCTCTCTCTCTCTCTCTCTCTCTCTCTCCAACTCTCTATCTCTTCACACACACTATATATATATATATATATATATATATATATATAGTGTGTGTGTGTGTGTGTGTGTAATATGACATAACTTAACATTTTTCTATAATAATTTCCACTTAGATACAATTCTAGTTGTCTTTATAACCACTTTATTGGGTAGATGATAAGTATTGTTTCAATATTCATTTCATTAGTAGGTTAAACAAATTCATTACTGGCCACTTCAGGTTGTTTTACTGTTCCATCTTCTATTACAAGCAAGATGGACAGTATAAGAGTAGGAATTATAGAATTTCTTTTGTATGGAACAGCACCTTTAAACTTTCATCCAGACTATACCTAGAATCATTGCAATATGCCTCAGTCAATACAGATTCCATTCTTATCCTGAATTAAGGGATTGGGGGTGGTATCTAAGGCACATATCTAAAATCCTGGGTGCCATGATGCTTAGATATTTCATTGTAGTTAATACTATTCTTGATTCAATACTACCCAACTTACAAATATGTATTTTGTTATTTCTACTTACATACATTGCAGTTTTAATATTATAACTTCACAAGAAGAATTCTTCAGCAATGGTCAACACCAGCACTCAGTGAAGGCAGCAGTAGGTTCACCACCATCCCTCTCCACCCAAGTTTGGTCTCAGTCTTTTGTGATTTTCAAGGGAAGGGGAGGAGCTCTCATTCACCAGAGTTTCTGCCTACCTAGTCCATAGCTCTGCAAGTAACCTAGGTCAATGGTAAGCTTGCTCTTTGAATCTTTTTAGAGGCTTGTTAGAGGTCTCATTCTGAGTTTAGGAATGAACATCTATGTCAATATAGTTTGTTTTTAAGCATTTTTTTTTCATTGTATAGCTAAAATATTTGCCTGCCTCCTAAATTTAAAACACAGTACCTAGCTCTAAAGCACATTTGTTGATCCTTGCCCTAAACTGGAATTCCTATTCCTTCTTAGGTGTTGCTTAACAGGCTAGTTGAGAGGATTCATCAGAGACAATACTCCTACTCACTCTTTAACCTCTCCTCCCCTCCCCCAGCTTGTTCAAAGTCCTTTATATGAAAGGAAGGTCTAGGAAGCCAAAGAAATGTGATTTTTGTTTGTTTGTTTGTTTGTTTTAGCACAGCTTACCCAGAAAAAATACAAGGAAAGATAAGGATTATGAGAAGCTGGTGGGTTAGCTGTTAAGGTAGACTGATCAGGCCTAGATTCACTATGGAGTTTAATGGGTTGTCAACATATGCCACACGGGAAAAGATACACAGATCCATGTAAATGGAAGGGAGATGAAGTAAAAGCTGGAAGAAAGGGAGAAAAATATTGTAGTCACCAGAAGAAAAAAGCTAAAGAGACATGCTGGGTTTTTAATTTAAGTTTTAAGTTCTGTTGCTGACTGAGAATAAGGATGAAGGAGAAAATATTTGAAGTGAAGTCTCTGTCATTCTGTCCTTTTTCTCTACACAGTGAAAAGGATACATTATACATTCCATCATCTATGACCCTTGGGTTTATGAAATCCTGCTTTAGCTTTCTGTGATCTGCCAGTAAACATCCTTCTAACTGAAAGAATCTAATGACCAGGAAGAAAGGGAGACAACAAAGGCAGCTGATAATGAGAGTCAGAAGACATTATGAGCTCAAATCCCGACTCCCCACTAACTGACTGGGTGCTCTTAGATAAGTCACATAATGTTTCTGGGATTCAATTTCTCTTTTGGAAAATGAGGGGGTTGAATTAGGTGATCTGAAAGTTTCCTGGTTCGTGCCAACTTTCTTTTTCTCCCAGGGAAATCTTCCTTCTGTCTCCTAGGCTCACAAAATGCCTGGTGGTTATCATTGCCCAATGAACGTACATGAAAAAAAACATAGGACTAGGTAAATAGAAAACTGATCTCGAAGTCAAAAATACCTGAGTCCAATCTCACTTCTGACATGTATTGGCTGTGTAACTCTGGACAAATCACTTAACCTTTCCATGCCTCTGGGCAACTCTCGAATACAGGGTGTCCCAAAAGTCTTAGTGTGGATTCAAGTCTTAATAGCTTAAAACTGAACTAAGACTTTTGAAACAATCTGTATAAATTGCCAAAACATTGCTCACCTGCGTTGGTAGGGAGAATTTCATCATCTAGAGGTTCCTATATGAATAACATCACAAGTGTGGTTAAAGAAAAAACAAAGATGTTCTTGGAATGAGGGTGGAGGGGAGGGAACAAACATTTATGTGCCAGACATTGTGTTAAGCACTTTTCATAAATATTATCTCATTTGAGCCTCACAACAACCCTGGAAGGTAGGTGCTATTATTATCCACATTTCACAGTTAAGGAAATCAAGGTAAACAATGGTTAAATGAGTTGCCCAAGGTTACACAGATAGGAAATGTCTAAGGCCATATTTGAACTTAGATCTTCCTGACCCCAGACCCAATCATCTGTGCATTGTACCAAAAGTGGCCTCGTGGAGCACACCAGATTTGCTTTCCTGATCTGATGACATTTTAGCTTGTTTCTACTGTGACTTTCATGGCCCCTCTACTTTCTCTTGTCACTGTTTTAAAATGTAATATGGTTGAAATAAATGCATAACCCTGGTTATACTGCTATTTATAATAGATAGAAAGGTAGGTAGGTATGTGGGTAATATTAAAACCACCATAGACATGTATAGGGGAACTGAATGAAGTTTTCGAGTAGATGAATCACACTAGATCAGTTAGTGTTTGTTTTTTTCTTATAACTATGACATCAAAAGCACATGGGCTATTGGCATTATGATTCCCCCTTTGATTTTTCAATGTAGAAGCAAAACAGGAAAGCCTGGCCAGCCAGGCACTCAAACCTTTTGAGTTAGCATGCTGCCAGTACTGACTGAAAGGGCAATTGGACTGGACTCTTTGATGGACAGAAGCCCAGTACTGAACACATTTTTGTAGGTGTGATGGGATTTGAAAAGGCTTTGGGAATTCTGGTAGAAGGAGCAGCTTAATCATACTATTACCACCCTTTATTCCCCTGCCTGACGAATGTTTTCAGTTTTTCCCACACTATCAGTTCCCTACATTCAGAATAAGCAAATTATGAACTAAGTATTTGATGTCTAAATTCAGGTATGGATGGTTTACCTATGAATTTAATATATAATAAGAGGATGGATATTAATTTAATTAAGCAAAGCTTCAATTAACTAGAATTCCTCCTTGCTTACTTTTTAGAAGCACAAAACAACCAAGCTGATATCAGGGATTTGGCCTGAGAAGCAATTTCTACAAAGTGACCTGGGCTCAACCTCTTGCACAAGGAGAATTTATGTTCAAAATCAAGACCTGTAGGCCTGGCAAAATCCTTGATCATCTAAGAAATATTCAGCTGTATCCCCTAACAATGGGGAAGAAAAATGAACTAACTTTTTAGAAATATTTTCACAAGAAAAGGGAATTCTGCTTAATGACCATTTACCCAGAACATTTAGTCAAAATAGCCTTTTCCACAAGCATTTCCATCAGTAGAGTTGTTTTTTCTCAATTCATGTTCTCAGAACTGCAATGTAATGGCAGAGATATTTTTCACAGCATCCCCCTTTATGACAAATATACTTCCCTGTCTGCTTCATCATTACCTCTGGAGAGAAACAGAACCTCAGTTTTAGAAGGAACTTTAGATGCCATCTATCAAGTTTAGCTTTCTATCCAAAAAAGAAATATCTTTTATGTACCTCCTCCCCAGTTATCAAACATACACTGAAAACTTCTAATGATAGGGAACACACATTTCATGAGCCAACCTAGTCCTAGGTTAGACAGTTCCAATTGCTATAAAGGTTTTCCTTGTATTCAAGTTAACAGACCTTCAAAGTTCCTACTTTGTCCAAGAAATGTTTTAAAATCTTCCTGCCTAACAACTACTGCATGGTACTAATTCTGTCTTTGGGAGCAGCATAAAATAAATCTACTCCATCTTCCTTTCAGATCTTTGAAGAAAGCTACTCTGTAGTTCCTCTGAACTCAGATGGGGCTTCTATGGCCCCCTCAAATTTATTAGCTAGTCCATTGGTCCCTTTTATTTCTCCAAAGACATGCTTTTATCATCAGAAAGAAATTCTCAGGCCTAAAAAAGTCTAGTTTTATGGAGGGTTCTGTCTGTTTACTATCTGCTTCCCACTTACCTTTTCAGGCATTTCATATTATTCTACTGTATTTCATTTACTGTCTGTTCCAGCCAAACTGGTCTACTATTGTCTGAAATGGACATGCTATCCACTATCTCTTTGCATTTGCAAATGCTGTAAGATATACCTGGAATGTAGTCTTTATTAACTTCTTTTTCTTAGAGACCATAACTTCCTTAAAGGCTCAGTTCAGAGTTGGACATGGTGGCATAAGCATGTAATCCTGGTTGCTAAGAAGGCTGAGGCCAGTAGATAATTTGAATCCATGAGTTATCTGCTACAATATGACTAAGGCTAATTGATGCCTGTACTAAGTCTGGCATTATTGTGAATCCCTAGAAGCAGAGGACCATTGGGTTTGCCTAATGAGAGGTGAACTAGAATAGGTTGGAGAAACAAAGGAAGTAAAAGCTCCATGTGGCTCAGTAGTGGGATTAGGCCTGTGAATGGCTACTTTACTTTTAGCCTGAGAGATGGGGAGATATAGTCTTAAAAAAAAAGGCTTATCTAGGTACCACTTCCTCCTTGAAGCCTTTCTTCATCTAACTAGTGATAGCTGATCTTTGTCTTAAAAATACTCTGTTAGTCTATATACATTTTATCTCCTCCTCTCAAAAACAAGCTTCTTGAAGGCAGGGATAGGGTTGAGTTTTTGTTGTTTTTTGTTTATTTGGTCTTTGTATCCCTAAGGCCCTAGCACCATACCTTATACATAATAAGCTAGTTGAGTTATGACTATCTTAGAATTTTTGGCTTTAAGGTAGAACTGAATTTTTTTTACGCACTCACTTATTTCCCCTTTTGCTTCCAATCTAACTCAAATTCCTCTAGGTGTTTTGTTCTTTATGTGCCTAGAGGCTCCTTTGACTATGAAATACTCAATTCAACTAAGGAAACCATGAAAGATAATCTGCTGGGACAGAAACATTTCACTGGGATACAGTCCCTGCTATGAAGGAGCTTATAGCTTAGTAGGGGACATGAGCTGTAATGCAAATTAGAAAGTGATAAGTGCCCAAGAGAGGTACAAACCTTGCCATGAGAGTAAAGAAAGTCAGTAGAACTTGCACAGTTATTGGATAACAGTTTCCAGAAATGCATATAGCAATCTGTATTTACAGAATGTAGCCCAGTTCTTCCTAATCCTTTAGCGAGGATAGGGCTGTCATTTACCAAGAGATATCGAGTATCCATTTACTTGACTTCCCTGGTGACCAGCACAAATTTATTTTCAGGATATCTAAAAAGTGTATACTGCCAAGTTTCTGAAATGCAGTCTCTCTTTTGCAAAACAAGCTACATTTCGAGCTGGCTTCTCCAAACTGTCAACTTCCAAAGTCCATCCTTTTCCCCATCTGTATAGATGTTGTAGTTCTGACACACATAGAAATGGGAAAACTCAATTATTATTTGTCAGGAAGCTTGTTTCTTCCTTGGCAGCTGTTATAGTAAATTTCTTTCCTCCTCTTCATTAGGCTAGGTAGACTTCTAACAACATGCTTCCTTGTCTTACCCTCAAACAAGATTAGGAAGTGGAAAAGGTCTACCACCGAAGGGATACAAGGCCATGTAATATGGCCTCATCCATATTACAGCTTCCTTGGACAGACATGGAGAATGAAGACAAAACAAGACAAAACAACAAAACAATATATTACACGTGTGAGTTCAGCTGACATGAATGAATTGCTCTATCTTTGATTTTTTTTTAACTTGTGGAGAATAACCATCCCTTCTCAATTGTATGCATATCGTGTCAGCCTTAGATCTATGCTTTTAGACTCAGAAGGAATGTCATTCCCATATGTGTTAAATGTAAATGTAGATATCAGAAACGCTATTTTATGATGAGCCAAAACTAGTTTGTTGGGAAGCAGAGTAAGTCATGCTGCAGGATAGTGTTGGTTCCCATAATCAAAGAAGAAGAGAGGCATAAAAGAAGGGAGATGTCTAGAGAAAGAACTAGTAAAGATCTAGGAGAAAGGATTAAATCAAGAAAAAAATCAAATGGGAGGGTCAGCACTGTGCTAGGTGTCTAAAGCAAAGACTAGTTGGAAATTTTTTTGCTTATGATGTAAGGATAATGGAATAACCTTATTTAGATGTCAAGGGACTCCCTGGAAGATTTGTTTGCCTCTGAAGCCAGGGGTTATACACATAGAGCTAGCTGGAAAAGGCCTTATTTTTGCAAGAATCAGGCAACTAAGAGACAAAATTCAACCGGCCCGGGGATGGAAGCAGAACAGAATTAAAGAGGAAAAAATAGACTTACGCTCTAAGTTCAATGAAGTTGGACTCCATTATTATAGAATGTACCTGTATTTTTTCCTACCTGTAACAGATTTGATCTGGAGATTTCTCACATTCCATTCAAGTGGTTTACTGTGCTCTTTAACATTTATTTAATGAGTTCTTTCTAATAAACTTACTCATTAGGTAGTTGGTGAGAAATTAAAGGGAGGAACTGAGTTCCCAGTTGCAGCAGCTTTAAAAGATGACTTCCTTTTTATAACAATGAGTATCTTAATGATTTTTGTGATTGTTCAATTGCAAAAGGAAATCTTTTTATCCACCTAAGCAACATTCTGCAGATTATTAAACATAAAAGAATAATAGCGGGATAGCAATTTGTCCTGGGACCATTTCTAGTTGAACTCCATGGAACAAGATTGTAATAACGAATAGTAGTTCACATTCATGTAGTGCTTTAAGATTTTCAGAGCATTTTATGTATATGTCACAGCTATATCAATGAATAGAAAGGAACCCCCTGTTTGGGAAGATCTTAAATATTTCAATGATATTCTTTGAAAATAGTGAATATTATCACATGTGAGCTATGAAATAACCATTTTAGAATATGAAGTTATATCAAAAGGCTAAAAGAAACCTAAAGGTCTTGCAGACTAACCCACCAAATAAAGAGAAATTGTATATTCCATAGAAGAAAACAAATTCTGTCCCACCTGCCAGAAGCCTTAAAGAAATAGGTAGGGTCTCTAAGGAGAATCATGCATTGGGCTAATTGAGAACAATCATCTTCATATAGCTAACATTTATAGAGGGCTTCAAGTTTTGCAAAATGCTTCATATATATATATATATATATATATATAATCTCATTTAATCTTACAACAATACTGGGAGGTAGGTGTTATTTTTATCCCCATTTTAAAGATGAGGAAACTGAGATTGAGAAAGATTAAGGGACTTGCCTTGTGTTAATATAGTTAGTAAGTGTTTGAGACAGGATTTGTAGTCTTTCTGACTTCAAGTTGAGCATTTTATTCTCCATACCACCTAGCTGAAAAGTTCATATTACCTTTCTTTGAATATTCATGGGAATTAATGCTTGTAGGGAAACACTGAGTATTATTTTTGTGAATCAATTCTTGAGTTGTCCTAACCTAGTGATATGAAGAATGAGTGGAAAAAGCTGGAAATGTTTGGGAGTTAAAAGAGATCATATTGGCAAATATGGGCAAAATTGTCATAAAACATCATTTTCTGTGGGTCCTTTGTCTTTCAGAATCCATCTCTTTGCAAGGTTACTCCATTTACTATTTAGGACCTCCAAGGATTTTGAATGTAGTTGGTTTACAAAACTCTAAAACTGCCGTAGATCTATGCTATAATAATAATAACTTTATTGTTTTTTTTGTTTGTTTTTAGGCAATTGGGGTTAAATGACTTGCCCAGGGTCACACAGCTAATAAGTGACAAGTGTTTGGTCTGAGGCCAGATTTGAACTCAGGTCCTCTTGATTTCAGGGCAGGTGTTCTATCCACTGCGCCACCTAGCTGTCCCGAGAATAACTTCATATATTGCTTTAAAGTTCGCAAAGAACTCTAAAAATACTATCTTATAGAGTCATTACAACAACCCTGGGAAGTAGGTGTGATATTATTATTTTTTATAGATGAGGAAACTGAGGCAGACAGAGATTAAGTGACAGCTCAGGATCACATAACTAATAAGTATCTGAGGATGGATTTGAACTCAGGTCTTCCTGACTCTAGGTCTAGGGTCTATCCTCTATGTCACCTTGCTTCTTCATTGATGTGGGTATTCTCCCTAGTTCTGCAGATCACCATTTATTCGTACTTGCCCATCCTGCATGGCCCTTCTTCGTGTCCTTTCATAAATTTGCCATTAACTAGGAATATTCCTTGCATTCTTTTTACATTTTATGGGTACCAGATGGGTTGCCCATCAATTGTCCCGTGATCTCAATATGTCATATTTGTTTTTGTTATATATTTCTGTGATAATAGTCTCTTTACCATTTTTCTGTATAATTCCTTTTTTATAATGGGTAGCAGCCTGCTCACAACCACCAAACCATATAAGTTTGAAAATCTTTATTCCATCATTGGGTATAATTTTTTTTAAGACCTTCAAAGTGGCCAAACATTAATTGGGACAGGAAGCTTTGAGTGTCACAGAAAGCTAATTGTGAAGGTATACTATGCTTGTGTGGGTATGTAGACCAGGATCATTTTCCAGTTTAGAGAACATGAAAGAACCCCTTGATTTTCATCACTTCAGTTCCTTGGATTTGGTATTGTCTTTTGAAAGTCCCAAGGTCCTGGAAGGCATTTAAAAATTCTGGGTTGGGGCAGCTAGGTGGCACAGTGGATAGAGTACCAACC
Organism: Vombatus ursinus; assembly: GCF_900497805.2. Taxonomy (NCBI): domain Eukaryota; kingdom Metazoa; phylum Chordata; class Mammalia; order Diprotodontia; family Vombatidae; genus Vombatus; species Vombatus ursinus. The sequence continues at coordinate 4,783,465 of NW_020954630.1, forward strand.
CTGGAGCCAGGAGAACCTGAGTTCAAATCTGGCCTCAGACACTTGACACTTACTAGCTGTGTGACATTGGGCAAGTCACTTAGCCCCATTGTCTAGCAAAAAACAAAAACAAACAAAAAGAAATTCTGGGTCTTCTCTACAGCCACCCTTCTTTTTTCTAAGAGAATCTATAGAATATAGTTTTAGCTTACGCTTGATTGAAAAACAAACAAACAAACAAACAAACAAAAAGTGAAATCAACTCACACCAGGATCTTATAGCATTGCAGTAGTGGCAAATGAGGCCAAATAGAAAAGGCCTTTGTACCTTTATTAGACTCATTTAGACTTATTTTAGGGTTGTGTTTTTATTGAAGCTTTCAGAGTTTTTTTTTCTTCTTCTTACTTTCATACAAAGTTTATTTTAGTCCATGATTATTTAAAATGATTCATGTTTAGCATCCAGGATGTTAATTACTGCAGAGCTAGACTTCCATTTCTAAGGAGGACAACAAAGCCCCCTTTCTTTTCTTTTCCTTTTACACATATAAAGGAGATAGTGTTAAAGCAGTCTTATGCAAATAATAAAACCCTAGTTAGATTAACAATGCTAATGACAGTTAATGCATTCCTAAAGCTTCAGTGTGATCAAAAATATTCAGTGTGCTCAGAAATGCTCTAGGACCACCTAAGAACATTGGAAAAGCAGACTTTTTCATGGAGATTAGTTTATTTAAAGTAAATCCACAGCCCAAGTCTAAGAGATAGAGATGAGCTTTAAAATATGCACTGTGCAGTGCATAGTGGAAGCGGCAGATAAAAGTTGGTCTCTCTTCCAAGCTACTCTGACAGATTCTATGAATGTCTAAGGTGAATGGGTGCCTAGGTACAAGGGTGAGGGGACAAGAAAGAGAAAACAGGTCATTTGATGGCAAGCAAAGAAACTCCTTTGGGTTCAGAGTGACCTGAAACCTATGGCTAGGACTATGCAAGGTGAATAGATACATATGATTCTATTGTAACCTATTGTAACTTCTTTGGGAGTTAAGCATTTCTTGATATTCTTCCCATTTCTATCCTGCCTGAGGGCCAGATCATAGAGTAATCAATCTCTACCAATTTAGAGTCTTATGCAAATGAACCTGAGCTGTGAATGAATTTGTGACTGGGTTACAATATGTTACATTTTCATCCATCAAGGCTTTGTCTTCACCACCAAATTAAGGTAGAAATACCCCAGAGATTGAGGAGCTGTCTCCATTTCCCTATGGGGGCATTCATGCCAAGTAGCAGTAAGCTTAATAAAAAGGGATAATAAACTGAGAGCTGTGTCCCAGGTGATATTTATTTTGGTTAATTCAGACTGCCTTCAAGGCATGAAGACTTCCTAAAAGTATCATAGAATTTGACCCTGATTTCTGTGATTCATGCTTTCCCCACTGGATGAAAGGAACTCTTCCTAAGATACTTGAGATTGTGTACTGAAGGATCTCCTAAAGTCCATGGGCATTTACAAAGCCAAAAGTCTCCTTTATGACAAAAAAAAAATTTCTATTCAACTGGGAATTTGACCATTCTAATTTTCCAGCCCCATACCCCAGCTCTTTGTCACTGGAAATCTTTAAATTAAACATGGAAGAGGAACATTTTTGAGGAACATTATACAGGAGATAGAAAACTCCTGCTTCAGATAGGTTTTGGACTAGAGGGTCTTTGAGTTCCCTTCCAAATATGAGACTAATTTTATGATGCTTCCGTTTTTCCTTTTTTTGCCCTCTTAGGATGTTTCCTGTTCTTTACCTGCTTTTCTTTTTCCTGGCTTCTACCCTGCATTACTTATTTTACTGCTCCCTAGAACCTACATTAAGGCATGAGAAGGGGAATGAAGAAAAAATGAAACTCAACCAGCACATTTCCCCACTTGCCCATGACATTAGTTTTTTAGTTTTTGTTGTTGTTGTTTTTGTTGTTTGTTTGTTTGTTTGTTTTTTAAGTATGATTTTTTAAGTAGGGTTAAGACAAGGATATTATGGCCTAAAGTGAACATTTTGGATTAGCTATAAATTTCATTTATACTACACTGAATTTGTACGACTCCTTGTCATAGATTCTGTCTGTAGAAGTGGCTATACTGCATTGAGCTCCTACTCTGTCTCCTAGGATTCTCTGCAATGCAGAGGCTAAAGGGAGGATGAGGATATTTCACCAAGCAATGTAAGTGTTCCAAAGCTAATATTTATGCAAATTATATTATTGATGGAAGGAAGATCCCCAACAGGACCAATTCAAGGGCAAAATATAAGCCATAAGAATGGGAATCCCTTAAAAGAGAAGTTTAAAATATTAAGTGTTGCTGATTCACTGTTGTCTCCTTTGAAATTCTGAAAGTAGTTATGAGAAATGACTTGAAGAAGAGCTAGTTTCCTAAGTCTTTTGAGAATAGAGCTAGAAAGGTAAAAGGTGCCAGTTTGAGTAGAGACATGTGGTGGGGATGAAAGGCTTTTTATAGAAGATATAAGAAAAGAAGGATGAAAGGAAAGCAACTGAGATAAGCAGTATATGAGTACTAAAAGTCCTGGCTATGGCAGGTGAAGATTTTTTAACTTGGTCCTTAAAGTGGATAAAAGAGGCTGGAGAACACAACATGGTATGGCAGAGAGACTACAGGCTTTGGAGTTAGAGGATCTGGTGTCATATGCTAACCACCTCAGTCACTTACCCTTGGACAAGTTATCCAACTTCCTTTGGCTTCAGTTTCCCTATCTATAATATGAGGGGCTTAGTCCTTTCCAGCTTGAAATCTAAAATCCTATAATAATAATAGTTATCATTTACATAATACTTAAAGTTTGCAAAACATCTTTCATATATTATCTCATTTGATCTTCCCAACAATCTTGTGAAATGGGTTTTATTATTATTTTACAGATGAGGAAACAGACTGAGAGAGGTTAAGTGACTCGTCCAGGGTGTCACCCAGCTAGTAAGTGTCTAACACAGAATTTAAATATTTGTTTAGGGTCTAGGATTCCAAAAACTACTGGTGAGTTGATAAAAAGAAGATACATTTGGATGGTGGTAGTTTTGACAAAGAAGGGACGGGGAAAATAAAAATCAAAGAGACTAGCTAAAGAAGATCATAGCAGTCAAGGCAGAATCAAGAACATCTGTTGAAATCAAAAGTACCTGTATTATGTAGGGAGGGAGAAGAGGTTATTTTAGGTACTTGCCCAGAGAGGAGCAATAGGGTTTGTCAAAAAGCTGGAAGTAATGAAGGCTGTGAGTCTTAGCTAAATTTCCGTGTTATATTGTTTACAGAGAGAGCACTCAAACAAGTAATCAGTGAACCAAGTCTTACCACATTGCTGCCCTGTGGTAGATGGCTCTGCTAACCCACAACTAGCCGCCTATAACCTCCTACTCTCAAAAGCAAGTACAGATGAGAAGGGACTTCACCAGTGAGCACAGATGAGACAACCTAGTTCTAACTGGCTGGTGACAGTGATTGAAGACCCTGCCCTGGGGCAGGGCACATAGTACTCCCCACACAAGAAACAGGAAAGGCAGGTAATAAACAGTTGCAAAGATAGAATCTCTCTGGGTCTATAGTCTTGACCTAAGGGTACTTGGCAAAAACAGTCATCAAATCTTAAAATCTCAGAGCTGAAAAAATCTTAGAGGTCATCCTTTAACAGAGCAAGTATCAAATCTGTAACATCTCAAGAGGTTAACCCTCCTACCTTCTAAAGACAGCTGGCAATGGAAACTTATTGGCTCTCAAGAAGGCTTGTTCTACTTTCAGACAACTTGAGTTATTGGGGAGATTTTTTCTTCCTATCCAGCTGAAATCTCTGAAAATCTCTCTAACTCTAAGACATCAATTCAACAATCAATCAATAAGTATTTATTACTTGTTGACTCTGTGGCAGACATGGTACTAAGTGCTGGGGATACAAAGGCAGAAACAAGACTAATCCCTGCCCCCAGTGAATTTCTTCTACTGAAGAGTAGACCATGTAGACGTCTAAATAGATTCAAGATGATGTAATGAATGTGTGTGTAAAACAGTGGACTAAATGTAATATGTAAATCAATTCAAATTTGTTTATTTTGAACCTGTATTTTTCCATTGATTGACTTTGAATATGATTTTTACTATTTGGGGGGACAACTACATAGGAACCTAACTTTTCACAGCAACCATCTAAAAGAACCCTGCCACAATCTTAGTGTCCTTTGATTCAGATGCATGGGGTAACCTGTAAGAATCAGGACTGAGCAAGGAGTTAGAAGCCAATTTGTTTCAGAAGTATACATGATAATGCTCCTAATTCTACCCTTTGGAGCCAAGCTAAACAAATCTAATCCCTCTTCCACAAGAGAGCCCTTCAAATATTTGAAGACAACTATCACATCTCCCATGTACCTTCTGTACTCCTAGTCAAGTCTTAATGATGCCACGCTGGAAAACTTCAGCAAACAAAGGTGGTTTGAAATGTAGATAGAGTAATCAGCATGGATAGAACTCATCCGTTGGTTCCTATGGTTCCTTCTACAAAGAGTGATCAGGTGTTGCTCCTCTATACCCACCTGAAAGACAGAACAGCCTGGATAGAAGGGTCATACTCACAGCTGCAGCATGACTGGCTTTTTGTAGATTGTGGAGCAGGGAACTGATTGGCAGTACAAGACTGAGTCTGTGAAATACATGCCATCAACCAGCAAATGAAAGAATGTTTCAAATAACTAATAAGACTTGAGGATCAAACCCATTCTAGGGTTTTTCCTATCATACATCAGATTGGAAAAGATGAAAATGATATATTTTGGAGGTTCTGTGGGAATATAGGCATACAAATGGACTGTTAGTGGAACTTTCAGTTGGACCAACCATTCTGGAGAACAGTCTGGAATTATACTAGAAATGCCACCAAATCATATATGTTTTTTGACCCAGTAAGACCATGAATAGACATATTCCCCAAGGCAGTGAAAGAGAGGAAAAACATTTTCACATAGGCAGCAATAATTTTAGCAGCACTTTTTTTAGTAGCAAAAATCTAGAAGGAAGATAGGTACTGATCAGTTAGGGAATATTATGCAAATTTTGTGGTGTATGAAAGCAATGGAATATTATCTTGCTCTAAGAAATGAGAGGTATGTAGAATTCAGAGTACCTTGGAATAATTTGTATGAACTAATATAGGGCAAAGTAAGTAGAAACAGGAATGCATTTTGCATAAAGATCAAAATAATTAAAGGAAAACATGAATCAAGTACATAAGAATGTTCATCAGTTCAGTGACAAATTATGACTTCAGAGAATAGATGAGGAAGCATGCTCGCTATCTGTGGGCAGAAAGGCAATGGGATATAGGTACAGAATGAGGCATATGTCTTTAGATATGGCAATGGGTGTACTTGTTTTGCCTAACAATGTTTGTGGCAAGTTGGTTCTGTTCTGGGGGTAGGTTCGAAAATCATTGTGAAATGACAGTTCTGGAAAAGAAACAGACACTAATAAAATAATTTGAAAAAAAAAAAGAATGACTACTTTCCTTATCAGTGTCATCTCTTTTCCCCATCATCATTTAAAGTACTCATATAGACACTTCTAGATTTAGGATCTGGTAGAAAGTCCACAGGACCTTAAATGATGAAATTCTACTTGGTTCATGATACATTGAAAAGAACTCTGAGCCTGAAGTCAGATCACTTGGATTTAAGTTCTAGTTCCCTCATTTCTCAGGTAAATAACTTTGGACAAGTCATTTAACTTATGTGAGCCCCAGTTTCCTCACCTGTATAGTAGGGACAAATAATATTTTCATTACCTGTCTTGCTGGGTTATTGTGAGAATCAAAGGTCAGAATGTATACACAAGCACTTTGTGAATTATAAAGTATAGCATTTTACTATTTTTATTGCTTCAAAAATCTGTTTGAGCTTTTCTAACATTATTCTAACATTATTCTAACATTACAGAGTTAGTTGTTGCTGTGGATGAGAAAATGTAGATATTACATAGTGTCTCTTCTCTGAGATGACCTCCCATTTGCACTGTATATTTCTTGTACTTACACAGCTATTTACACAGTTGTTTCCCCTATGAGAATGTGAGTTGTCTGAGAGATCATATTTTTGCCTTACATCATATCCTCAACAGTTGATACAGTGCTGAAATATAGTAAGTGCTTAATAAATGTTTGTTGGCAGATTGACTAACTATATTGCCAGGAAAAGACTCTTTCGATCCGATCGGAAAGGTGCTTCTATGGCAGAGCACCAGAGTATGTTATAAGTAGACTACCCTTTACATAGGTAGTCTGTTCTTAAAAACAACATTCATAAATTCATTTGCTTTATAAATAAAATGTCTTATATGTAATAAAGGAGCTGACTATTTAAAGGAAAACTGTAGTGAATTCTATGAAGTGATCATTCACCACCACCACCCCAAACACCTTTCCAAATGGCATTTTGCATAGATTTGTATCTTCATATATTGAGTTTATTAATCCATTAATCCATATTGATCAAACTCCTAGAGAATGCAAAGCCCTCTATAGAACATTAGTAGATATTTGATTAAGGCATGAAATGAAAATACTGAGATAAGATGCTTTCCCAGGATAATTCTTTTAGAATAGAATAGATGAGGTTCTATACTACCTAAGAGGGAAAGGATGGGATGACCTTTCAAAGTCCGTTCTGTATCAATGACGCCATGATTCTCTCTTTTTTAAAAATAATTCAGATTTCACTCTGCCATTATAGAAACAGATTTACTGGAAAAGTAAGGTTTGTCTCAATAAATAAAGAAAAGAATTTAGGTTCTTTTTCATAATTCTCTTCCAAAGAGAACCTTACTAACTGTGAGCAGGAATACTTAAAATCACTGAAGAAATTGCATTGAATTGAAAGAGGACGTGGTAGCATTGTCAATAAGGTCTGCGCAGAATATGATGCTGTTGTGTAAGGAAAATGATATGTGTGTCAATCTGAATCCACAGTGGCAACATTACAATATGCAGAATAGCAAATTGAGGTCAGTGGAAATACTTTCTGCTTGCATTTAGGATATGGGAAGAGGGAAATCTATTTTCAGTTTCACATATACCATCAGAGAAATGGATTCTTTTCCCTTTCATTTTTGGTTTCTGCGTGGTCTAATACTTATCAAAAATACCACACTCATTAGTTTATAATGCCGTTCACTTAGAACAATTCAAAGATTTTGATCTATTCAGAAAATATTTACAAAGTATCTCCCTTATGCAAGAAGCTGTTCCAGGTGACATATGGGGTGTAGAAGTGTAAGCCTTGGTCCTTCTTCTCATGGAGCTTACAATCACATGGGAAGAGTCAAAGTGTACCTACATATTTTAATACTCAATATACCAGTAGAACTGTGTCCTCATTCATCTAGATAGTCTCTACAGGATTGCATATTGTAATCTATCCATATCCATGTCTGTCCATACAGTTCCCATGGCCTTTCATATGTTTTCCAAGTGAGGGTTTTCCCAGTGTGCTAGATACTTTCCTTGAGTTCTCTTGACATTGCAAGTGGAATCCCCCCCACCATTGGTAGGTCATGCTTCTCTGCTACTGAATACAATCCAGACCTCATGGCTAGTCATAGGCCAAGTGATCTTCCTAGCCTCTGATGACTTAGCTCATTGGGTTTCTCATTGTCTCAAAACTAAAGCGTCCATTGGTTATTAATTATTCTCATCACAAAACTAGCCCACCTTTTTTCTCACACATTTTGATGACATTCTTTATACCAATTCTCCATAAATAACTAAAGCAGATAAATACCAATATACCTAGTGTGTAGTTAAATGTCCAATTGCTAAGCAATGTGTGATTAGGGAGGGGAAATTGGTATGAAGTAGAGTGGTTAGAGAAGACTTCATGGAAGAGGTTGGTCTCCTTCTAGTTACTGAATGACCTTCTTTTTCTTAATGCAGCAATGAAATCATTCCTAGTCAGGTAAAATACATCCTCCTTCTTCCCACTTCAACTATTCCTGCAACATTTCGTAAGATATTCTACCAACAGAGCTCTTCAAATTACTCCATGCCTGGTATTCAAAAACACTCCGAATTGCAATATTTCCTACAGAGCTATTTCTAAGAAGATAGAGATGGAGCTAGAGAAGTGGGTTGTTGAGAGTAATAGGGTGAAATTGGAGAATGGAAAATTTAAACTGAAGGTAAGGGCAATCTTCCTTGTGTTGAGATTTATTAAAATAAAAATTCTCTCAGGAGCTTCACTCTCATCCTTCTTAAGGGGTGGAAACTAGTTTTTTTGAGATTATATTTATTTTCTATTTTTCAGAAGTGTCTGGGTTGTTTTTTGAAGCAACACTTAAATTGTTATAATTATGACCTGTGTTAACAATCATAACATGCCCTTTGAAAGTTATCCAGGATAAAGAAAGATATCAAACCCATAAAAAGTGAAAGCTGAGGAAGTTTAGATGTAATTATTCTTTGTGTGGCTTTTAAATAGAACTACACAGATATCAGTTGATTAGCTTTTTTAATCATTCTAGTATCAAGCGACAGGGTTAACTTTATGTTTATAGTAACAATTTGGGAACAATTTAATAAATAAATCAGGCATTTACTCTGTGTGGTTGTATTGAGGGGAGAAGATGTATAATTTGAATTGGGGATATTCAAATGATGTGTGTAGTACAATTTTTAAAAATCACTGAAGATCTGGTTCTAGTTCTGGCTGCAGTAAGTCACCTTGTCTCCCTAAACTTGTGTCCTGATATGTACAATGAACAGATTAGAATGAATGATCTCTAAGGTTCTGCAATTAGCCATCAGTCAACAAACATCTTTTCTGCTCTTGCCATGTTTTAGTTACTGGAGATACAAGTAAAAAGAAACCAAAAATGAAAGCAGTTCTTGCCTTACAGGAACTTACATTCTATCTTCCCAATTCTGGTATTCGTTCTAGGCTTCCAACAGTGTTCCACTATTATTTCAATTTTCCTTGCTGTATGTTTCATAAAATGATAGTATTTTAGTATGAGAAGAAAAACTTGCAGATTATGATATTTACTCTCCAACCAAATACCAAAACTCTTTCTACAATATTTCCTTGACATATGCTCATCTAACATCTGCCTGGGTACTTCAAATAACAAAGATCTTACTACTTCATGAATTAGCCCCATTTCATCATTAAGCATGTCTAATTGTTAAAAATCTCTATTTACTGCAGATTAAAACCTGCCTCCCTCCCACCCGTTGGTCCTAGCTCTTCCTTCTGGAACAATAGAAGGGAAAAAACATCTACCTCCACTTCCACAGAATAACCTTTCAAATATTTGAAGGCAGTGATTTTTCCCTAGTCCTTACTTCTTGAAAATAGACAGTTTTAGATCCCTGATCCAACCTGGAGGTTTTTTAATACTACATTCCCTTTATTTTCTTGGTTATTCTGGATGTTCAGATGAATCAACATAATAATCATTAGAATTGTCCCAGTAAAGTTGCTAGATTCAATATATCACATTTTTTCCTACTGATTTTGTACCATCTACCTAGGAATAACAAGGGTTTGGGGACCATTTCTGATCTGTAGATGTTCCTAGATCACTTGTCCCCAGAGAGTTCCTATTTGCTATTGAGAAGTAAGGTTTTAATGTTTGAAATTCAATGTCCAGATTTGTTTGTCCCATTCTGATACTTACTACTAGTTGTGTTAGCTTTGGATGTATTACTTTCTCTGAGGTCTTCTTCATCTTCATCTCATTGTCATCTGTAAAAGGAGGATACTACTATTCTTCCACTACCTACCTCATAAGGTGGTTTGAAGAAAGTGTTCCATAAGCCTTAAAGATCTATACAAATATAGTTAGGTTTAAGCTGTATAACTTTCCATTGTTATTTACAGTGAGGTCCCAATTAGGTGAATAATGAATCCCAGAAAGTAGGCACATTCTTTGAATTTGCACTGCATATTTCCATTAGAAATTGGAGCCAATTACCATATTTTATATATAACTGTAACTTCTATTAGTGCTAATTCAAAGAATGTGACTTCTTCACTGGATTCCTTATTAACAGTAATAGAGACTTGATTGTATTTTTGTAATGTCTCTGTATGTTTGCCAGTCATACGTCATAATAAAATCTTAAACACACAGGCACACACACATAGTTTTACATATGATTTTCATAGAGCAGAAGGGGAAATCCTGCAAATTCTTTTTCCTGGCAAGAGTTTGTAAGATCAGAGATCTCAGGAGGAATGAAACTTAGGGATCAGCTAGTCCAAGCCCCTCATTTTACAGATAAGGAAATTGAGGCCCAGAGAAACTAAGTTTCTTGTTCAAGCACAGGAAATAAGCGGTAGAGTCAGGCTTCAAGCCAGGTTCCATGACTACAGAGCCAGCTTTCTTTTCATCAGGCCACACTACTACCATTGAGGAGATTAAGTCCAGAAAGAAGAGGCCAGTGGAAGCTACAGTCAAATAGGGGCCACCAATGAGTCAAATCTGGATGCTTTCTAGAAGAAAAGTGGACTCCTAGGACTGAAAGCCACATGTGTTCTTAGGGAATTAGTATTATTACTCACTTGGCTAATGGGATCAGATTGATAATGAAAATTCATTTTTGGCATAACAGTATTTTAGGGGAAGTGGCATTTTACTTCTTTCCTTAACCGAATAAATATATGTTTCATGGTCATTATTATTTTATCCTGTGTTTAAGGACAAATTCTCCCAAAAAAGACTTGCATGCAAGCAATGGGCTCTAGATGGAAGAACATTGGATTCTGAGCTTAATGACATGGGTTCAGGGCTCAAAAGAGATTTGAGAAGACACCTCCACCTTACTCCTTTGCAAAGGCTGGAGGTCCTCAAAAGTTGTATGTTGTACATATTTCTCTACTTTTTTGATTTATTGTCTAGTTATGCTTATTTTTCCTCCTTTTGTCTTTAAAGATGTTATTTATTATATAAGAAGACTTTCTAGAAAGGGTTGGAGTAAGATGCTAGGGAAAATTAGGATGACGGGGAAAATTAAGGTGATATAAAAATCAAAAAAACTTATTTTAAAAAATAAAAATGGTGCAGATCCTGGCTATGCTGCTTACTACCTTGTGACCTTGAACAAACCTTTACTGATTCTCCCTGAGCTTTAGTTTCTTCATCTGAAAAATGAAGGGATTAGACTAGATTACCTCGGCTTTCCCTTTCAGTTCTAGACCCTTTCATCTCCCTTAGAAAATTGCTTTAATTCTTTCCTTTCTCTCTTATACCCAAATTTCTTTCCTATTTGTTTATTTTAAAGGGAAGTAACTGAATTCACTGATGAATTGTCTTTGACTACTAATGGTAGCTGTTGACTCCTTCTTGCTTATTACTAGATGATTATTTATTCTGAGATGACTCTCCACTGATATGACATCATTAAATGTCCTGCCAGTGTTGTTGGGATTACAAAGCTGTGTCAGACCTAGAGCTGGAGGAGCTGAGCAGGACCAGACAAGTCCAATTTATACAATTTTGTCCAAAGATTTACACATCTAGCTGCCTTTCTATAATGTAATTAGGGGACACAATCCATCAATATTGGATCAGTGGGCATACAGGGTGGAAGGAAGGCGACTGATGGCAGAAAAGTTTTCCTTCCTGTTCTTAAACTAAATTTGATTTGGCTTGTATGTAATTTCCTCAGTACTGTGGAAAATTCTCCCAGAACTCTAAAACTGCATGTGATGTATTTTTTAGTTAAAAAGTTAAGAGAAGACCACATAAGGTTGGGATCCCCAATCTTTCTACTGTAAACTTGATCTGGTAGGAGAGGCAACAGCACCCCCAAGATATTTTTAGTGGGGAAGGGAATCTGGTGATAATTTGCTTCTATTTCTCCAACTGAGAAGTTTAATAACTTGTGTTTATCTAACACTATTTTCAAAGCATATTTTTTTTATCACCATTATCTTATTTTATCCACTAACTCCTATGACAGTCAAGTATTATTTTATCATCTCCATTTTGGGGAAAGGGATAGGGACCAGACCTGTGATTTCATTGGTGTAGGGAACTCTCCTTTAAGGAAATGTCCTCAACCTAGGCAAGTCTGCACCTTTTCTGTGACTTACAGTCTTAGAGAGTTTCTGAGATCACCAAGATGTTAAGTGACTTGTTACTACTTGTCAGAGGCAAAACTTTAAACCCAAGTCATCCTGACCTCAGTGTCAGATCTCTATCCACTGTGCCATACTGCATCTTCCCATTTTATGCTTGAGAAAACTGAGGCCCAGAGATGTTCATGTGAGTTCCCCAAGTTCATGTGGCCAGTAGGTCAGTCAGTCAGTAAACTTTTATGAAGCAACTGCTATGTGGCAGGCACTGTACTGAGCACTAGGGATACAAAGAATAGCAAAAGACAGTCTCTCCTCTCAAAGAGCTCACAGTCTAATGCAGGAATAATATGAAATCAGCTCTGTTTTATACATGATAAATTGAAGATAATCAACAGAGGGAAGGCATCAGAATTAAGGGGAACCTGAGCTAAGGCTCAAACTCAATTTTGACTGAGTCCAAGGTGCTTTCCACTTTGTTCCACCCTCTCCTTTCTACTACTTCCTCCTGTGAACTCACAGATATAAAGTAGTTCCATTTCAAGAAAAAATTGGAGCCTCCTAATACAGTGGATTTTCATTCATCAGTTTCTAGATTTTAATAACATTAATGTACTACCATAGTGTTTCCCCAATTAAAAGTGAATCAAGTTTAAGTTCCAGGAAAAAGCTTTAGTTTATCTTTTTTTTTTTTGGAAGAGTAGCCAAAAGAAGAATAAAAAAAGCCTTTCCAAAACTACTTGATCAGCTCTTAGTGCAACATTTTTAGTTCCAAAAGGCTAAGTAGTTTTTAAAAGCCTGAACATTGAAAATACTTGAGATAGCTGTTTATACAGATAAGGAATTACATTTCATTGTCAGGATGACAGAGTAAGTGGAAATACAAAGAATGTATCTGATATATTGGCAATTAACATTAAATAGGTGACAGGGTGGTCACACTTCTTTAACTTTACAAACTAAATTGTCATTTGTCAGTGGAATTCCATTCAGCACATCATTTAGTTTTCAACATTCACTTCCACAAGATTTTAATTTCCAAATTTTCTCCGCCTCTCATCCCTCCCCTCACCCCAAGATGGCATGCATTCTGTGTACCCCTTCCCCTAATCTGCCCTCCCTTCTGTTTCTCCCCCCCTTCTCTTATCCTCTTCCCCTTCTATTTTCCTGTAGGGCTGGATAGATTTCTATACCCCATTTCTCGTATTTCTTATTTCTCAGTTGCATGTGAAAACAAATTTTTAACATGTGTTTTTAAAACTTTGGGTTCCAGATTTTCTCCCTTCCTCCCTTCCCACCCACCCTCATTGAAAAGGCAAGCAACTTGATACAGGTTATACATGTGTAGTCGTGCAAAACATTTCCATAGTAGTCATGTTGTGAAAAGCTAAGTATATTTCCCTTCATCCTATCCCACCCCTCCATTTATTCTATTCTCTCTTTTGACCACATCCTTCCTCAGAAGTGTTTGCTTTGGATTACACCCCTTCCCTAATCTCCCCTCCCCTCTATCATCCCCCTGCTCTCTTGTCCCCTTCCCCCCTACTTTCCTGTAGGGCAAGATAGATTTCCATACCCACTTGAGTGTGTATGTTATTCCCTCCTTAAGAAGAAATAAGATTCACTCATTCCCTCTCACCTTCCCCCACTTCCCCTCCACTGTAAAAGCCTTTTCTTGTCGATTTTATGTAAGATAATTTACCCCATTCTACCTCTCCCTTTCTCCTTCTCCCAGTATAATCCTCTCTCACCCCTTAATTTTATTCTCCATATATCACCCCTTCATCTTCAACTCACCCTGTCCTCTACCTACCTACCTACCTATCGATCTATCTAATTATATAATTATATATATATATATATATGTGTATATATATATATATATGTATGTATATAATTATATAATTATATAATTTTCCCCTCCAACTACCCTAATACTGACAAAGGTCTCATGAGTTACAAATATCATTTTTCCATACAGGAATGTAAACAGTTCAACCTTAGTAAGTCTCTTATGATTTCTCTTTCCTGTTTACCTCTTCATGTTCCACTTGCATCTTATATTTGAAAGTCAAATTTTCTATTCAGCTCTGGTCTTTTCATCAAGAATGCTTTTCATCAAGAGTCCTCTATTTCACTGAATGACCATTTTTTTTCCCCTGAAGGATTATACTCAGTTTTGCTTGGTAGGTGATTCTTGATTGTAATGCTATCTCCTTTGCCCTCCAGAATATTATATTCCATGCCCTCTGTTTCCTTAATGTAGAAGCTGCTAAATCTTGTATTATCCTGATTGTGTTTCCACAATACTTGAACTATTTCTTTCTGGCTGCTTGCAATATTTTCTCCTTAACCTGGGAACTCTGGAATTTGGCTACAATATTCCTAGGAGTTTTCCTTTGGGGATCTCTTTCAGGAGGTAATCGATGGATTCTTTCAATTTCTATTTTGCCCCCTGGTTCTAAAATATCAAGGCAGTTTTCCTTGATAATTTCTTGAAAGATGATGTCTAAGCTCTTTTTTTATCATGGTTTTCAGATAGTCCAATAATTTTTAAATTCTCTCTCCTGGATCTATTTTCCAGATCAGTTGTTTTTCCAATGAGATATTTCACATTGTCTTCTATTTTTTCATTCTTTTGGTTTTGCTTTACAATGTCTTGATTTCTCATAAAGTCACTAGCTTCCAATTGTTCCATTCTAATTTTTAAGGAAGTATTTTCTTCAGTGAGTTTTTGCACTTCCTTTTCCATCTGGCCCATTCTGCCTTTTAAGGCATTCTTTTCCCTCATTGGCTTTTTGGACCTCTTTTGTCATTTTGGTTAAGCTATTTTTTAAGGTGTTATTTTCTTCAGTGTTTTTTTGGGGTCTCCTTTAGTAAGCTGTTGACTTGTTCTTCATGATTTTCTTGCATCACTCTCATTTCTCTTCCCAGTTTTTCCTCTACTTCTCTTACTTGTTTATCAAACTCCTTTTTGAGCTCTTCCATGGCCTGGGACTGATTCATATTTTTCTTGGAGACTTTGGATGTAGGAGCTTTGACTTTGTTGTCTTCTTCTGGTTGTATGTTTTGATCTTCTTTGTTGCTAAAGAAAGATTCTATGGTCTGACTTTTCTTTGTGCCTTTGTTTGTTCATGATCCCGGCCAATTACTTGAGTTTTAAACTTTTTGTTAAGGTAGGGGTCTGCTTCCAGTGTAGAGAATGTACTGTCCCAAGCTTCATAGGTTTTGTGCAGCTATTTTCAAAGATACTTCTAGGGACCTATAAATTTTCAGTTCTTCCAAGGTGATATGATAAGGGGCAAGATTTACTCCTTTCCTGGCCTGAGCTCTGGTCTATGAGTGACCACAAGCACTCCTTTCTGCCTTGGAACTGTGAGGAGGATTTCCTCTCCACCACTACTACAAGCTCCACCACTCTAGCACTCATCCTTGCCCCAG
Organism: Vombatus ursinus; assembly: GCF_900497805.2. Classification (NCBI taxonomy): domain Eukaryota; kingdom Metazoa; phylum Chordata; class Mammalia; order Diprotodontia; family Vombatidae; genus Vombatus; species Vombatus ursinus. Next base: position 4,799,005 of record NW_020954630.1, read on the forward strand.
GAATGCCACCCAGACCTGTGACCCAGATCCAAGCACAGATCAAGCAAGAGAATCCTGTCCCAGCACCAGCAGAGAGATCCCTGCCATCCCTCTCTGATCAGCCACTCAATTCCCCCTCAGTCTATGGGCCAGAAGCTCCTGAAGCATCTGGCACCCCAGAGCTGTGCCAGGACTGGGGCTGGGACAGAGCTTCTCTCTCTCACCACAGTCACAGACTTTTCCCACTGACCTTCTAAGTTGTCTTTGGCATTCGTGGGTTGAGAAGTCTGGAAACCACCACAGCTACCCGTGATTCAGTCCTCTAAGGCCTGCTCCAGGTTTGCTGAGGCCTGCCCTACCTGTGTACCCACACTGAACTGCACTCCTCTCCCTGCCTGGCACAATAGACCTTTCCAATCAACCATCCAGGCTGTCTTGGGCTGTAAATTTGTTTCACTCTGTCTTTTTGTGGGTTCTGCTGCTTTAGAATTGTTTAGAGCTATTTTTTACAAGTATTTGGAGGGATTTGGGGGAGAGCTCAAGCAAGTCACTACTTTTACTCTGCTGTCTTGGCTTGGCCCCCAGACATCATTCTAAAGCAGTTGAAGGCAATTCATCTCTTCTATGATATTCCTAGTCAGCTGACTTAGGGTCCATACTTTTTGCTCACCGTCTACCTTGACCATCTTGGAGGTTCTTGCTCTTAAAACTCCATGAAATGCATGCTTTAGAGACTGTTAAAGTTTGGTCTTTTCACTATGGGCTTGTTCATCACTCCCTTTAATAAACTAGGAATCTAAGTGAATCAGAAAAGACCCCTTTCAGCTAGCTTTTTGTTGCTGTCTTAAAGAGATTGATCACAGTAATCTCTTTGGTTCTTTCTATCCAGACAAGGTGAAGACAGGAATTGGAAGAAAACACCACTGACTGATGTAATTTGTTCTGCCACCAAGCAGTTTTTTCTCCAATCAGTGGTAGCTAAGAGGGAGGGGGTGGGGGTGATTCCTGAGAACCTCAGTGCCCTCTGAAGGACTTCTGAGTGATGACAGAAAAGTCACTGAGGGTCTCTATAGAAAGTTTAACTGTCTTCCTCTCCAGTGATAAGTAGTTGCCAGAGAGTTCACCTTATCCTTTCTGAGGTAACAGATAATATCTTCTTAGGAAGGCAGCTACCACTAGAATTGCTTGTGAGTGTTGAAACTGATCTGGATTTAGTAGACTTAAAGATTTCAGAGTGACGTGCTGCTTTCATTCATATCCACAGCTATAAGCATAGTGCCTGCACCCCCTTCCCTACCTCAATGTGTGTCAGAAGCCCAGAAATGCTACTACAGAGTATGGAGTTGAATCTACTCAAACCATTGCTCATGATAGGTTTACTTTTCCTAGTCAGCCAGAAGACAAAGCAAAGGCATTTGATGAAATTACATAGAAGGAATATAGTGATAGAATCCCCAGACTCCATTAAACCTGGGGCACACTTCCACAAGTTCCTCCACCATCGGTGGAAAGAAAGGCTAGACAGCTAGAGGGAGTCTGTGTTGCTAGCAGCGCTGTTTACACCTCTGATACCAAAGGGTCACCCATGTTTCATCATGCTGCTCTCATTAGACCTGTTCCCCAGCGGTCTCATAGGATGATCTCTCTGTATGGTGCTCTGCTGGTATCTGGTCACTGCTAGGTGTTCCTGCACCACACATATGATTTCGAAGCTTCCTTTTATTAGTAGTTTCTAGACCTAAGCCAGCTAGGTGACACAGTAGAGTACTGTGATAGAGTACTGGCCCTGGAGTAAGGAAGATCTGAGTTCAAATGTGGCCTCAAACACTAGATGTGTGACCCTGGGGCAAGTCACTTAATCCTGTTTTCCTCAGTTCCTCATCTTTAAAATGCACAGGAGAAAGAAATGGCAAACTACTCCAGTATCTTTGCCAAGAAATCCTCAAATGGGGTCACAAAGTTGGCCACGACTAAAAAACGACTGAACATATAGACCTTGGCTGGAGTGCTTTGTTTTTCCTATCAGAAGAAAAATGGGTTTTCCTTTCCCTCTGTTTAAAAAACTAGAGGCTCAAACTTCAGTGAAAGTGTGGAAGACCCTCAAACACCTAATATCAGACTAGTGAAAAAAAAACTTTTTATGTTTTTTTTTTTCCTCTCTGAGGATAGGGAGGTCTGTTGGTTCCCACAGTCTCAGCTGGAGGAAACTTTTCTCCCCAAAAGAGTTTTGAATTCCAAGGCCTAACTAAGCTCTTTAAGAATCCAGAGCAGCTAGCCTGCTGAGTTAAGCCTGCTGGCAAATAATCTGTTTTATAACCTACTTCTTCCTACTCACCAGGAACGACATCTCTGTCCTAGTGCTCTATCTAATTTAGGGTTAAGAAGTTTCCTTCAACTCCTCTCACATCCTGATTGCTAACCTCTACTCTATTCAAAATCATTTTTAGGGGCTGCCCTTCAGCTAGTTTCATAGAGCTAGCTTACTTAACCCTTTGTTTCAAATTTCTACCTTATTATATATAGTCATGTCTGCTATAACGTGACATTATATTACCAAAAAGCATGAGGTTATGCAAAATTGTGCAATAAAAACCACAGAACATATGGGAAAATGGCATTAGGGGAACAATGCTCAAAAATTTTGTCAGTGACACATTAAAAAAAAAGATTTTATTGATGTTCAGTCACGTCTGACCCTTCATGACCCTATTTGGAGTTTTCTTGGCAAAGATACAGAAGTGATTTGCCATTTTCTTCTGCAGTTCATTTTACAAATGAGGAAAGTAAGGTAAACAGTTAAATGACTTACCCAGGGTCACATAGCTAGTTCTGAGGCTGGATTTGAACTCAGGAAGATGACTCTTCCTGATTCCCAACCCAGTGTTCTATCCACTGTATCACCTAGCTACCCATGAAAAAAAAAAAAGACAGGAACTTAATAAAATGAAAAACTCTGTTAAGCTACTTTTTAGAAATAAATCAACTTCTATCTTAGCCGTACTTAGGGGATTTATCTGTTTAAAGAATTCCTGTGGTAAATCCTTCTGTAGAGAATCAGACCGTGAAGAACTAGAAAGAGTAAACTACTGGTAGTGTGGGATGTAGTTTTATCTCTTACCCTACTAACTTTGTTACCTTGTGCATGTAACTTGACCTCCATTTAAACCTCAGTTTTTTAAACTGTAAAATGAGGGCAGGTTGAATTACATGACCTCTGAGGTCCCTTTCAGTTTTAAAAGTTTTTGATTCTGTACATGAGCATAATTGTTATTATTATTATTATTGTTTTACTTCTCCATCCCCTAAGCCTGTGACATCACCATCAGTGCACCTAGGATCATAGATGTAGAGCTTAAAAGGGAGTGAGAGGTCATGGGGTTTAACCTCTTCATTTTAGATATGAGGAAACTGAACACCAGGGATGTTAATAGCTTGGCCAATGTCACACAGGTAGTAAGTGGCAGATCTGGGATTCAAACACATCTACATATGCCCTGTGCCTGAGTCCAAGTTCAAGGCTTATTCTACTGCATCAGACTACCACCTACACCATTAAATCACTGCAAATGCTGTGCCACATGGTCAGGATGTTTTAAGCTCCCTACCCTGATAATAAAAGCATAGGTCTCTACTTCACTAGTTACTCAACGATATCATTCACAGCTGGATTATGGGCTGTTGTTTCATAGATTTTTGTTCAGGTCAAATGGGAGTATTTGCTATCATAATTACCTTCCTTTATTGGTTGTTTTTTTATTGAGGTTACTGTTAAACTGGACTTAGGTTCCAAGAGCAAAGCGCTCAGAAGCTCTTAGCCTTGCTTCAGGCTATCAACGTGTCTCCCTGGAAAATGAAACCTCCAACATGCAGGGGTGACACTCATTAATAGCAACATTATCTTGAGGTAACGTGATCCTTTTAATGGATTTTTACTGCATCTGGAGGCCAAACTTTCCTGTAGTAATAATGACTCGAAGGCATCTCCTGGGAAATTAAGAGAGGCTGTATATAGAGAGTATGAAATCCACACACACTGCTATTGGCTAAGCTCTCTTTCCCATCAGGTACAGCTGATGAGCCCTTGCCATTATCATTAATCAGAACTAGCTGTTGTGAAGAAATTTGGGTAGAGTGAACAGGCCACAGTTATATCACTGGATGATTCTTGAAAATGTGTTCATAAATCCCTTAACAGTTTGTTTCCTTTCAGTAGAATGTTGGCAAGTATGGCAGGTATTTGATCACTTTTCCATTTGTGTTCCCAACACTTAGCGGAGTGCCTGGTGCATAATAAATGCTTGACGGATTCCATAATTCTGTGCTGCCATAGGACAGGTAGAGGGGGAACAGTCCAAAGCCATAATGCTGTTCCCAGTGTAACCTATAAGTTGGTGATGCAGTTATGGCTTCCCTAGTATCATCTCTGATATCATTTGGAATATGAAGACTTCAGAATCTATTCCTCTGACGTGGAGAGTGTGGTTTCAGAGGATGAATAATTACCACCAGCAGGCAGGCAGCAGACATTTTTTAAGGTGTTTAATACGTGCCAGGAATTGTGCAAAGTTCTGAGGACACAAATACAAGCAAAAAAAAAAAAAAAAAGCCCAACCCACAAGGAGGAAGATAGCACAAGAGGGAACCAGAAAGGGGGAGAGAGGATACTTGCTTGGAGCCATGATGGAAATTCAGGGAGTTGGAAGTAAAGTCAGAAGGAGAATAATGGGCAGGGTTAGGATTCTGAAGGATGGTCAGCCTGAGCCCCTTACCAAATTGGAGGCCCCTGGGGAACCCACTAATAGGATAAGGGGGTGGGGATGGAAGGGCAGAGGGATGTTCAAGAGTAAGAAGGCTCCTAGCGTTGAGAGGAGTTCCAAGGTGAGAAGGCAGCTGAGGGTCAAGGCTAGAGAGTCAGAAATGAAGTTGGGAGGGGAATGAAGGATGGCTGGACTGGGCCTTCCCCAAAATGTAGACCCCTGGAAGAATTTACTACAGCAGTGGTGCAAAAGTTAAACAAGAAACACAGAAATTCTTGAAATAAGCAATCACTTTTTTAAAAAAAAATCATTATTAGGAATAATTATACCCATTCCATCACCTGAATGGCCACGGACATGTTATTCAAGCTCTTCATGTCTAAGGCTTTTATCAGTAAAATGAAAAGGAGAGAGGGGAAAGGGTGTACTACAAAGTTTCCAACATTTTGACCCTAGCTCTCAAATTCCAAGATTCTAGGATTTTCAGTTGAGATCCCTCCTATTGAAATTCATTCAGAACAGAATTTATATATTAGCTCAGAGTGATAATCTCCCTAGTAAACTTAAGTATATTATACACAATTTAAATACATTGTGTTGTAGTTTAAACCTGTTTCATTTTGTTTTATCCTTGACAGAGAGAAAGAATGGAATATATATTATACCTACCCTCTAAATAAAAGTCTTTGGGTGTTCTCTCTACCAGGCTGAATAATCTTTGTTCTTTAACCTTTATTGATAACATTTGCTTTTATGTCACTTGCATTTCCTACTGTATCCCTTTCCAAATCCTCTCAGAGAGTCATCCCTTATATGAAAGTAGGGAAAAAAAAGTTTAGGAAACTAATTAACTTATTTAAAATGTCCTCTATTCTACACTTCTCCAATCTCCTTAAGGGGGTTGGAGAGTTTTTAGGCTCTCTGCAAATGGCCTTAACTCCTGTCATCATTGTTCTCTCAATTGCAGGGAGTGGTCCCCCGGACCTGAGTTTCATTAGCCACTAGCGAATGTTCTTTTGTACAGAAATATTTACTTCCAGAGATATGATGTTTAAAATTATACAGATCTATAGCCCCAATAGGTAGGAGGGATAATCGCCCTCCTTTCTCTTTTGTACCACCTGTCTCTAAGAAGAAGGTGATAACTTAGCTCAGTTCCTATAAAGCATAGCCCCAGTTACAAGTCCAAAAACCACCTTTGAGCTCAAATCTCAAGCACTCTGACTTCTTAGAGTTTCTATACTGGACTGGCTGGCTACACCATACTGCAATTCTGCTTCCAAGAACACCATGTCTCACACTCCCAGGTCCCATAAAGATCAGCCCTAACACCTGAAATTGAGAAAGACGAACAACACAGAATAGAAACAAGCACTCCCAGGCTTATTTCTCAAAACTGGGGTAAAAGAGGGAGCAGAGAAAGGATGTCTCGCCCCTCTTAATCATTCAGTTCTTGGTGCCCTCACTATGATTGAACAGGGATATTCAGGACAGAGCAGGGAAAGTGGCTAAAAATGAGTGGCCAAAAGAGAGCAGTGGTCTTAGTTTTGACAGTTTTAAAGGCACAGCAAGCCAAGCAAAGGATGCTACATCCACCCACATCATAGGGGATACTAAGGCCTCCATATTGGGCAATCTGGACGTGTTCCAAATGCCCCTCGAGGGTGTCTCCATGTTAAGTAAACTGGGCATGCCCCCCAAAGCCCACATTATAAAATTTTAGAGTGTTGTTTCATTTGCTTCTTTGCTGTTCTTTCCATTACCATTTTTGTAGTAATGGTTTTTGTTGTTTTCCTGGTTCTTTTTACTTTACTTTGTATCAGTTCATATAAGTCTGCCCATGCTTCTCTGTATTCATCATATTAATCATGTTTACAAAGCAGTAGTATTCCATTTCATTCGGTTTATTCACTCATTTTCCAGAGAATGGGCATTTGCATTTTTCTAGCTTTTTTTTTTTTACTATAAAAATGTTGTCATAAATATTTATCACTAATCAACTTTGGATATGTTCCTATCAATGAAATCCTTTAACCTTAATAATAATAGTGCTTGTTATTTATATAGCACTTTGCAATTTACATGGTATTTTTTTTCTTTTTTTTTGGAGGCAATTGGGGTTAAGTGACTTGCCCAGGATCACACAGCTAGTAAGTATCTGAGGCTGGATTTGAACTCAGGTCCTCCTGACTCCAGGGCCAGTTGCTCTATCCATCTATCCTAGATGCCCCTTATAGCATTTTCATATGCTTCATTTCATCTTCACAGTTACTGTGCTAAATGGGCAGTACTAGAATTCTATTCTCATTTTTTTAATGAGTTCAAATACTGAACTAGAGATCTGAAAATGCAGGCTATAGTCCTGGTTCTACCCAACATCAGCCATATGAACTTGGGAAAGCATTTAAATTCTCTCACCCTCAATATTCTCATCACGGAGATAGACTAATAATGCTACACCATAGTGATTATGTGGAGGAACAAATACAATAATATAAGTCAAAGTGTGATGTAAATGTAAGACATTATTGAGAATAATCTTTCCTCAGAGGTCTTACTTTCTGACTCTTTTCTACAGCACTGCTTTGGACGTTCTGCAAATTTTCTGCTTTCCTCTTTAATGTAAAGCTCTATCTAGAGCTTGGTACATGGACCAGCAATATGAGAAAGAGAATGATTATTGTACCTAGACCTCTGACAAGGGTGTTGGATGAGAATCAGGAGGTCCTGGCTTTGATAGGCTTAGCCAGCACAGGGTAGACACAAGTAGTCATAAATTTATATGGTCCAGGCCAGTCACCATAAAGTCAGGCAATATGGCAGAAGTGGAGAGGTGTCATCTGATGTGGCAGTCCAACTGGAAAAACAAATTAGGCAAAGTCAGGAACTCAGATTGAGGGTTTATGGCTGCCAAGCTTCCATAAGCCTGGGTTACAAGTTTTTGACTTGTGGAACTTATTATTAGAGAAGTTGCTTTAATAACTGAGCAGTTCCACTACCTTTTGTTGCTGGGAAAATTTAGGCCTACCTATTCAGATCTGCCAACTAGAATTAAAGATCCTTAGTTGTCTCTGGCAAGGCATTTTTGTTTTGTTTTGTTTTGCTCTCTGTGTCAGCCACCCTGGCTAAATTCTAGACATAGACTGAGAAGCTTGAAATGAGATTCAGATTACTTCAGGATTCAGAGAGAAAGGTTTTGTCTTTCTCTTAGGATTCAGCAGAAACACTGCATGCAGATAGCTTCAGTTTCCTTGACTCTAAGTTGGGGATAATAGTACTTTTAATACCTATGTAGGATGGTACAAAGCCTGGTGTGATTGTTTGACCAAATCTATATAATAAAGGTAAAAATATGGAACCAAGGTTTGAGGTGGAGAGCACCATCTCCTATAGTATTTCTGCACCTGGGTTTTTTGTTCTTATATTTCCAGTCTTTCCCATTTTCATTTGTATGGAAGACCAAAGGATCCTGTGGGGATAAGATAACCCTCAGAGCTTGAGGTCTGCACAAGTTTGTACAAGTCCACATTATTTTCATGCTATATCATGAGTTGACTCAGAGATTTGAAGTTGAGAAGATGTTTAGAAAGCATCTACTTCAACGCTCTCATTTTGGGGTTGAAGAAACTGAGGCTCACAGAAATTTACTGGGTTTTCAAAGCAAGGGTTCTCCCAACTAGTAAACAGCAGAGTCAAAATTTGAACCCAAGCCCTCTAATTGCAAATTAAATACTCTTTCCCCTAAACCCTATGACTTTCTAATGTGTTATGTCTCAGTTTTTAAAAGGAATACTGAAAGTCATAATGTGGCTCAGTTTCTCCCCTTTGAAGTGATTACTTTGAGAGGTTGTATATTGCAATAATATTAATGTTGCTCAAGATATTTCTAAAATTCCTAATTGTGAATGATCTTCAGCAGCAGTGGCACATCATTTCAAACATTTTGAACAGTTTCAATGATGGTAAAGATAGTTTTAATTTTTGGAAAAATTCAAAGATTATCCTTTAGAGATAAGTCTGATGCATAAACTCATGATAACTGAGATCTGGTTAGAAAATTTTGAGACTGATTATTATCTATGAGTCCAAACTGTCTCTGAAGGGCAGTGACAAAAGAAAAGTTTTAGACTATGGGAACATCGATGAAATAAGCATATGGCTTTCTGAGGTAACTGTTTTAAAGTTAAATCTATCTTTATAGCTGGACAAATGAGTTTTGGTGTCCTTACTTAAAAGAAAATTAATATCATGCCTCTGTTGTCCCTGGCTCCACATGCTGCCTGCTAAACTAAAAAGACCATCAAATTAAATGAAATATTAAATTTTGATTCAACATCTATAAGAACCAGAGAAGAATCTATGTTTCTGTTCCACATTACCAGAAACAACAAATCCCACTGGCCCTGGTATTTAAAGAGAACAGAATGAAGATGTTTTTCAAGTTTTCATTTTAAGGAGAAAGGAAATGATCCCATTCATAAAATCATTTGCCTGAAATGTAAACAACAGCAGTAACCCAAATCACATGTGAGTAGAGATTTTGACAGCCCCTTCACATGTCACTTGTAGTCAGCTTCACCATAATTTCAGCCGTTGACAGAAATTTAACTTTGCTTTCTTCAGGTAAATGTCCTCAGGGAAAAAATGTTGTTTCTTTCTTTAACCACCTTGTTCTATATTTTGGGAAAGAACTATTTGAATTCATTGTTCTGTCATTTGCAGCTGAGGCCCTCGGTGGGTGGCTGTCAGTAACAGCTTTCCTCCCAGTAATTATTACTGCCATGTGGCACATGCACAAAGCCTTCACTAATGTTTATGTTTGTGTGTGTGTGTTTGTGTGCCCCTCAAACAATTGAACCCTTAATAGGTTAGACTTGAACTTACAGCGTGACTGATAGCCTAAGTGTTGTATTTCAGTAGCTTCTTAGAAGTGATCTTAATGCATGTGGAAAATCAAAGGGTGATAGACACAGTTGTTTTCCAGCTTTTCATGCCTTAATTAGCATTGCCTGAACATCCTGATCACCTGTTGAGAGCAGAAAGCAATCTTCACATTCAGGGTAATTTATGACATTGTACAACAGTTGAAGCCAGCTCCTTTCGAGTTGGTTGGTGACCTTCTCGTTAGTCTGCCGATCAGAACTCCAGAAACAACTTTGTTGCTCGTTTTAAAATTATAAAAAAAAGTGGTGGGGGGTGCAAAAAAGCTTTATTCCCCCTCCACAATTGACTTAGATTTGTCATTTTGTTTATGTAAATTACAAGCCACAAAATACACTTAGTAGAAACATCTCCAGACTGACGTAACTTTCTTTTCCTTTTCAAAAGACAACTACAACAAACGGCAGGAAGATAAAAGCTGTTTTATCCTTTCTCGACCCTTAGATGACCAGCATGAAGACATTCTGTGAATTCGGTCTCAGTAAGGAAACACTTGTGTCTTAGACTGGCTTCACTCATCAGAAAAGATTTGGAAAGCATTGTACAAACCTTAGAGCACTGCATAAATGCTAGCTATCATCAGCATCCAACAATTTGGCTCTTCAGTGGACCTCAGAGACTATCTGGTCTAACATCACTCACTCCCTTACGCCAAAAGTAAATGTCAGAGGAGAGATTTGAACCCTGGCCCTTTGACTTTAAAACCAGAGCCTTTTTGTTCTTACCTCACTGCCTCCTCTGGAAGAGTAAACAGGAGAGCAGCCTTAGATAATGGGAAGAGCTCTTTCACTAGCAAGTACTGACTTACTGTGTGATATTGGGCAAGCTGCCCAGCTTCTCTGGCTCCAGTTTATACAGCTCTTAATGGTTTGCCGAAGTGCTTTCTTCACAGCAACCCTGTGAAGTAGCTAATGTGCCCTTATTATCATTTTACAGATGAGGAAACTGAGATTCACTTCCCCTGAGACTCAGGGGTTCAGTAATTTACCCACAATCACACAGTGTCAGAGCTGGAATTCAAATATGCATTTCTCCTGACTCTAAATTCACCACACTGCCTTCCATAGTTGTAAAATGTGGACTCTGGACCTTAGAATTGGACAGGAATCATACAACTTTAACATTTACACATTCAGTAAATATTTACCGAACATTTATAGTAAATGTGCAAGGCAGGATAAGGCAGGGGCACAACAATGAATAAATCCCAGTACCTGTCCTCAGAGAGCTCTCAGAGAAAATATGTGCACTGATAAATATAAGTTTAAAGGTGAATATAGAATAAGAAAGGCATTAAATGTTTTCTTAGGAAATAATTTTTTTAATGTTATCTGCCCAGCACTATGCTAAGTGCTTCCCCCTCCCCTACCATATTGTCTCATTTGGCCTTCACAACCAAACTAAGAAGCCAGTGTTATTGTTAGATTTACAGTCAAAGGAACTGAAGCAAAGGTTAAGTGACTTGCCCAGGGTCATACAGCTAGTTAAGTCTCTGAGGCAAGATTTGAACTCAGGTTTTCCTGACTCTAGGCCCAGGGCTCTATCCACTGTTTCATCTAGCTGCCTTTAGAAAAGAGAGATATCACTTCTGTCTAGGTGGAATAGAAGAAAGTTTCATAAAAGATGTTGCATGTAATTAAAATTCCCATGCTAGGTTGAACCCATCTAGCCCATGTTCTGCCTGTTTGTTAGCCCAGAGGGTTATTTGTAAAGAAAGTTGACATTTGTGTTGGCAACCTCAAAAGTTCAGAGGTGGACATACCCTCACAATTTTTTACTTCATCATAATAACCTGTTATTGCTTGAACATCTACAGATTGTCTAATCCTTTTTTTAACCTATTTTCATTTTCACAAAAGAATAACATTTTCAACAACCTCATCATTGTCATCATTAAATATTGATTAAGAATCAACTAGGCACTCTGTGCAATATAAGAGAACACAAAAAGGGGAAGAACCCTGCCTTCTTGGGACTTAGCAAGTAATTCTCCCTCTTGGTATATCTCCGTTTCATTCCAATAGTCACTAAGTCTCTTTCTCCTCTTCTCCCACCCATCTGGGGAAACTCGTAGTTTTGTCTTGAGTTATTCCATCTGGGGCACTTTTGCCCACTTCTCTTTTGCAGGGGAAGAGCTGTTCTCCACTCCAGACACTCCACAAAGGACAGTGCCCGGCTTGTGCCAGAGAACAACAGGATGGAGCCACAAGCTGGGTAGCCCTGGCACTTTTGCTGCTTGCTACACTAGCTGCTGGCTCTGAGCAGAGGAGAGCTGTATTCCATTTCAAGGGCAAAGTGATACCTGGAATGTGTTAGATTGGGGATGATTGCCCCAGGCTCATTTGAGAGCACTTTTTCATTACTGTGGAACCTCAGAGCCAGGAAGCTGGACAGTTGATCCAGGGAGGCAATGGGCAGAGCTGCGATCTTTTTTTTTGAAAAATTACTTGTAGCTCATATATTTGGAGCTGACCTACCTTCACTGTTACACTGGGCTTTGTCTCCTGCCAAAAACATCCATCAGGCTATGTGTTTTTATTTTCTGTGGTGTCCTGGATGGTTTGGATTCTGAAGTCTGAGGTTCCAATTGATTGTCTTTAAGCTCTTTTCTTTCCAAATAACTGTGAACAAATTGCTTTGATTCTGGGAGCCCATTTCTCCGGCAGCAGCTAGGTTGGTACAGTGGATAGAGTGCTGGGTATAGAATCAGTAAGACTTGAGTTCAGATCCAGTCTCAGACACTTCCAAGCTGTGTGACCCTACTGGGCAAATCACTTAAACCTGTTTGCCTCAGTTTCCTCATCTGTAAAATGACCTGGAGAAGGAAATGGCAAACCACCCCCGTGTCTTTGCCAAGAAAACCCTAAATAGAGTCACAAAGAGTCAGACACAGCTGAAAAGACTGAACAACAAACAAAAAAATGGGTTGAAGTAGATGATTTCACAACTTCCTTCTAGCTTGAAATCCTGTGATTACATTTTCTTTCCTTATTCTGCTCTCTTACCTTCCTCATGAGGCTGATGCTGATGTTTATTTTAATCATGTTTCACCCATTGAAATATTAAAAGTGATTGGGTTGAGGGAATGGAACACAATGTGATTTCTCTTCTTATACTTGACCCTGTCAAAGGGAAATCATTACTTTTCAATTTAGTTGACTCGTTCAAGGACAAATACGTAGTAAATTTCAGAAGAAGGATTTGAATCCAGGTCCTCTGACATCAGGTTCAATGTCTTTTTACTTTGTGTCAGGCTTTTGTCAATGGCATGAGTAGATTCTTTTTCAGATAACGGTTGAAATAAATGACCACTGAAATCCTTTCCAACTCTGAAATTCTTTGATTCTCATGGAAGCCAGTGGAACAAAGGTGGCTAGAATTCAGAGAGTGAAGGGGATAGAATGTGAGTGTCTTGAGGGTGGGGACATTTTTTTTGCCTTTATATTATCAGTACTAAACATAATGCCTGGTTCACAATACATCTTTAATACATACTTGTTGACTCACCTAAAATGAGGGGGAAATTTGGGGAAAATAGTGGAAAGAATACTTCTCTGTCCACTTAGGAGAGAACCTTATGATTTATAAAGAGCTTGGTTTGTGGTAAGATGACATTTTCTAAGAGGCACACAGCATCCCAGATTGCCTCACAGAACTCAGGAAACTTAAAACATGTTGTGTGTAGGACCATGTTTGTAAGTTACTCCCTCTATGATGATGATGATTTTTCCTTGTGGTAGACATGAACCTGCGGTAATCACATCAGCCAAATCCCTTTTGGCACACTGGAGTCTTTTCTAGCTCTAGTGACTTGTTCTGGAACTGCCAAGACAGATGAGAATTAGAAAGTGCCTTGGAATTCTGAGGCTCATGGAAGTGGGCACTGCCCAGGCTGCTGGGTAAGTAAGGTTATTGTTGACCAATAGAAACAGATACGAGGAGGCTGAGAAAAGGCAAGGAGTGGGAGATTTTGGTTTACTGCCAAGGATTGCAAACGTTCTTTAAAAATGATTGAACCGATCCCAGTGGGTGTTGGGGAGAACATAATGGAAGGAGCTGACTCTGGATGTGGTGACAGCCGAATAAACTCATCACTTGCTCTGTTCCCCAGACAAGTGACAGGGGAATGGATTGAGGGAGACTTCTAGCTAGCAACAAAGGGAGAAATGGCAGCAGAGAAGGGGGTTCAGGAATTCTATATCTGCAAAATAATTCATAGGAGGAGGATAGGAGTCAGCCTGGTTTGGTAAGAGGGGAGCATGAGTCAGAGAACTAAAAGGCATTAGGAAAGGTCCTGTTGCTACTTGGCTTCCTTCAATATCATCATTATACTTCTCTTCTGCTCAAAAATGTATACCAGTTCTCTGTTGCCTATCCTGTAAGGTCAATACCCCTTATTTGGGCATTACTATTTCTCCATAATCTCGACTCATCTATTTTATGCAGATGTTTTCCCTACTGTGCTTCACAATGTATTCATTGTTCCTAATAAGCTAATCTCTCCTTGTTCTTAGCATGTTCCTTATTTATAAGGTCGTAGACTTAGATCTGAAAAGGGTCATAAAGAACATCTAGTCTTTCACCCTCATTTAATGGATAAGGAAACTGGGACCCAGATAAATTATATGATATGCCCATGGTCAAACAGGTAGAGTTTGAATTTGGACTCAAGCCTTTATTGCTTCTCATTCTTTTGCCTGGGACCAATAAGCTTGTTACCTGTTCCCTATGACAGTCTACTTCACCTTGTAAGCACATCATGTCCAAATCACACATCCTGTCCTTTGGGTGTTTTTTAGTTTTTGTTTTTGTTTTTGTTGTTTATTGTTTGTTTGTTTGTTTTATTTTGTTTTGTTTTGTTTTGAAATGTGGCTCCCATAACTGGACATAGTTTTCAAGGTGTTATATGGCTAGGGTAGAAAACAGGACTTACCCCCCTCTCTTACCTTAGGCTCTGTGTTTCTCTGTTCGTGCAGCTCAGGATCACATTAGCATATCTGGCTGCCAAGTCACACTGAGTCATATTGAGTTTTCAGCATTCTAATGCTTTTAGACCTTTACCACATGTAATGATGTCTAGTTTTTTTTCTTTTTCTCTTATTAATTTATTTTAAACTTAAATACAAAAACACAATAAGAAAATAAAAAACATATTGCAAACTTAAATATTAAAACAAATAAAAATAAGAGAAGAAAAAAAGCATTCTTATGTGTACAGTAGAACTTAAGAGAGGATTCAAAATATTCAACAATAAATTCCCATTTCAAGAAAGCCTATATAATAATAAAAATTACATGTTGTGTTGAGAGCTGTCCATCTTTTCTTTGCTTCCTTGTAAGTTTCCTTTTGTTCTCTGCTGCGCATTTTTTATTTTGTTCTTTTTCTCCTGCTTCTTACCCCTTCCTGTCCCCAAAAAAGTACAATTAAGCATGGATACATGTATGTATGTATGTATGTATGTGTAAGTATATACACACATATATATACACACATATACACATATATACAGTTTTATTATTTCTTGGTCTCTTACAGCTTTGCTGGCTTCCCATTGCTCAATTCTAATTTTCAAGGAGTCATTTCCTTCCTTAAAATTCTGGATCTTCTTTTCTAATTGGTTGACTTTCTTTTCATAATCGGCTTGATTTTTCTTGGATTGTTGTTATTTTTAAAAATTATTTTTCAATCTCTCTCATTTGATTTTCAAAGTTTTTTATTTAAGTTCTTCCATGAATTCTTTTTGGGCAGGTGACCATTTGACATTACTCTTTGAGGTAGGAAGGACTTTTTTTTGCTTCACATCCTCCTCTGAAATCAAACCCTGTTTTTCTTTATTCTTATAGTAACTTTCTATGGTTAAATTCTTTCTCCTTTGCCTGCTCATTTTTTTTTTTATTTATAGCAGCTTATTTTTGGTAATCACCACTAGCCCTGGGATATGGGTGTGTGTGTGTGGGGGGGGGTACCTCTGGCCTCAGGTCCTCCTTCATTTCTTTCTTCTAGCTTGAAAATGAAACCAAGAACTCCACCCTCCTCTAAGTGCCCACATCCAGTGGCACCCCACTGCTTCTGTACTCACTGGGACTGTGCTACTTCCTTCTTGCCTAGGATCGCATCTTGCCTGCATAGCTGGGTCTGTAGCTCCTTATCAGCAGAGGTTCCCTCAGTCTTCCAGGGCTCAGATGCCAGACTCCTGGGAAGTGAAAGTTCCTGTGGCTAGGCCTGAGGCTACTTCCCAACCCAGCTGGCCCCAGGACTTGTCAGCTTGCTCTTTTAGTGGAACTAGCCTAGAGGTGTTTACTCTTCACAAGGACCAAAGGTTGGTCCTGGGATTTTTCTTCAAATCTTCTGTAATTGTCCCAGGAGGATCACTGTTCTTCCCCAACCCTTGTTTATTTTACTGCTCTATGTTTACCCTGAGGCACTATTTTATCCTGCTTGTGGAGAAAATCTGGAGAGCTTGGAATTTTCTGACCTAGTCAGCCATCTTCCCAGAATCCTCTCTGATATCTAGTTATATAGTTAATTTTGCCTTCTGCTTGTTGTTGTCATTTCTATTTTTTTTAAGCCAAGTACCATCCTCCCTCCCTCATGCTTTGTACATGCTGTTTGCCTAGCTAGATTCTACTTGTCATTCAGCAGCACCATTCAACAGGCATTTATTAAGTGCCTACTAAATGCTGGGCAAGCTCAGCTCAAGACCTTCCTCCAGGAAGTCTTCTCTAACTCCTCTATATGCATCTCTCCCTTCTTTGGACTCTGCAATATTAACAGCCTATATGGTCATAGGCAGGTACCTGATTATATACTAACTGTCTTGTATTTATCACTAGTTGTTTTAGGTGTTTTACCACTGTCTCTCCAAATATGTGGTTTCAGCCTTTTTGAGGATGATGAATCCAGGGCAAGTATAGTGTGATGGGAAGAGCACTGAATCTGGGTTCAGGACAGATCTGGGTAAAGTCCGGCTTCTAACATATCCCAGCTGTGTGACCTGGAGAAAAGTTCTCAAGTTGTTCTGTGCGTCAATTTCTTCATCTGTAAGATGAGCCTAATAAGACTTATCTTACCTACCGCAAAAGGCTCTTGTAACAACAACAAGCAGGTTAAGTGCTTTATAAAACTTAGAGCACTATCTGAATATTGCATGATCTTATTTTATATTCTCTCAAGTATTAATAGAGCTAAATACATCACAGGTCACTGAAAAATGTGTGTTGCTTAATTGATAGTAACTTGGGAACAGTAAGCTGAATGTTTACTTTTCTATGTTCTTAAGGTCTGTCCAAATTTCTTGGTTGAGTTCCAGATCAGACTGAGGTTTTCTTGAAACTTGAGTGATAGAAGATGGAGAAATTGGGTTTTTCTGCTAATAATGACTAACAGAGGTTTGAAATGGTCTTGGAAAATTTCTTCCTTATATGAAATTCTGTAGGGAATCCAGAAAACTAAACCCCAAAGTCCCTGCCTGGAAGGAGCTTACAGTTTAGATAGAATGATTGCTTATACACATAGATGGTTAAATACTAGCAAAAGAATCAAAAGAACAACAACCACACTAGAAATATCACAAGACAGGACATGATTAAGTGATGAGTGAGTGGAATAGACAATGCATGCTATGTATTCAGAGGAAGAGGTTATCACTGTAAGATAATTGGATGAGAAGAGACAAGATAAGCCTTGAAGGTTTTGGCTAGACTGGAAGAAAAAAGGTGGACATTGCAAATGTCAAGAATAGCCTTAACATAAATACAGAGATGGGAAATCACAGATTGTTTTTGAAAGAGTGTGAGTGGAACATATGGCCTAGAGCAGAGAGGGCTAACACAAGATAACACTGGAAAGATAAGCTTGGGTAAGAGATTAAGGAAGATGATATATTCTTGGGGAACCAAACCACATAAGGAAACACTTAGCATTTACATTTATACATGAGACAGTGAGTAAAGTAGTCATTAAGCTAGAGAGTAAATAGAGGAGAGTAGTGGAAAATAACAAGGGGAAAGTTGGAAGGTGGTTTGGGGATGAGATGGTTGGTGCTCTTGAATATCAAGCTGAGAGTTTGGATGTCATTGTATAGGTATTAATAGCCAGACTTTTGAGAGTGTGAGTGACATAATGAAAATGGTGTTTTAGGAAGATTACTCTGGCAACTCTGTGTAGGATGAATTGGAACAGAGAGACAGGAGATACAGAGAAGATCTAAAAGAGGCTATTGGAATAATATATTAATGGAGTCTGTCCCCAAAGTCTTAGTGGTCTTAGTCCACTAAGACTATTGGAACACCCTGGACAGGGATGAAGCACAGGGTTTTGGCAGTAGGAATAGAAAAATCAAGTCACCTGACCCAGATGAGCCGTGTCCTCAGATCCTCAAAGAACTAGAAGATGTGGTTGCTGAGCCACTGTCAGTGATATTTGAAAGATCATAGAAAATGGGAGAAGAATAACAAACAACATTGGTGAAGGGCAAGTGTTACTGATTAAAAAAAAAAAGAGGAGAACAGAGATTGAAAAGTAGAGCTTGGCTTGGATTCAAGGGAAAATTTGAAAATGAATCATTAAAGAAATGATTGGTGAACATCAAGATAGGGAAGTCATTAGTCATGGCAAAGAGCTGGCATGGCTTGATGACAAACAGGTCATGTCAGTCTAACCTCATTTCCTTTTGTTAAAAAATTGCATTTCTAAACTAGGAAAAGAGGGGAACTTTAGCTATAGTTTGACTAGATTTTAGCAAAACTTTTGATAAAGTATCTCATCATATTTTGTTTTGAAGCTGAAGAGATAAGAATAGAAGGATAAAATAGTCAGGGGCATTCAGATGAGATTGGACGACCACACTATAAGACTAGATGGAAATGGTTCTATGTGAGTGTGGTATGAGGTCTGTAGTGGAGAGCTCTAGGTATCAGTGCTTGGGCATGGGCTATTTAATAGTTTTATCAGTGACTTAGATAAAGTCATTTTACATAGAATTCCATCCAAACCCCTTAGCTTGCTGATAGAAGAGTCAGGATCCAAAAAGATCTTGGCAGGATAGAACACTAAACTAATAAGGTGAAATTCATCAGGGCAAAATGTAAAGTCTTGTACTTAGGTCCAAAAAAAAAATTAACTTCATAACTATGACAGGCATAACAATACACCAATTGCTCTGAAAAAAAGATTTGGGAATTGTAGCAGGCTGCTAGCTTCATTTGAGCCAGTAGTGGGATGGAACAGCTAAAAAACAAAACAAAACCAAAAAAAATCCAAAACTTTATCCTATTTTAGACATCATGAAGAGGAACGTAACTTCTAGAAATAGGGAAGAGATAGTCCTAATGTACTCCACCTTTGTCTCATCTCATCTGGAGTATTTTTTTTTTTCAGTTCATAGCACCATATTTTAAGAAGAACTCTGAGAAACTGAAGGAAATACAGAGGAAGACATGTTTAGCCTTTGGGGATGTTTAGGCTGGACAAGAAGAGACTTAGTGGGAACATGCTAACTGTCCTCATGAATTTAAAGGATTGTCATATAAGAAAAGAGTTAAACTTGTCCTGCTTGACCTGAAAGGGCAGAATAAAAATGAAAGGGCAGAAGCTTCAGTGAGGCAAATTTAGGCTTGATGTCATGAAAAACTTCTTACTGATTAAAGCTGTCCAAAAGTGAAATGGACTGTTCCTTCTGGGAAGTCTTCAAGCAACAGCAGTTGGATGACAATAATTTTGGATATTTTACAGTAGAGAATCGTTTTGTCTATGATTTGGACTAGGTGGCCGCTGAAGTGCCTTCTAAATCCTAATATCTGTGAATTTAAAAAAATGGAGGTGTCAACAGGACTTGATAATTGGATCCAAAATTTGGGGTTAAAAGACAAGTGCAAAAAATGACTAATATTTAGTGACTTGGAAAATGATTGAAACTTCTCAATGCCTTGCTCACATAAGTGCTCGGTAAATGTTAATTGAATTAAATGAAGAAGATCTTTGTTCCCAAAACTCCTATTCCCTGGGGGTTTGGGTTCCTGCTTCCCAAATATGGAAACCTGGTTTGGAACATCACCCTGAAGGAGCACTTCAGTCCCAAAGAAGAGCAACTTAAATATGTCAGGGATGTTAATGAATCCAGTCTTCCTGGTTTCCTTGACATTAGGATTGATTGGGGTCTGTTTTAAAACCTTGGGTGAGTGGGGGTAGAGATGGAGTATCTTGAATGGTATTTGGTTCCTTACAAAATGATTTTTTGTTCATGTGTTAGGTAGGAGAAAATGATGATAGTAATATATGATATAAACTGTTGCTTGGAATAATACATCAGAAGCTCGCTATCTTTCATGGACTGACAAGCAGATTTCCATACTAAAAACACAGGACTTAAAATATTATGGAGAATTCAAACAGTAAACTATATTAAAAATTTGACCATCATCACAGACCAACTTGCTGCTTATAATTACCTGAAGTCAGTTGGTTTCTGTGGCTAGGTTAAGGCACATGGGGGGTCCTGGTGTTGGGTTTGCCTACTCCACCACACTGGGGCAGGATCTACCACTGATTTGCTGAAGTGGAGCTTGCTGCTGGTTTGATGGGATGCTTCCTGTCCTAGAAGGTGCTCCCCTTTTACCCGAGTGAGATGAACCTTTCTTGACAATCTTCTAAGTTTTTTGGGCTGAAAGATTGTTTCTCCCTGTCTTTTTGCTCATTCTGCTGTTCCAGGATTTTTGTAGATTAGGTTTTTTTTTTAATGACAAACCCTAATAATCTCCAAGCTACATTGAACAAAAAGCTTCAAAATGTAGAGACTTAGCAAAATACATCAAAATCTTGTCAGAACAGAATTCAGTGTATATCATCCCTGTTGTCCTGACTGACCCTGGAGTTTTGGTGAGTATGCTCTCAGTGAGGTCATAGAGGATGAGCTAACACCCTTGTACTTTTATTCAACTATAAAACTATTTTTCACACCTGTGCATTAGTCTACAGGAAACCCCCTTACTTTTGAACTTTTCTCTTCCAAACTTCATAAAAAATGAGAATGAGAGGATAAAGATAATAATAATTAATAAATATTTATGAGGTATTTAAGACTTGTCCTGTTTGAGGCCACATCTACTAGATGAATATTTCCCCTAAAGAGACATATCTTATTATCATATATTTTAGCTTCTGAATTTTATTCTGAATTCACTTACAGCTATACCCAAAGTACAGTCACTCTAGACCCTGTGCTTTAGAGTTTAGGGAATGCTCTAATTGGAGGCCACATAGCTGAGGACGTATCTCTAGTTGATGTTAAAAATAACTGAGACAATCTGCCCATAATTGCTTTCCCTCTTCTCAACATAAAATTTAGAATTTAAAAAAAACTCTTAGGTATCATCTAGTCCATGTATTCTTAACAATTTTGTGTGTCATGGACACCTTTGTCAGTCTGGTGATGCCTATGGACCCCCTTTTTGGAATAATTATTTTTTTAAAGATCATAATTGAAGGAAATGCTAGATTTTAAAGTAGAGATAAAGATACTTTTTTCCATCTGAGTTCAATATCTTCTGAAATCTATTCATGGATCCTAAGTTCAGAATGCTTGATCTAATACAACTCTATAACTTTACAAAAGAGAAAAGTAGGGACTTCTGGGAGCCAAGATGGTGGAGTAAGCAGTAAATTACTGTAACTCTCCCATATTCACCTCCAAACAACCATAAAATAGCACCCCAAAACAAATCCTGGAACAGCAGAATGAGCAAAAAGACAGGGTGAAATAATCTTTTAACCCAAGAAACTTCGACAATGGGCAAAAAAGGTCCATCTTACTCAGGTAAAAGCAGAGCACATTCCAGGACAGGAAGCATCCCAGCAAACCAGCAGCAAGCCCCACCTCAGCAAACCAGTGGTAGATTCTAAACCCCAGTGTGGTGGAGTAGGCAAACCCAACACCCAGACCCCACTCGCACTTCTTCACCTAGCCACAGGAACCAGTAGACTCCAACTCTGAGAACCACTTCATGCTTCAGTACAGCCTAGGGCAAACAGGCATCCTCCAGCATGACAAGAAAGTAGGCCAGACCTCCATGTATTTCAGTGTAGCCCCAGGGAAATGCAGAAACACCTCACTGGACCTCAGCACATACCAGACACCACCGCTAGGACCCCACATCAGTGGCAGGTAAGCTGCCAGACCTCTAGGGCCTCCAGCACATATACATATACATATACATATACATATACATATACATATACATA
>NW_020954630.1:4820929-4825853 GCF_900497805.2 Vombatus ursinus
ATATACATATACATATACATATACATATACATATACATATACATATATATATCTATATACATATATATTGAATTAAATTTTTAAAAGTGAGAATTCAGCAAGTGGAAGCTAATGATTCTATGAGACATCAAGAATCAGTCAAACAAATTCAAAAGAATGAAAAATTGGAAGGAAATGTAAAATACCTCCTGGGAAAAACAACTGACCTGGAAAATAGATCCAGGAGAGACAATATCAGAGTCATTGGACTCCCTGAAAGCCATTATCAAAAGGAGTACCTGGAGGCATCTTTCAAGAAATTATCAAGGGAAATTGACCTGATGTGCTGGAACCAGAGGGCAAATTAGGCATCAAAAGAATCCACCAATCACCTCAGGAAAGAGATCCCAAAATATAAACTCCAAGAACATTATAGTCAAATTTCAGAACTATCAAGGCAAAGACAGTATACTAAAAGTGTCCAGAAACAAAAGAGAAAAGTAGGCCCCAAAGAAGTTAAATGATTTTCCCATTATCATACAGGTGAAGAGCAGTAGAGCCAAGATTGAAGCCCAAGTCATCTGACTCGAGTCGAGGTGTTTTATTTTTTGTTTTTTGTTTTTTTCATAAATCATACTCCGTCATCAAGTCAGAGGGTTTGAATTGCCCTTTCTTCCTTCCCTATCCCCCTCAGGTTTCATTTTTATGACTTTTCCTCTCCCTGGCTGCTCTTGACTTTTTGGTAGGATTTTATCTTTAGAAAACTATCTTAAATATTGGGTGGTAGGGTAGGGTAGTGCATACAAAATGTGATTAGTCCTTATGGAAGCTCCTGTACTCCTCACTTTGGTAAAGGAGGCACTTAGGTATATTTCCTTCCTTAGATGTTTAAAAAGATTTTAGTATAGATCAAAGAGATCTAATTTACTAAAATTTCTCCTAGAAGAAATAGATAATATAAATACAGAAGCAATGATGGTGTAACTTATATTTGTGTAAAATAAGATTTATAAAGAAACAAGAATAAGTCAGTTATTCTATTTAGTAGAGACCATCCAGGAAATAGAGGAGTCCTACACCAAAGCTGTAAAGAATGAGCCTTACTCAGGGTCTTCAATGAATTTAGAAAGATGATTTTCACATCATAGAGAACAGATGTGATTGAATAAACATCCCTGAGCAGTAAGGATTGTTTTTTTCTTCTTGGCCTATATGTTTTTTCCTGCCTCTCAAAGTATAAATTTCACTCTATGCATAGACGTGACTGTGATTAGCACAGAAGCCTCTCAAATCCGTGGATTAGGTTTATTCCTTATCCTTTTTTGACTTAATATTTACTGAAGGGATCAATCAGATCCCATATATCTGTTCTGGCTTATATAATAGATGTTGAAATTCACTTGAGAATTCACTGAAAATTTTAGAGTTAGAGAGAGTGAGTAGGTAAGGTGCAGGCAAATCACAGTAAATACTATTTTCATAGTAGAAGGAGAGATCAGAGCAACAATGGGTTCATTAGGGGATAGGGAGAAATTTCTCTTTAAATCTAACTTGGTATTTAGTCAAGAGTTAATAGCTGAGTTGAAGATTAGGAGAAGAGCAGTAATAAGTTTGCAAAGTGTGGGCTTTGTAACCTCCAAAGCAATTATTGCTCCTGCTTTAGCATGACTGCCTCATCCCCTCCATTTCAGTTTTCTATTCTCATACATCAGTAACAGAGAACTAGAGAAAAAACACCACATTGCCCACCCTATACACAAAATAATTCTGAGTGACCCAACAAACTCTTCTCCCCTTAGAAATGACCAAAGTCTATAGGCTGCTTAATTATGCCCTGTCAGATCACTGGAGCATATATATGCATGTTGTTTTACTGAATAAATCCTCTTAATTGAAAAGTCTGAAGCCTTAAATAAAAAAGTACACTTTTATTATAGATTAATGGCTGCATATATTTAGTATTTTTTATTGATTTGTACAATCTAATAATGAAAAGCTATTACAGGTTTTTTTTAATGAAATGCATTTTTCTCAGCTGTTTATCACTTACGTTGTTCCCAGTACCATCAGAACAAAAACATTCAGGAAGAGGTGGCATGATATCACTTTTCTGACAGCACATTACTTTTCAGTGGCTCGGAAAAGGCATTTAAGGATTCAGATCTATTATTCTGGAGTTGATATCATTCTTCACGCATTATAGAGAGGACGGATTCATCATTATCAATTAACAATGACTCAAAGCCCAGAATTTTCTAAATAATGTACAATAGTATATAAAATAAAAACCCATAGTCTAGTAGTATGAAAACTAGTTAGGTGCTTAATAAATACTGGTCAACTAACACTGTCTACTTATTCTCTTTTCTAAAATTTGTGCTGTAGAGGACCAGAGAGAAGCATACATACCATCATATCCCAATCATCTCTAAGCTAATATAGGCAAGCACTAGTGATGCTAGTACATCATTAATCTAGGTTGTCATCATTTTCATTGTCACAGTAGCTTCCAAGTGTCATGGCAGCTAGGTGGTCCAACAGATAGAGTGTTGAACCTGGAGTCTGGAAGACCTGATTTCAAATCCAATCTCAAACAACTACTAGCTGTGTGACTCTGGGAAAATCACTTCACCTCTCGGACTCAATTTTCTCAACCCTAAAAATTAGGATAATAATAAAACTTACCTCTCAGGGTTGTTATGGAGATCACCTAATAATAGCACCCACCTCTAAGGGTTGTTATGGGGATCACATGAGATAATATTTGTAAAGAGCTTAGCACATTACCTGACACACAGTAGGAACTTTAATACTTGCTTTCCCCCCCTCCCCCTTTCCTTCTCCCTCTCCTGGACAGAGAAATTCAGTTGCAAGGGAGACATTAAGCTCAAAAGCTAGTTTCCAGAAGTCTTGAGAGGCATTATGAATAAAGACACTTTTCTTTTCTCCCTTTGACATTCTCAAGCAGGACAGCAGTAAAATTGCTGGAAAAGCAAATACAGTCTGTTTGATTGACAAAACCCAATGGAGTCATTAGGGAAGTCAATAGTATTTAAAAAGCAGTTGCTTTTCCACTGTACAAACTCATATCGCTAATTAGCCATATATATCCTAGGTTCCCAAAACTTTGATGGGTTTGATAACTATTTATGTGTTAAGCTAATTAAAAAAAAAAACAAACCTAAAAGGACTTTCTTAAGCTTCTGTGATTGTTTCGGTATTTATGTTGGCTTTGAAATATTTTGCATGTTAAAAGGGTATTTGTGTCCATTGTGGATCAGATATTTACCTTTTTTTTGTGAGAAGATGCCCTTGGAAAGAATTGGACACACTTGGTGCAGCCCTGCTGAAAAATTGGCTTCTGTAGAGAAGAGATGGATAAAGTGACTATGAGATGGTAGATTTGGAGAAAGCATTTCCTTAACTGTTCTTTTTCTATTCCTTTATAGTCAGAAGCCACATCTTTACATTGATGAAATTACTGCAGTTTATTCATTTTGGAAAACTACCCCTGAACCCCCACAAAGCCTCCAACCTCATAGTGGAATAAGATATTCTCAGATGCAGGTTTCTAGAGGTGATATTTAAACCTACTATTTTATACTCCCTTTATTTTATCAGGTGCACTTTGTGCTAGTCATGGCTCTTGCTAAGAAGAATCAATACTCCAAATTTGATTTTTTTTATAGCTAACTCTCAATTACCTATGTGTAGCTTATCTACTTGGTGAGTTATCAGTGGCAGTTTCTTTCATTCCAAGACCCTTTACCACTCTGACTCAACTGGCTTCTTTCAGTGTCCCTGCAGCCTCCTTCTCTCATTAGTGAGACCCCCCCCAAAAAATCTCTGTTTTGAAGAACACACCAACCATCCTTCATTCTCCTGTCTTTACCACAATGAGGCTACCTCCCCTACCCTTGATTTTCAGCTCCCTTTCATATATTGTCTTCCCCTGTAAAAATATATGTACCTTGAGGGCAGAGATGGGCATTCTTTTTGCTTCTATTTTTGTCCCCATTGCTTGGTACAGTATCTGGCACGAACTAAATTCTGTGTTGACTTAATTTCCCCTCTACTGTGAAACTTATTTTCCAGTGTCAAATGGCATTAACTGGGGAATTACAAACTTATTTAAGTATTAACCTAATATAAAATTAGGTGATGCTGTGGATAGAGGGCCAGGCCTGAAGTCAGGAAGACTCATCTTTCTGAGTTCAAACCTTGCCTCAGACATTTACTAGCTATATGATCCTGGGTAAGTCACTTAACCCTGTTTGCCTCAATTTCCTTATCTGTAAAGTGAGCTGGAGAAGGAAATGGCAAACCACTCCAGTATCTTTGCCAAGAAAACCCTAAATGGGATCAGGAAGTGTTGGACATGCTAAATAACAACAGCAGCAATATAAAATTACCCAGGAAAATGCATTACCTTTCAAAAAGTCACATATTATATTCAAAAATTAAGTGTAAAAGACTTTTGAGCTATCCATTGTTTTATGTCATCTATGCCACAGTTGAAGAATTGGTTACAATCATATCATTTTCCTAGGTTTGGTCTGCTTATTGAATTTGAATTTTATAGGAAATCCACGGGTCATAAAGCAGATCCAGGGAATCACTATAGCACATCCTTGATACCAACCCTCAAATATACTAAATGCTGATCATTGCTTATGCTTGGATGGATAAGAAAGTTTAGGTGCTTTTTAGTTGGTGGTGTTTCTGCTACCTCACTCCTGAATTGGTCCAAACAATGTTAGAGTAAGTCCATCTCTCACCTTCCATTTTTCTCTGCTTTCCATTTCCTTGATTCCTTCCTTCCTACCTTCCTTCCTTCCTTCCTTCCTTTCTTTTTTTCTTTCTTTCTTCCTTTCTTTCTTCCTTCCTTCCTTCCTTCTTTTCTTTCTTTCTTTCTTTCTTTCTTTCTTTCTTTCTTTCTTTCTTT
>NW_020954630.1:4825863-4923094 GCF_900497805.2 Vombatus ursinus
CTTTCTTTCTTTCTTTCTTTCTTTCTTTCTTTCTTTCTTTCTTTCTTCCTTTCTTTTGCTGATCTTTCTTTTCTTCTTTCTTCTGCCTTCCAAAATCAGTGGATAAGTGACAGAACATAGTTTGAAGGCCTGGGGAGGCAAGATGTGAGGTAATGATCTGGAGGGACCATTCCATTTCTTCAAGCATTAATAATTCTTAATGGTTGTTTTAAAAGAGAACACAAAAGAGCTAAAATGAGGAAAACTCTTGCTCAGTTGCTGCCTGCAGAATACATTAAAAGGGTTCATAAGGAGAAAAAATTATAGCATGAACACAGGTAGCCCTCCTCAGTTTAAATATCCAGAGGCTGACACTGACCCAACTGTTATATCTTTCCAAGTGTGAGGAGCATCTTGGGTATGGACATGTAAGCAAAAATGTGGAATTTCCTTCTCTTGGAAAGTTGTAACCTGCTGTCTTGGCCCAGATAGAATTTGTGCTAGATAGGTGTGAATGAACCCAAGTATTTCAGAAGATGAATTTGTGGTTCAAGATATTATAAAGACATCTTCCAGCAGGTAAAGGAAGCTATTTACAAATGCTATCAGAATCTGGCACAGTGGAAGACACACTGAATTTGTAATTAAAGGACCTGGGTTCAAATCATAGCTCTCCTCTTTACAACCTGTTACTTAACCCTCTGAGGCTCAGTTTTCTCATATATGAAATGAGCAAGTTGACTTCTAAGATCCTTTCCAGCTTACAGTCTGGAATTCTGTGATCCTCAAATAATAAACATTTAAGATTTCATCTCATTTTAAAACTAGAAGAATGGTTAAAAATTATTAATAGAAACTTTTTTAAAAAATTTTATACCGATTGGACTTTTAAGTCCTACCTCTGACACATATTGACTTAATGACCTTGGGAAAGTCACTTAACTTTTCAGTGCCACAGGCAAGACTACAAATTGCAGAGTAGTTACCACTCTTGTACTGAGAGATGGACTGCAGCGTACTGTAGTGATATCAGAGGTGTACAACCAAATAACAAAAGCAGAGAAGAAGTTCTAATCAGTGCCAGAGTCTAGCAAGCCAAAGGAAACACTTGCAGCAAAAGGGAAAGGATGAGTATTTATAATTTTGCATATACTAACTAGGCTTTTGCAATTCCATTTTGTCTTCTTTCTCCTTGAGTTTACATGGCTAAGAAGAAGACTCTCCCCTCCCCCCAGACCAGACATCCAGATTATATGGATTATATAATATATACATGTATATATATGTATATATGTGTATATATATAATATATATGTGCATATATATATAATATATGTGTGCATATATATATACATATATATATGGTATTTGGATTAGGGGCACGCTTTGGAGTTGATCAGCCCTTGTGGACAAGAAAGAAAAAATTGGGAAAGGGGGCCTGTGGACATGACAGGAAACATAAAAGTGTTACTTGTACCATTCCACTGACAGTAGGAGTTGGTTGGCAGTTAGTTATCTGGAGCCAGCAATTTTCCTAGAGTAGCCAACTTCATCAACATCCATGCAACATTATTACAGCCAGCAGTTATATGTCAAGTAAGCAAACCTTCCTGCTCGTTCTCTCTGTCCTGGAGATGCTCCATTGGCCAGGTTGGCTCTTGCCTATAAAAGTCAAGGAGTGAAGGGATCTTGGACTTAACCTCCTATTTCATTCTCAACAGTTATTAGTATTTTCCTGTTATTTTCCCAAAAAAGTTCAAATTCTTTTGCCTGCATTTCTGGGCCTTCTGAAATCTACCATCTTACCTTTCTAATCATATCTCTTATTATTCCTCTCCATATGATCTATACTGTCACCAAACTGGATTCCTGTCTTCTCTCTCTGCCCCAAATTCACTGTATTATTTCCATTGCTGTGCTTTTGTTCATCGGTTACCCATTCCTAAATTAGCTTTACTTTCCTTCTTCTCTTCTGGAAATTCTACTAACCCATGAAGGTCCAGCTCAAATATGTCTTTTTCCAGGAAGTTTTCCATGATCTCTCCCTATCCCCCCAAGTAGGTATCAGTCTTTCTCTTGGGCATCTTGTATTAACACTTTGTTTTATATATCTTCAGTTCTTATGTAGTAACATGTATCATATTTATTAGTATTTATATCCAATCTCCCTATTAGATCATAAGATCCATGAGGCCAAGTACTGTCTACTTTCAAGTGTATATTTCCCTCAGAAGAGGACCAGCCCATATGTCATTGAAATAAGGAACTTGACTACAACTTGAAGGAGTCAAGGTTTTGCTAATGCCTTTCTTCCAAACATTCCAAAGTCAGCCATGAAGCCTGGGGGATGGAAGAACACAGAAATTATTCAAAGGGCAAAGCAGAAAGTTACCAAAAAAAAAATCCCAAGAACTCAATTTAAGCACAGGATAACCACAGAAGACGATTGAGTCCAGAGCCATTCCACCTCTAAGCAATTCCTCCAGTAGAGATCACATTCACACATGCTATAGTGTGATACAGATAAATGATCACTGGCCTAGGAGTTCTAACTTTGACAGTGACTTTCTCTGTGACTTTGGATAAATCACTTTAATCTCAATGCCTCAGTTTCCTTCTTTATGAAAGAAGAATAATGCTACTGCTTACCTTACAAGGCTCTTGTAAGAGTCAGGAGGATAGGGATAGGGATTAGGCCTGTGATTTTCCAGATATAAGAAACTCCCAGATGAGGAAATTCCCTCTATCAATGAAGGTCAGCACCCTCTCTGCAACTTAGAGTCTTAGAGAGTAACCTAGAGGGCTAGGAAGTTAAGTGATTTGCCTAGGCTCACACAACCAATATGTGTCAGAGCTGGGAACTTAATCCAGGTCTTCCTAGTTCTACAGCCAGCTTTTTTTTCCATTATACTATACTGACTCTTTTGAGAAGAAAACAAGAACAAGTGATCATGTCAGTGATTTTAAGTATCAATTTATATGTAGAAATTAGCATCTGTATTTTGCCAAAGACCACCCACAGTGACTACTTCAGGGTTCTGCTTTGCACCCATGACCAGAGAGTGATTAGAGAATGAGCTGCTGGGAGCAACATGGCTTACTTTCTTCCTTGAGAGCAATTAAACAAATTAATTAGCTCCCTGGCCAGCCCCAGCTCCTAGCTTGAGTGAACTCTAATGTGAAAGCGAGGCTGCCAGGTACCTGTGCCTCCTGTAAATGGGACTTCCCTTAAACCATGTGGTTAAATGCTTTACATTATTTTTCCTCCACAATCCCGACCTGGAATCCATTTACAGAATGAACTGATGCTGATTCCACTGTTAGGCCAGGGAAATTCCCACAAGAAGCCCTATAATTTGAATCTTCCTAGTTTTTGTGGGATAAACAGAAAGAGCCAAATCTCCACCTTCTCCCCTAGAAGCAAGGGCACATTTCCCAGATTCTGTTGCCCAAGCCAACCCACAACATTAAAGGGTCAGCTGAGCAATTTGAAAAACGACTTCTTGGACTATGGCAGCAGCCTTTGAGAAATCTGAACCCAGTGGCCAAGGTTTTACACCTCCATTGAGCACAGGACCAAAGAGTTTTAGCATAAGAAATGTAAACCTGGCCAAAGGGAAGATTTCTTCGCCATGAAGACTGGCCAGAAATGACATTAGAAGGAAGTAGTGGATTCAGTGACTCCATTTCTCTACATATAAAAAATTCATGAATTTTATGTCTAGAATAGATTGAGTAGTTTTGGCTGAAGCAGGGGGATGGATTGGATGACCTCTGAAGAACCCTGGTAGTGCTATGATTCTCTGATCCTGAAGAGAGTTCAACTTCAATGGCTACAGGAGAGGAAGAAGGGTGAATGCATGCAATTCCCACATAAGGACCTTTTGTTTAGTAACTTGGGCTTCTATTGATAGGTTTTATCAGGAGTTTTGCATGTACCTTTCAACACAGGATTAGCTCATAGACACATCTTCCTTTAACAAGGTAACTTTCTGCAGGAATTATAAATGTATGAGTGTCCAGTGAGGTCCAAATTGGCACTGTCAGCCTAGATGATCCAGTTCAACAGAAAAAAAAAAAACCAAACCAAAGGGGCATCCTCAACAATACAATCCCTAGCTCTCAATATAGTATGATTTCCTCATCTCCCAGAGAAGCAAAAATAATCTCTCCATCTGCTAGGTGATGACTAAAATTCTTTTAACAGGTAATACTGCCACATATTTTACAGTAAGCAAGAAGGTTTAACTCCGTCAGTCCCTGATGCTTAACAGAGATGCTTACCTTCACATTAAGATGTAAATGACTAAAAAGAGATAATTTCCTAAGAGCAAGTTCTGATAGGATTCGAGGAAAGAGAACAAGATGATAGTTGGTATGGGAAAGAAGGAAGGAAATAAGTAATAGGGACCTACTGTGTGCCTGGCACTGTGCTTAGCACTGTGTAAATATGATCTCATTTGATCTTCACAATGACCATGGGAGGTAGGTGCCATTATGGTCTTCCTTTTACAGTTAAAGAAACTAGGGCAGTCAAATGAAGTGACTCGCCCAGGGTCACATAGCTAGTAAGTGTCTAAGACAGAATTTGAATTCAGGTCTTCTTGATTCTGAGTTGAATGTCCACTGCACCGCTTAGCTATTAATTTTATGTCTGGGAGAGCAAAGAATCACAGAATCCATTTCTTGTCTCAAGATGAAGCTCAGGCACCCCTTCTGTGCCTTTTTTGATAACCCCACTCCACCCCAATGGCTAGTACTCTTTCTTCCAAATGGCCTTGCCTTTATTTGTTTTATTGTGTACTTGACGTCTTCTGCCCTTGGAACATAAATTCCTTGAGGGTAAGGAATTTTTCTTTGTCTTTTTATCACTAGCACTTAGCACAGTGCTGGGCACATAGAAGGGGATCAGTTAATGCTTGTTTGAGTGAATGATTAATAATATACAAAGGAGTAGAGAAGGAGATATTTAAGTAGGAAGCTGGGGGCACTGAAAACAAAGTTCGTTTGCTTTTAAGATTTCTCCTGGGGTTGGCCTTGCTCGCGTCTATGTGGTTGTTCAGATTTTCAAATACTTTTGCTGGCCTAGGTATGCTGACCCTTTCGCATATATTTACAGATAGGACAGTGCATCTTATACTTTATAATAATAATAAATGATAACTAGCATTTATATAGTTTTCAGGCAGTCTACTAAGCACTTTATAAATATTATCTCATTTGATCAAAGGAACTTTTAGGACTTTCCTGATGAGTCTCAGGGCAAGTACTAGATGAAATTTTGAAATTGTTGAAATAAATTTTGGGGATCTCTTCTTTCCTTTTGATACTCTGCATCCAACCTTTTAGATCTTACAGCCATGCTGAACTCTGCATGCTCTGTCCTACACTAGTGCTCATCTCACATAATTCTCTATGATCCACATGTCTTCCTTCTGTGTCCCTCTACCCATAACAAAGTTAACTTGACCTATGTCCCATTCCTTCAGATCCTTTTCTATATGATCAAAGGTGATCTAATAAACCATTTCATGATCAGATGTTAAGGGCTGCTCAGGTACTCCTCTCCCAGATTTATATATGCATATGTGCATACAAAATATCTATATATTTATGTAGATAGATATGTGAAACACACACACACACACATAAAGATTATAGAGCTGTAAGAGACCTCCTAGGTTTTTTATTATAACCTCCCTCATCCAGCATCAGAAAACTAAGGCCCAGGGAACTTAGGTGAATTTCACAAGGTCATATAGAAAGCATGGATCAAAGGTGGGATTTGAACACAGGCCCTCATTTTTCAATTTTAAAGCCCTGGCTTTGAGTAAGAGTTTGTATTTAATGAATGTATATATATTATATATAACATTTATATGTATATATAATATATATATAGTGTGTGTAATTTATATGTACAGCATACAGTATATGTAATATTTTAAAATACATTATGTAGTAGAAATGATATATTTGAAATAAATATTTAACAGGCTATATTCCAAAGGCAGGGCAATAAAATTGCAAAGTAGGCAATGGATGCCCCAAATACCTATAACAGATAATAGATAACAAAGCATTTTATTCTATCATTAGAGCAGAAGATTAACATGCATATGGCCCTGGGCGAGAGAGAAGAAGGGTTCACTTCATGGCTAGGCAGTTTCTCACTCCATCTCTGAGTTCAGCCTGCCCTGCCCAGCCCCACCCAGTGAGCATGCTTGAGGGTCACTATGTGTTCTTGGAGTTCCAAGAAGCTCTTTTATTCTCCTCTGATTTCCCATGTTCTCCTAGCTGCTCTAGTGTCAATCTCGATTGCAAACACCCCCAGGAAGCTGTACTCTCAGCTTCATTCAGCTCCTGCCATGTGGTGAATGAACAAAGAAGTGAGAAGAGTTTTTCATAGCTTATTGCCAGAAAAAAAAAATGTGCCTGCCAGCTTTGATGTTTATAAAAAGCAAATTTGCTTCTCCATAAGTTTGAAGTGTTTATTAAACACAAGGACTGTATTGCATGGTTAATATTTAAACATCTCTGTACCCCTAGACTGAATAATGTTATGCTGTATTTTTTTTTAAAAAGGAATTTGCAAGAAGAATGAATGCACAGGCTGAAACAAAGACCAGTTCCAAATCAGACTGCAGCAACTCCTATGATCCTCTCTTGTTTTCCTTCCCATGACAGCAGCCCCGTGGTTTCCCTACTTAGGCAAATGAGCATCTGTTTTCTACATGGAAAATTGTCAAAGTAAAATAACAGAAGACAATGTGGCTGAAAAGTGAAATAATTCGATTGATTACAGTTTGGGGAATTATAATAACAAAGAAGCCTATTATGGGGAGCTGAGACATGGATTTAGATGTACTACTGGCTCTAAACTGGTGTAGCACTGATGATCTATGTCAAGTCAACAGTCAAGCATTTCAACTCATTTGGCTCTTAGCCTGGACTTCCTCAGGTTATTATTTATCTTTCCTTGTAGATGGTCTTTCTCCTCAACTATATCATAAGTCTCTGAAGTGAAGGGACCTTTGCATTCCTATATGAATCCACAGTGGAGAATATAGGAGAATTCCACCTATAGAGGCAAATAGTTAAAAGTTAAATGACAGTAAGGAAGAAGAAAGACATGTCCCCTAAAACAAAGTCATGCCATATGATAAAAGCCAAGTATAAGAATGTTAGTCAATCCATCCCTAACAACTGAGCATATGCCTGGGGGGTAGTACTGTGAAAATAGCAATGACTGAAGTCAGAAGGCCTCTGTTAAAGTCCACCTCTCATGTGGTTACTTTTGTGACCTTGACCAAATCACATGACATCTGGGCTTCAGTTTCATCATATATAGTATAAAGGAGTTGGACTATATGACCTCAAAGGTCCCTCTAAACTTTAGATATATAATATTAGAGCTCAAAGTTATTCAATATCACCCTTATTCCCTGAGGGTTTGCTAGATGATAACTTTTTTTTTTCCTGAAATAAAGATAGCTTGTATGTTCTATGGTCCTAATGGATGATTTTCAGTCCAAAAAGAAAACAAAACTCCAAAACCCACCTACCCACAGTTCACTCAGTGCTACTTGAGCAGAACATTCTCATTTTCAACTCTAATTTTTGTTCATGCTGTTTCCTTTTGTATATCCATATTCTTCTCATGGAACATCTACTATGAGTTCAGTCTTATTCAGTCGAATTTAATTCAATTCATCCAACATATATAAATATTTACTTTATGCCAGTCGTTATATGAGGTACCAGGGATACAAAGACAAAAAGTAAAACCCTCTCTATCCTCCAAGAGTTTACATTCTAGTGCTCTGTGTGTGTGTGTGTGTGTGTGTGTGTGTGTGTGAAGAATACAGAAACGAAATAAGATATGGTTCCTACTCTCTCAGATCTCCTGTTATTGTTATAGAATTGGGCACTAAATTATATGGCTCTTGGTAGTCAACCAACTACCTCTAAAGTGTTTAGGCCATAGTTTGAAAAGTATTTGAGAGAAGAGGGAGACCAATGTGGGCTAGAAAGAGGGGAAGAAATGAAGTTCAAAAGATGAATAGGATTTGGATAAGTAGAGAAAAGAGCAATGTGAACAAAACCAAAGAGGTGAAAATGAATGTGACATTGAGAGAACTATGGATAGGAATATTTCTTTCTATTGTAAAACATCCAATAGCAAATGACTAGTTAGCAGGTGGCAGTTCTGGCATATTCCCACCACTAGCTCCCTACGTTTCTTCAGCATTCCATAGTTTGAAATGCCCTAGGTAGGAGCAGCCCTGGGGAAGTAGAAAATGACTTTACCTCAGTGGGTACATCTTTAAAAATACGGTAATTGCTCAGTTTATTTTTTAGCCCATGGGAATACTTAAAAGACCCTGAGAAACTCTGGTGGAAGCACAAAGAGGTTAAGTTTATGTCTTTGAACCCAAAAATCATTCCTGCGCATGGTTTATAGTGTGAAAGCAAATTGCTATATGAACAAGAATATCATAAACTGTTCACCTGGAGGCCATTCTTGTTTTATGTCAACAGAAGGTGCCGTTTTCTACTCCAGAGTAACAAAAAAAGCCTAGGGAAGAAAAGAGGTTGTGTGTGAGATTGGGTGTATATTTTAGTTTATTTAACCAACTGAGGCAATTTTATCACCTTGCAGCCTGACTGGCATGTAAGTGATGTGAGAGCTCACAGACTCTGAGCTTGAAGTCAGAACTCTAGGTTCAAACAATCTTAGAAGATGGAAGTACTTGATGCAATCCTTTCTTTTTACAGAGAAGAAAACTGAAGTCCATTGAGGGTAAGTGACTTATCCAAGATCACATAGATATTTCAGATTTTAAAAGTGAGGATTTATAACTTGTCTACTATATGTGAGACATCATTCTGCCTTCTGATCTGGGCCAGTCAGCCTTCTTAACACTTTTCCATTTCTACTGCAGCTTCACTATTCATCCAATCTCCCCTATTTGAAAGTTTAGTGTTAACTTTGACTCTTCTCTGTATAAATCCAATTGGTTACCAACTTATGTTCATTCTACCTCTGAAATCTCTGGCACATGCATCCCCTCTTTTCTGGTTCCAACTGTTACCACCCTAGTGTAGGCTCTCACTATTACCCAACTGGACCATTGCAACAGTTTCTGACCAGGTCTTACTGTCTCCACTCCTTCTCCACTCTAGTCCAATCATATATATGACAGGCCAGTATTCCTTTGAATGTTCTTGTCAGAAGTCTTAGGGGTTCACTATTGCCTACTAAGGGAATCACTTTCATTGCCTGGCATTTTAGTCATAGCATACTCTGGAGCCATGCTACCTTTCTACCGTTTCCTTCCTTTTACTCTCCTCTATATACTCTAAGCTCCAGGTGATTTCCCATTTCCAATCCTTTGTTCATATCTTATGCTAGGAATGTCCTTCCGCCCTTTCTTTGCCTACTGAACTCCTAACTAATTTCTAAAGCCCAATTGAAATGTTACCTCTTTCATGAAGCCCCCTAATCTACCCAGTCAATAAGATCCTCCCCTTGCAAACCTTGCTTAGCATTTTATTTCTCTGTAATGTACTTTTCACATACTTTTGTATATTTTAGTTCTCTGTCCCACATGAGGACAGAGATTATCTTTCTAACATCTCACGAAAGGAACTTAAATGTTTATTAAATTAAAATTAATATCTCTGCATTTCAGTTCCCTTTCCTATAAAGAAGGGATCAAAATAACTGTTCTACATTCCTCTCAAAGCTGATCTGAAGCTTGGATGAGATAAAATACAGGGACATCTTTCAAATAACACAGTTTAATCCAAATTCAAGATATTTATTTGCCTGGCTTTCCACTGAAACATGGATACTTTTCAAACACTTCAAGGCCACATCAAAGTACCCTAAAAGTGTTTGATGGAGAGTTTAATGGAGAGTTTATTTGATCATCAGATAGAATATGTCAAAAAATGTGCTAATTAAATAGGTGGCAAATAAATTATATCTTGCACATAGAGTAATAAATGAATGCTTATCAAATTACATTCAATATCACAAAAGGAAGAAACTAAAGAGATTACCTAGTATAATCTCATCATTTTACATATGAGAAAGTCAAGCACTAAAAAGGCTGAATACGCGGCCTACAATCCTATAATGAGATAGTGGGAGGGGAAGAGTAGAACACAGATCTCTTGACCCCTATTCTGATACCCTTCCCAATACAATTCACTATACTCCCAAATGAAAGGAATAGACTTTAACTTTCTGTACGTTTAAAGTATCCGTAAGATACAAGAGTTTAGGACAGGCCTGCACAACATATGGTCCATGAACCACTTGCAGCCCACCAAAAGATTTGGGCAGTTGTTATATGACCCGAGGCAACCAACCATCTGTTATTGACAGACTGACAATGGTTGGTTGCCGTTGATCACATGACAACCACCCAAAATCCCGGTGGCCACAAGTGGCCCACAGGCATATGTTGTGCAGGCCTGGTTTAGGGGATGATTTGAATTGTGGAAAAAGCTCCGCTCCCTAAAAGTTTGCTATTTAATTTGCTCATGCTCTTATGCAAAAAGATAAAAGAAATACTGTTGGTACCACTGATTTTATTTTATTTTAAAGTTCATAGTATACGTAGTGAGGAAAAAAGGATCTTCGGATCATGGGATAATAGATCCAGAGCTTGAAAGGACCCCAGAGGTCATCTAGTTCACTCACTCATATCATACATGAGGAAATTGTGGCCCAAGGAGGTCAAATGTCATGATCGAGGTAAAAAAAAAAAATTATAAGAACATTTCTTCACCTCTTCTGAGACAAGTTTGGTCGTTATTGTTATACAGTGTTCACCTTCCTTGTAGTATTCCTTTCCATTTCCATTGTTGTAGTCATTTTGCATATTGTTTTCTGGGTTCTCCTAATTTCGAGGTGCTTCATTCACACAAGTTTCCTCATGCTTCTTGAATTCTTTATTAATCATTTCTTAGGACCAATTAATATTCTTTAACATTCATTTGCCATATTTTGTTTAGCCATTTCTTGCTTTATTTCCAATGCTTTGCTGCCGCAGATAATGCTGCTTTAAATATCACGTATGGAACTTTTCCATTTGGCTTTGACCTCCTTGAGGTGTATACTTAGCAATGGAATCTCTAGGTCAAATAGCATGAACAATGTATTCTCTTTCAAGGCATATTTGCAATTTTTTTTTTCAGAATGGTATCAGCCTTTTAAGTACATAATACATCACATTAGGTGGTTTCCTGCCTCTCTATCTTGTCTTCCTAGCTGAGCTCTAATCTTCACTGTAAGTTTACTTTGTGAGTGCAAGCCTGTAAACAAGAAGGCAACTTTGTATTGTCCAAGACCTCATTCAGTTCTCATTTAATTGGCTTGCTTATTGGAGTGGGAGGGGATCTAACTGTGGTTGTGTTTGCAGGGTTAGTTAGATATCTCTGGCGACCAAGATATGTGGAACAGAAGTGGTTAAAATCAGGAACAAGGACTATTTTACCCTGGTGGATGGAGTGTTTGGGAGATAGGGGCATTTCAGCATGTGCTAAGTATTTTCTTTCTCCAAGTTTCTCCTTTAACTGACCTCTTTGAAATGAACCCTCACCCCTTAATTCAATCAGTTTTTCTTTAGGGAAGTATCAGTTCCACCACTCAATCAAGAGTCCAGGAAGATGTTTTGTGCCCATGTTGGCATCTTAACTTGATTAGGCTAGCTTTTCACATTTAGTGTGATGAACTTCATGTGGAATTATATAGGAAAAAATGCGGGGGGTAACAGGAATTAAGGTGTGATTTGCTGATATTCAACTGAAATGAAGCAGTTTTCTCATGGATAGAGAAAGGGATTAGAAATGTGAAGTCACCAGATGAGGAAACTTTTTCTAACAAGCAGGTTGGCACTTTTCCTGAATCTCATAACCTTAGAGTTTCCTGGGCAATAAGTAGCTAAATGACTTGCCCAGGGTTACATAGCCAATATATGCAAATATCAGAACTTAAATGCAGCTTTTCATGTTTTCCAAACTGGCTTTCTATCCCTGATGCAATGCTGCCTCTCAGGATGCCTCAGTTTGCCAAGAGACCAAAGACTGAGCTATATAAGTCTTACGCTCTACAACCTTTGTTTCCTGAAAACTAGAGGAGGTACAAAAGACAACCTATCAAAAATTAATCATCTGTTTTTCTCGCCTTATTTTTCACTATTGCCCTACATGAATTCTAGCCAAACATCTCCTCATGATTCATGAAGCCAACTTCTGTGCTTTTCCTAGATTCTAATTACCTTATTCTCCCACCTTTCTATCAGTGGCTTTTAGAATCCCATTGCTTTTCAAGTCCCAAATCAAGTCCTTACTCCCTCCTTTCTTGACCTGCCCAGGACAAAGTTACTAAGTATGACATCTTCGAAACTCCTATAACACGCACTGTATAAACTACTCATTTGGCATTGGATGTTGGGTTACCTTTTTATATGTATGCAACTGATTCTTCAACTAGTAGAGTTCATCTTATATATCTCTATGATGTAAAAATGCAAAGAGTAGGCACTAACTAAATATTAATTGATTAATTATTTAGACCACTCAGATGATCATTCTTGTTGATGAGAAAAATGGAAATTTTAGTGCTTTTTCTTCCCTTCTTTTACTTTAGCTCCTGTCTTTTCCTGTTTTATTAATATCATCTCAGCAAGACTCCTGAATGAAATTTGCAAGTACCTAGTAAAAGAAAAGTAGATGCTTAATAAGAGAAAAAGGTTATGGATGTTTTGGGTGGGTTGAACCCTTTTATCCTTACCCCAGCGTTAAAGAGAAGGAAACTTGGTTTTGCCAAATGAAGGTGACAGTGGGCACCCAAATAACTGAGGACTGTTGAAGGTGGGATCATAGCTGGAGATGTGGAGGGCTCCACATCCAAGGGTAGCCTCTTGCATCCCTAGCCTTACCAATGAAAGGACGTTGAGGAAAGTGTATTGCTATAATACATTTCCTACTTATTTAATATTAATAGTTTATAAGCCTTGACTGAATCCCTGGGTCGTGATAAATCACAGCCTTCACCATGACATCTTGAGGCAAAAACAAGCTTTTGGTTACAACAATTTATGCCGAGTACTTAGAATTACTGTATCTTGCAGTTCTTTAATGTCCTGTCAAATGCAGGAGCTATTCAGATACTATTTTAAGGCATCAGGCCTGATAAGCTTCCAGAGTCTTTGCACGGCCAAGTATATCTTAACCTAGAAGAGAATTAGTTTCTCTAATCTTTTACTAGAAGAGTTTTCATGTACTATTTGAAGATCTTTGCTTATATATTTTTTTAAAGTTTATCTCAAGCCTGCAGCAGAAAAGTAAGATAATTTGGCAAGCATTACTTGTTTACCTTGGAAAATAAATATGAATAAATAGTACCATGATCATCTTTTGTTTGGAGGCATTGTTTATATCTCAGTTTGGTGGTATCATTTGCAGTGTTTTTTTTAAACCTTTCATTTATTTAAGATGTCTAAAAAAAAACCATTCAGGGTGCTTTGACAACTATTATTTCACAAATGTAAGAATTACACAGAGACAAGCATTATTATTAGGAAATTGGCACAGAAGTTAATGGTAGTAAAACTGCACCTAAAACCCTGGCCTCCCAATCCTCTTCTTAATGCTTTGGAAACAGGTGCCTGCATGCTCTCTCTATGTAGGGGCCTCACATCTTTCACCTGGGCATGAAGGCGCTAACTTTATCTCTTGGTTCAATCACTCATTCTAGACTTTCCTCACACCAGCAGATGTAAGTTCCCAGAAAAGAACATCAGACAACAAATGTTAATGCCTTTCTGGCATAAAAGATGTTCATCTATAACAATGCCAATACTTTGTGTGCTTTAATTATTGACTTAATTTTTTCCTTTACACAAAACACTTCTACCTTTTTCATTATGAAATTGTTCCATATAAAAATGGCCTTAAAGGAACAATCCATCATTTTTTTTTTTTACTAGACCATGATTCCTTTCTCTTTCCCAGAGCTATTACTAGCAATTCTGGTGACAAAGGCAAGCCACAAAATGTATCCTTGATAAAGGAGTCAGAGTGGATCATTTGGTAGCTTCCTAGTTTAAGTAGTGTTACTTGCTAATGAGGTGCTAAGGTCAGTTGTTATTATTACCTGTTGAAGACCCTTTAAGCTTCAGTGCCCTGGGGCATAGCCTTGATCATCTCACTTTGGTTATGGCTCTGCCCTTTCCATTTAACATCATCAGTGAAATTTCTTCATGATACAGTGTGATCTAGTGGCCAAAGCAGCAATGGAAGTCAAGTGGACAAGTATTCTAGCTTAACTCTCCCATCAGCTAAGAAGGTGTTGTTGGACAAGTTACACATTCCCTTGGCTTCAGTTTCTTCATCTTTGAAATGAGAATATTGTGTTAGATTACCTCTGAGGTCTCTTTAAGCATTACCCATGTATGGTTCTGCAATTCTTTGTCTTCAGCTAAATTGAGGTCGTATGCAGTAATTTAATGAAGTAAGCAAAGCATGTTTTCCAGAGAAGAAATTATTGAAATACTCATCTATAGAATGAGGAGAAGCTGTTCTATATGGTTTCTGAGGTCCCTTTCACATCTAAAATCCTGAACACAGTTGATTAGTGGCGAAGCCAAGACTAGAATCCAGATCTCCTGAGTTCTAGTTTGGCATTCTTCTCTCCCTCCCCCAGCCCCCATAAAAATTATTTTGCATATCCTTTGGTTAAGAAACAGAAGCTTTGAGAGTATCAAGGAAACTTTCTTATTTTTGTTAGGGAAACATTTTTGACTTAGCTCTCCAACTGCATTGTAAGGTCCTTTGAGGAGTAGGAACCATCACAGTACCCTAGCCACAGTAGGCACTTAACAAATACTTGTTAATGTACCAGAAAGAAAGACAGTATATGCTGAATTTATTTTAAGCCCATGGCTTGATACTTTTATAGGACCTAGGTGTGTATAAGGGTGCTTATTGTCTTGGCTTCCCCTACCTAAAGCAGATTACACAGTTAAAATTCTATTTACTTGGCGCTGTTCCATACAAACATATTGCCGGGTCTGAGTGCCTGATCTGCACATCCTTAGTATCTGGCTTACATCCTGTGGAATATGTGGAAATACACCCTCTCTGCCATCAGTGCCTGAGCTCAGCACCTGTGAGCACTGGCAGGAATGCTCCATCTGCACTTTGAACAGAACTTGCTGTATATTGCACACATCATTCCCCCTGCCTTCATGTAATGATACTTACCTGCCTGGAAGAGAAGGTGTTGTAGGCACAAATTCACTCATCCTTTGTGCTGAATTTGAACATTCACCGAGGAAAGGAATTCCAGTGGCAAAAACTAAATACCAAATATTTCAGAGTCAGTTAAAGGATTTTGGCTAACTTTATATTCATTTCAAAGGCTGTTCTTTTATGACCAATAAGGGTAAGAGAATGATGATGGCGGTATTAGGTTTCTAAGATCTTTTGGTACTTCTTCAATATCATGGAACATGCTGACTGTGAGCTTGAGTGCTAGAGAATATGTTTGCAGGATTGCTTTATTTTTCTTTTTCCAGCTGCACAGCACACTTCTTATAAATGGGGCTAGAATGAAGTTGGATATAAATGACTGACCTGGTACTCATTCAGTGGACTTTGGAATTGGATAGTTAATAGAGGTACTCTCTCTCTCTCTCTCTCTCTCTCTCTCTCTCTCTCTTTCTCTCTCTCTTTCTCTCTCTCCTCTCACCAGATTAGTTAGGGATGTAGATTGTTTTGTTTCCATTCCTGTATCACTGAATATCCTGTAGGAAAGGTGTGGTCAGTTGAGATAATGAAGGAAAAATTACATTAATTCAGGTAGAATGCCTAGTTATTATATTTTTTTCTCCTAATTAATTCCCACTATGGTAGAACAAAATAGATTTTATTTTCTGTTATGGTTCTGATGTCAAGAGAGATCATCACAGCAAAATTTATGCTAAGTTGAATGAAAGATCAAATTCCCTCTTTTCTTCCTTTCCTTTTCCTTCTTTTTCTTCCTTTCTATTTTCCTTTCTCTTCTTCCCTTTGCTCTCTCATATTTTGACTCTCTTTAATATTTTGGATTATGTGGGATTCTCTTCAGTGTAGGGGGAGAGATTGAAAGTGGAGAATGGAGTCACTTACTATATGCACAGTTCTCTTAATCTTTCAGTGTGGGAATGGCTGGAGAGGGCAGAGAAGGCATGCAAAAAAGTACCCACTGAGTCTATGGTGAGAATGGGGTAGGGGATTTAGAATTTCTAACGTTCATTCCACTATTTTGTCTCCATATCTCATTTACATTAACTTCCTGCAGTATATACATAGTGTGATGATAAGGTAATGAAGTAGGTTTCTAAATAGATATTTAACATTCTAAAGATCTCAATATGTGCTGTTCAATTCAAAATAGTCAACTTGGGAGGCATTATTCCAACCCATTGCCTTCTGATTTTCCATATTTCTTAGGATTGTCTTCAAAGTAAGTGTGTGTGTGTGTGTGTGTGTGTATGTGTGTAAAATCAATGGTAGACTATCCTACCACCCAACAACCTCTGCCTGTTGAAACTCCTTCCTTTCCCTTAAGACTCAAGTGTCACCCCAACCATTAAGCCTTCCTTGAACAGAACTTTTCCAACCATTCTAAAGAGCAATTTAGAACTTTGATCAAAGGGCTGTAAAACTGTACATATGACCCTCTGCCTCAGCAA
This sequence comes from Vombatus ursinus, assembly GCF_900497805.2. Lineage (NCBI taxonomy): Eukaryota > Metazoa > Chordata > Mammalia > Diprotodontia > Vombatidae > Vombatus > Vombatus ursinus. The sequence goes on from NW_020954630.1 coordinate 4,842,597, forward strand.
TACCACTACTAGGTCTGTATCCCAAAGAGATTAAAAACTTAAAAAGAAAAAGGCCTATATGTACAAAAATATTTATAGCAGTTCTTTTTGTGGTGTCAAACAATTGGAAAATGAGAGAATCCCCATCAATTGGGGAATGGTGAATGAGTTATGGTAAATGATTGTGATGGAATGTTAATTGTTCTATAAGAAATGACAAACAGGATAGCTTCAGAAAAACCTGGAAAGACTCATATGAACTGATGGAAAATGAAGTGAGCAAAACCAGGAGAACATTGTACACAGAAACAGAAGTATTGTATGATGATGATCAACTATGAATGATTTAGCTATTTTCTGAAATACAATGATCTAAGATACTTCTGAAGGACTTATGATGAAAAATGCTATCAACCTCCAAAGGAAAAACTGATGGATTCTGAATGCAGGTCAAAGCTTATTTTTTTTCTTTCTTCTTATTTTTTTGTCTCTATTTTCTTTGGAATATGGCTAATACGGAAATATCTTTTATATAACCACAAATGTATAATCTATGTCAAATTGCTTTCCTTTTCAAGGAGAGGGGAGGGAAGGGGAGGAGGTAGAAAATTTGGAATTCATTTTTTTAAATGAATGTTAAAATTGTTTTTACATGTAATTGGAAAAAAATAAAATATCATTTTAGAAAAAGGCTTTCTTGATCTCTGTACACGTTGCCTCCCCTCAAGGAATGCAAGTTCCTTGAGAGGCAAGTCCTGGTTTGTTAGTGTCTTTGCAATTTCAGTGCCCAGTAAAGTGCCTGACACATAGTAGGCATTTAGCAAATGTTTATTGATTGATTCCCCCATCTGAAAATGATCTCTTCCTCTTCAAATTTAGCATAACTTTTTGGATATCTTTTGCATACTTATCAAATTCTGCTTTATATTATAATCACTTGGGCACATCTTAGCCTTCACCTGAGGTTACAAAATATTTGAGGGGAAATGAACCTTGTTTCATATTTCGATTACCAGTGCCTAATACATGTCTCATAGACAGTAGTCATTTAACAAATGTTTGTTAAATTGAATACTTTCAGATGGATTTAATTTTGGGAAATATTACAAAGTAATTTGGAGGAAAATCTTATGAATATGGTAGGTGATCATTATCAACAATATTTCAGAAATGGATGTGGCCATAAAATGATGAGGCTGGGTTTCTTTATGGCATATTAAATGACTATGAAGATAATTTCAAAAGAAGAGTCCTCCAAATATTCTGAGCAAAAGGAGCATCATTTAAATGAAACCCACACGGTAACTACTTTGAAGGACAACACTCACTTGAGTAGATAAATTCTGGCTTTTGTTCAGTGCTCTCTTATTTTATATTGACACTTTTATGTGTAAGGGAATTGATCCTTTGGGGCTTTAGTCTTCATGTTAGACAAAGTGTAGTAATTGCCCGTATTCCTAAGACTGCAGGAACATAACCAAAGGGGAAAGGGTGAGCAACAAAGGACTTCGTTTTGTAAATGGGGAAAACATATCCGTATACACAGATATATGAAATACTATTATCTTTATTACATTTCACAAACAAGAGTAACTGTTAGCACTCAGAAGCTAAATATGTCCAAGTTACCCAATTCTCACTTTCGGATTTTCAATTAAAACAATGCATGTAGCTTGAATATTCTGTATCAGAAACAGAGCGTGCCTTATTTCCATGTATTTGGGCACTGAATTTATTGTTTCCTCATCAGTGCATGGTTGGGGGTCACATGGGTGACTCTAGAGTTTAAATGGTTTTCACTTTGCAATATGTCTACAGAGATAAAAAAAAAAAAACCCTCAGTTCTTTGCAAGTGATTTTCCAAAGGCTTAGCTTTAATAATACTGTCTTTTTAACTACTTCATTCTTCAATGTGCCCAGGTCAGACAGTAAGTAGTGTTAGTAAGGTGACAAGAAAGTCTTGCTATGTTGATTTCTGTTTCCGTAAATGGGATTCTCCCTGACACCCCATTTTGTGAGCATTATTCAGTGAAAATTGCTTAAGCTGCTTTTCAGAAGACTGAGAAAAGAGATGATCCGGGAAGGTGATAGAAGCAACTGGCCTCTCTGTTGTTAATAGCAGCAATACTTGACATTTACTTGAGGCCTTTTCCACTCACAATTTAGAAAGAGAGACCTAACTGCCCAGGATAAACACGGAACGCCACCGGGTGAGATGCAACTCAAATCTCTAGTTTGGTTGTTTAGTGTCTGTTAATAGTCCAGTTTCTTTTTTATTTCTCTACTTTTTTCCGAAATAGGGCTACTTTTATATCTAGATGGAAACTGCTACCGCCATGTAATATGATTTGAAGGATGCTAAAAGCTTCCTTGTCCCTAAACCTCTAGCTCCCCTCTCGTCCGTTCTTGTTGTTGCTTATTGCCAAGTATAATCTGGGATGAAAATCACAGGAAGGTATTATTAGCCATTAATTAACTTATCAGATTAGAATTAGTTAACCTTCAGAGCATTGAGGGAATAAGAAAAAAGACTATTATGGTTTGGACAGGGTATAATGGAGAAAACCATTTCCTAACATCAGAATCTAGAGCATACAGGATAAGTACATAACGATATGCATAATGCAAGTCATTTGATGTATATTTGTTGAAAGAATGTAGTGAATGATACCTTAAGATCATCTCATGTAAAAACTGATGAAGGAACTGGGAATATTTAGTCTGGAGAACAGAGGTCTTGGAAGGATGGTTGGGAAAGAGCAAGACATTATGGCTGTCCTTGAGTGTTTGAAGTGAAAGTCCAAAGTATTTGAAGGGCTGTCATGTGTAGAGGTTTAGACTTATTTTGCTTGGCCCCAAAGGGAAAGACTAGGAACAGTGGGTAGAAGTTGAAATGGAATATTATATGTAAAGCACTCTGTATTGCTTCCAGAGTAATCATAATTAGTTCTTCTTGTTGCTGTTCTTAAATTGGCAGAGAGGCAAATGTAGGTTGGTGTCAGGTAAAGCTTCCCAAAAATTAGAGCTAGCCCCAAGTGGGGTGGGCTGTCTTTGAGGTAATAGATTCCCACTCACTTGAGATCTTCAGGTCAAATCCCACAGAGTATGTTTTAGAGTATGTTACAGAAGGGAATAGAGTGTGTAATAAAGGGGATTCTTGTTTGATGATCTTTTGGGCTAGAAGGAGTCTGAGGTCCTGTCCAACACTAAGCATTGTGATTCTGTGATTTTCAGTGTTTGGTATCCTATGTGGGTATAACCAGCCCCAAGTCATGACTACAGTAGTTTTCTAGCTCTATTTTTGTTCTGCTTATCTTGAGAGATATAGTCATTTGACAAATATATTCAATTATATAATATATATATATATAATGTATTATAATTATATACATACACATACACACACACACACACATATATATATATACATACACACATATGTATATGTATATAATAGACTCAAATATACAAACCAAACAAAGGATAGAAAGTAAATTGTATAAAGAAATATTTAAGTGTAGGGTATCTGGTGACTATTGGTGATAGGGAATTGAGATTTTATTCCAGAGAATGTAGTGAGCCTGAGAAATATTTGGTGACTCCAGATAAATGTGGGTCAATTGCATGTCCCCTGTGGTAGGGTTGACCCATTTCAACATCTGTCCTATGACTCTTCAGTGGTATTTTCTATGTGTACTATGGTAACAAGGGAATCAGGGTTTATTGCCAGAGAGAATCTAAAGGTCTACTTCTCCCATTTGCAGACACCAAAGGTCACACTGATAGGCAGGGTAGGTAATGTCAAAACTTTTGGGACAGATATTTGAATGGGTCATCACATCCATAGTGTTTGGGGATGTCTGGCCCAAAGTTATTTAGAATTACCAAATATTTCTCAGATTCTCAATAGGAATTCTATAGGAATTCCATAGGAATTCCACAGGAATAATTTAATTAAAAGGAAAAAAGATTGATGGAACACATTAACTATTTTCTTCAAGTAGGTATTTTGTTCAAGATGAGGATTAGCTATTCTTTATTGCCCCTGAATACAGATCAAAAGGGAAAGATTTAAAATTAAATTGGAAAGATTCAGTACAAAAGTACAAAATAGTTTTAGTGGAAGAAGTTCTATCTAGGGTATAAATTTTGAATGGGAGCTCAGGATGAAGGTGATTGAAAAAATCAGTTTGATTCAGCAAGCACTTATTAGGTGCTTATTGTGTGCCAGACACTGTCATAGTTTTTAAAAACAAAACAAAACAAAACAAAAAACAGTTCCTGCCTTTAAAGAGCTCAGATTCCCCTGAAGTGTGGGTGGGCAACATATACATTTAAAAAGGTAATGTACAAGATACAGAGTAGGAAAATAGTTAACCTTATAAGACTAAAACAAAACAAAACAAAACAAAACAACAACAACAACAAAAAAAAAAAAAAAACAACCAGCCACTGGAGGAACTGAGAAAGGCCTCCTGTAGAAGGTAGTGTTTAAGGTGAGTTTTGAAGAAGTCAGGAATTCGAAGAGGTAGGGATGAAGGCCCTCAAGGAACATGCAAAGGGACAGAGATGGGAAATAAAACTTCACGTGGGAGGAACAGCAAGTAGATAAGTATGGCTGAGCCAGCTTGTGAAAAGCATTAAATGCTAAACAGAAAAGTTGATATTTAATATGAGAGGCACACATGAGTAAATACAAAATATATTCAAACTGAACATGCCCAAAACAGAACTCATTATCTTTACTCCCTAGTCCACCACTCTTCCAGACTTCCTTATTCCTATTTAGGTCATCATCTTTCCATTCAACCAGGTTTACAGGTCAAAATTATCCTCAAATACCACTCTTCATATAGCAACTCAATGGCCAAATCTTACTAATTTTATCTATACCTCTCTCACATCTATCTTTCTCTTTATTCACATGAGGACTAGCCAAATTTAAACCCTTATAAGCTCTCACTTGAACTACTTTAATATCCTCCTAACGAGCGCCTTACATTGTCTCTCTCTTCTCTAATCCACAAGCTAGGAAAGTGATCTTCCTATAGCACGCATCTAACTATGCCACTCTCCTACTTAATAAACTCCTGTGGTACCTCTAGTATCAAACAAAAATTCCTCCATTTGACTTTTAAAGACCTTTATGAACTGCTTGCAGCCAACCTGTCCAGTCTTATTAAACATACATGATTCTCCTTCATGTACTTGTTGGTCCAATCAAAGTGGCCTTCATGCTATTTCTTTTATATGACGCTGATCTTCCAATTTCTGTGCCATTCTACAGGCTGTCCATGACTTAAGTGCACTTGCTCCTCATCTCTGCCTCTTAGAATATCTGGTTTCCTTCACTTCAGTTTGCATGGCCTATGTAAAGGCTTTCTTCATTCCTCAGCTCCTAAAACTACCCTTCTGATTTTTATTCTGTATTTATTGTATTCATATACATTTATACACATAACACATTGTGTATATATGTATGTATATACACATGCATGTATGTATATATGTATGTATGTATGTTGCCTCCCAGATTCAACATGAGCTTCTTGAGAACACAGACTATTTTATTTCTAATTTTGCATCCCTAATGCCTGGCTCATAGGACTTACTCAATAAAATCTTTGCTGCTTTTTAAAATCAATTTAAGGGAGATCTCTAATGACTGAGGAGATCAGAAAGGGCCTCATGCGGGAGGGCCTCATCTTGAACTTAGCATACACATGTGAGATCTGAGGCTCAGAGACTTAGGGGTGGACAAGTGACTTCTCTTAGACTTAATTTCCTCAACAGTAAAATGGAGAAAGTAGGACCTACATCACAGGTTCGATATGAGGATCAAATGAAATAATATATGTAAAGTGCTTTTCAAACCTTAAAGGGCTATATAAATATTCAATATAATTATAAGTAATAACATCCCACATTTAAAAATATATATATATATATTTTTAAAAACAGGGCTCTGAAAGGTTGTTAGTTACCTAAGGACAAATAGCCAAAAGTTGAGCGTCTTGGATGGAAATATAGGTCCTCTATCCCTATAGATCCTCTGTCCCCATATCCATATTGATCCCTATCCATGCTGCCTTATGAAACCTGAAAGCTCACTTGTATAACCTTCCTCTGTATATCTTAAACATATAGGTTAATGATGCATTTGTTTTCAGGGAGGGCCCAGTGCTTTGTGTTTTTGAAAGATACAGTAGAGAAAGTTTATTGGTTTATTGGCATCAGGTTTTGTTTTTTATTATTTAGAATATTCTCCACTTTCTTAGAACCATTCATCAAAATCTCTCAAAATAATTTGGAGCATTAAATCATTAATCCTCAAAAAGACTCCCAAGATACACAAATCAAGGAACTGGAGAGATCTATCCGGTGAGACAGTCCCAGTGCTGGAAGATTCATCAAGATGCCAGATTTCTATCTAATAATCTCACCACATTATCACACTGAAAGACTCGGATAACACTTTTCTTTCTAAGAGCAGTGACCAATAGCAAAAGCTAGTCATTAATGATTATATCTCACTTGTCACACAGCAGCACTTTTATGTCAGTCATTCGTTCAATACGCATTTGCTAAAGGCAGGACCCTGTGCTAGGCATTGGAATGAAAACAAAGTATAAGACATGGTCCTTGCTATCTAGGAGCTTTGATGGCTCTTGAAGGATGAAGGTGGACACATTTAGGTGATGATTGCAGTCTGAACCCAACCTGCTCCACTGATGTTCAGCTTATGACTCTCTAATGTACTCTTCATATAACTTGTATTAAAGTCATTTGAGTTCATTTTTTTAATCCCCTTTCTATTGTTCTAGTGTCTATGGGTCTAGGGTTTTGTCTATATGAAAATTACATCAAGCCTAGCACTTATCACAGTGTTGTGACCAAAGAATATACTCAATAAACATTTGCTGAATGAATGCAAGCTTGCTGCAAACTTTTCCTAGCTGTGAGAGGACAACAATGGGCAGTGTTACTCATCGTGTGTATTCATTGTCTTCTTCATGTATAGGGATATATAAAGATTTTAATGCACAGATAGTAGCTAATGTATGTTCTGAAACTACTGGGATAAGGTCACTATGAAAGTAAAAATAACAATCCATATCCTTATTGTATACAACTAGTGAGATAGAGAAAGGAACATAGGATTTAGAGTCAGACCTGGGTTCAGTATTACCTTTATCACTTACTGCTTGTGTAACTTTGGGAATGTCATTTAACCTCTCTTGGTAAAATTAGGTGGCTAGACCAAATGGCCTTTGAGGTACCTTCTAGCACTGGATTTATGATCTCATTACCTAGCATAAGCTCATTATAGCAACGCGGACTTTATTGGGCCAAATGCATTTATCAACTAAGGGAATATGCCATTAAGATTGTAAATTGGTGGGTAGATAAGTTCCTTCTTACTCTTTTTTGTATATGCTAAAATGTTGAGCATATTCTGGGTCTATAGGACCCCCATCAACAAAATGACATTAAATTAGACTTACTGTCATAGTGATAGTAAGAGAAAATAGATATTTGCAAAAACTTGAGAGATGAAGGAGAAAGAGGAGAGATCCCACACCCTTTTGTTCTTTGATGGGTTCACAAAGCAAGTGAGGATTGTGAATATAATGGCCTTTTCTCACTCTGTGTCCTTGATTCCTCTATTGTCTTTGATACTATGGGTCACCCTCTTTTCTATGATACTCCCTAGGTTTTCCTGACCTTGTTCTTTCCTTCCTAATACCTCTTTCTCAATCTCTTTTGTTGTATCTTCATCCATGTCATGCCTGCCACTTATGGGTATCCCACAGTGTTCTATTCTGGACCCTCTTCTCCATTTATACTATTCCACTTGGTGATCTTGTCATCTTCTGTGGATTCAGTTATCATTTCTGTGCTGATGAGTCTCAGATATTTTCATTCATTCCTAACCTCTCTCCTGATCTCCAGCCTTGCATCTGCAACTACCATTTAGACATCCCAAACTCTATGTTCCTTGAATATCTGAAACTTAACATGCCTCTAGATGAACTCATTACTTTTCACCCAAACCCTTCTCTCTCCCTAAATTCCCTATAATGGCTGAGAGTAGCACCATCCTCCCATTTCATCGCTCCAAACCTAGATATAATTTTTGACTCCCCATTTCCTCTCACCACTACCCCCCATGTCCAATCTGTTGCTATGGCCTGTCACTTTTACTTTTAAAACATCTCTCACATACACCCCTACTCACCTCTGATGCTGCCATTACCTGGGTGCAAAGGCTTCATCTACTCATGCCTTCTGGTTGGTCTCCCTTTCTCGAGTATCCCAATTTCAGTCCATCTTCCACTCAGCTGTCAAACTGATCTCCCTAAAGTTCAGGTATGATCATGCCACTTCCCAGTTGCCGCTAAATTCTCCATGAGGCTTTTAAAGTCTTTTATAACCTATCTCTCTTCTACATTTTAAGTCTTTCTATACCTCCTTCCCTTCTATTTACTCTATGATGCAGTCACAGTATCTTTGCTGTTCCTCAAACACCATCTCACTACATCAGGCATTCTTATTGGCTAATCCCTATGTCTGGAAATTCTGCCTTGTTCATCTCCATCTCCTGGGCTCTCTGATTTCCTTCAGGTTCCAGCTAAAATCATACTTTTTGCAAGAATCTTTTCCTGATAGTCCTTAATGATAGTTTCTTCTCTCTAAGATTATCTCTAGCTTATCTTGTTTGTATGTCTTTGTTTTCATTTCCATTACGGTATGTGTTTCTTGAGAGAAAGGACTTTTTTTTTTTCTTTAGGGAAAAAGGGGAGGGGGACTTTCCTTGTATCCCCAGCCCTTAACAGTGTCTGGCACCTAATACATACTTAATAAATGCCTGCTAACTTAAGTTGCCTTGGAATTAGTGAGTTCAGTTTGGAGTTGATTGCATTGAATAAAATCATGCATACTGATGTTACTTTGAACAAATTATTGAGATGGTGATTAGATTTACATTATTGGTATCTTCACCTTGCTGTTTATATCTAGAGGTTTAAAATGTGATTTATTATTGTGTTGATAGCAAAGAAAGAATGGGATAGACCACCATAACCCATGGGGCTAATCCCCAGGCAAAATGGAGAAGTCATGAAAGTTTGTCTTTGATTTTGCCCCTTCTCCTCTTTCTGTACTCACATAGTCCTTGAGTATCCTTTCCTTAATCCCTTGATGCCAAGACCCTTCTCACTAGTGATGCAGAAAGGTCATAGTGCCATCCTTTCACAGAGCTGGAAAGCAATCTTAAAACAAAACAAAAACATCCAAAAAACAAGACAACACAATCAACCTTTCAGAATTAGTAGGTTCCTGTATTATTCCTCCAAGAACAGAAAGGAAGGGTTAAAAAGTAGTGAACAATACCTAATACAATAATAGCTGACCTTGATACAATGTTTTATAGTTAGCAAAGCACGTTAAATACACAATGTCATCAGATCTGTACAACCACCCTGTGACTTAGGTATTTCAGATATTACTAGCCCCATTTTACAGATGAGGTAACTAGAGGCTAAAGGACTTATTGAGAGAAATGATCAATAATAACCAATTAATATGGGGGGCGGGGATCTAGGGTATTTTCCCTTTCAATTTCTTCAGTAATTGAAACTGAATTCAGTAATTCAATAACCCCAGTAGGTTATTCAAGCAGCCTCAGAAGGACAGAGTTGATGAGATTATGTTCAATCTTTGGCAGGACCCCACCCAATTAGAAAAGCTTCATTCTGATTAAAGGGTAAAGGCTATCTTATCTAGGTAAATTCTGGCACATTATTCACCTACATAAGTAGTCTGTGTGGAGGATAGATCCTTTTGTATAAATTATAGGAGGAGAATGACCTGGGGGTAGAGATGAGTCTCTTTGTCCAAGAGTGACATAATTAGAGTCATGTCCCCCAGTCCCTTATTAGAATAAGCCCACTTTCATTATAATATCCATTCTCTCATTAATTGTTAACATTAGAGTTGATTTCTGCCTGTCAGGAATACTCACTCTTCCAAGGGTATTTAAATATTCAGGGGCCTCCAATGTTCCTGTTTGGTGTATGATAGAGTCACTGACCTCAATGTATTAATTATTTGCTAGCCATAATTAATAAATTGATTATTAACTACCCAGAAACTATGTTTCTTGGACTTTTCATTCATCATATTAACTAGGATCAGAATCCTCAAAAATGTCAGAGGTTGGGTTTCCTTCCTGACTGCAATACCATCTGTCTTCCTACTACATCATTCTGTCTTTAACATGAAAGAATGACCCTCTAACAGTATAACTCCTGGTACTATAGTATTTGAGTGAAGATATGGGGAAAGGGAACTTCCCATGCCCCCTTATATCATACTCCATAAGTAAGCCCCCATACCACATGTGGTGAGAAAGGCCAGCCTGAAGCACCCACAAGAATGACTGGGGCCACTTCAGCCTTTTTTGCTTGTTTTTGGCTTCCTAGACCTGATGCATTCCTCTCTCCCTCTTTCTCTAAACATATCCAATATGTCATGCTTTTGTGTTCTTGCTTCCCTTAAGGGAATTTTTCCTCATGGAGGACTTTGATAATTTCCAGAAGTCACTGTAGGAGAGCAGAGTGAACTCTCAGAAAGAGCACCGCTAACATCTATGGACTCGGCCAGTAGCCCATAGAACAGTGATTATGGTAAAAGCCCCATGAAATTACATGGAGTTCTTTTGCAATGATTTGGGGAAGGAGGGCAGGAAGAAATCTGTTTTGTTGCAGCATCTTTCTTGTGACTAGACCATTAGCTGAGGTACTCAAAGCATTTCTTTGGCTCATTAAATAAAGTGGTTGTCCTTGAGCTACTACACCAAGGAATATTCAAACTTTAAGTTCTCATTTTACCATAAACTAGTTGTGTGACTTTGGGTAAGTCACTTTATCTCTCTGAGCCTCAGTTTCTACATTTGTAAAATTAAGGAGTTGTACTTGATGATCTCTTAAGAGCCCTTCTAGCATTAGAAATTCATGAATATAGTCATACTTTGTTCACGACATGCTCTTTAAAAATAAATAATAATAAATTTCAGTTTGATTTCTAATCATTGATTCCAATTCTAGAGAGGAATTGAGGTTGGTAATGAAACTAAAAACTGAAACAAAAATGTGGTCAAAGAGGAAAATTCATCTCCTATTTTAAAAGTTAAGGAATATTTAAAGGAATTGCATACTTCTTTTATAGGGGCTAAATTTTTTTGGTTTTCTCCATTAACCAAATAAATAGCCACCTCATTGTCATGGGGGATTGGATCTTGCCCTGAAATACCTACTTGTGATGAGTAGAAAAATAGCCTTTGTAAAAGGACTGAAGTTTATATGTGTCCAAGAAATATTATACCACTGTTCTGACAGGCAAGGAGAAATGAGCAATGAAACCCCAGCCAAGTAGTCCTCTTCTATGTAGAGAAGGGCTTGCTATTGTTGTATGGTAGATATTCCCAGACAGGCTTGGGGCATTCTTTACTTTCCAATGGCTTACAGAGACATTTATCCACATTGAAGGTAGAATATATCTTCTGCATCAGTCCCTGAACTTGACAACCACAAGTGGTCATGGAGATGAGAGATAAGGCCACAAACCCTAACTAACATGTTTCTTATGGTACCTGGAGTGCTTCTGAGATATACTGTCCTGTCAGGAAATGTTGATATGCCGGTGATAAGTGTCATATGGGCCTCAGCACACTTGTTTAAATACACCCCATTAGGTGTTTTCCCAGACCAATTGTAGATCAGATTACAAGGCAAGAATTGGGAAAGATCAGAATGACTTTCTGCTGGAGGATACCATCCTCAGTGAGATGGCCTATACAGAGCAAGTGTGCCATTTCCTCTCAGTCTTACCCAGAATATTCTCCTGGTATATGATTTGTGTGTATAAAAATGTCACTTTTGTCTCCACTTTACCTCTTTTTCCTGCCCTGTATTACACACAGCTGATAGATTTATCTTCCTAAAATATTGATTTGATTGATTTATTCCACTCTTCATAAACCTTCAATGGATCACCATAGCTTATCAAATGAGGTTCGAACTCCCCAGCAAAGCATCCAGGGCTCTTCGTCATTTCTTTACTTACTGTTCCAGCCTTACATTCTCCTTCTTTTTGTGAATCACCACTTCAATAAAACTGGGTTACTCAACATGCCTTTTATGTTCTACATGTATACCTGTTTCTGTGCCTTTTCCAATACTATTTTCTCTCTTTTCTTGCCACTCACATCAGTAAAATGCAGAGGATTAGTCAAGGTATAGATGAGTAGGGATAGCACCTGCATACTTAAACAGTTCACAGGCCACAGAGTCCTAGACATGCAAATTTAGCCTATCAGCCATAATACTTTTGGTATCCTCTTCCAAATTGGTATTATTTCCTCCACATCTTTGACTCCACAGCCCCTTAGAATGCCTTCAAGAATTTGAGTGAATGGGGGCAACTAGATGGATAAAGCACCAGCCCTGGAGTCAGGAGGACCTGAGTTCAAATCCGGTCTCAGACACATAACACTTAACTAGCTGTGTGACTCAGGCCAAGTCACTTAATCCCAATTGCCTCATATTTAAAAAAAGGAAAGAAAGAAAAAAAAAAGAATTTAAGTGAATAGCCCAAAGTCATTGTCTTCCATCTGTTTTTCTCCCAAACAGAACTCCCAAACATGACTTGACTTATAGCAATTTACCTCCCTTAAACCTGCCTACATAATCCTCAGGTGCATTAATGGTTATGATCTTTCAGATTTTATTATTCTGATAAAAATAATAATACCTTAATGCAGTTATAATACTTGTATTCAAATTATGGTTGTCAAAGTACTTTCAGATATATGATATTCATACATATTGTAGCTGCTTGTCAATTGCTTGGTCAAGAAGTATTTATTAAGTGATTACTGTGTGTCCAAAGGGCTAACAATACAAAGGGAGGCAAAAAGCAGAGCCTCTCTTCAAAGACCTTATATCCTAATGAAGAAGACAATGTGAAAATAACTAGTTTTGTATACTTCCTTTTCCTCTCTACTTATCTGAATTCTACCCATCCTTCGAAGTTCATTCATGTTTTGCCTCTTCCATTAAAACCATAAGGAATTGTTCATCCTCAGAAATCCTATAGCAGAGATGGTCAATGCCACTCACCATATCACCTTGCATTGTTAATTTTCCTTTTTATGTATATGTCTTATTGCCTTATCTGGACTGTAAGCTCTTTGAGGATATAGATAAGATGCGAATAGAAGGCTATATATAGCATTCTGCAGAATAGAGAGATAGCTAGCACAGTTCAGCTGCACATAGTAGGTGGCTGGGCTTGAACAAGTGAGTAGAAGGGGGAGGATTTTATATTTGAATCTGGAGGTGATATGGAGTTGCTAAAGTTTACTGAGTAGGGATGTGACATAGTCAAGCCTGAGCTTTAGGAAGATTACATTGACAGCTGACTGGAGGATGAACTAGAGTGGGGGAGGACTCACTGCAGGAAAACCAACAAGCAGGCTATTGTAATAGTCTAGGTGTGAGGTGATGGGGGCTTGCACCAAGGTGTTGGCAGTGTCAGAGGAGAGAAGCAAACGTAGTCAAGAGATATAAAGGTAAAAGTGGCAGGACTTGGCAATAGATTGGACATGGGGGACAAGAAAGAGTAGGGAATTGAGGATGGCACATAGATTGGGAGCCTTGGTGGATAGTGGTGCTCTCAACAATAATAGGGAAGTTAGAAAGAGGGGAGGGATTGGAAGGAAAGATAATGAGTTCACTTTTGAACTTGTTAAGTTTAAGCTGTCTAGGGAATATCCATTCTGAGATATCCTGTAAACAGTTGTAGATAGGAGATTGGAGGTCAGCAGAGAGATTAGGGCTGGCTAAGTAAATTTGAGAATCAGCAGCATAAAAATTAAAATTGAATCCAGGAAAAATGATGAGTATAGAGGGAGAAAAGAAGAAGACCTAGGACATGGCCCTGTGGAACACCCATGGTGAGCCAGAGTGACATGGATGAGGATCTGACAAAGGACACAGAGGAGGAGCGGGCTTCCTTCAAGTAACACTTAAAGTCCTACCTTCGATGAGAAACCTTTCACGGTCCCCCTTAATTATCTCTTGCCTTGCTTCTTTTGATTATCTTCCATTTATTCTGTAAATAGCTTATTTGTACATAGTTATTTGTATATTGTCCCCTCCTCCCCATTAAACTGAAACCTTTGAGAGCAGGGACTTTTTCTTTGTATCCCTGGCTCTCAGCACAGTACCTGACATATAGTAAGTGATTAATAGATGCTTGTTGATTAGACTTGACTTGGGTTCTTGTCATGACTTCTAATTATCTGTGCTATCCTGGGCAAGTTTCCTCTGCTCTCTGAGCTGCTCAGTGTCCTCACCTGTAAAGTGAGGAGGTTAAGTCTAGATCAGTAATTCACATTTATTGATTCTTGAATCCCTTGAGGGTTCCAGATGATAGTTAAGGGATTATTGCTAAAAATTATTTAATGGTACTTTAATCAGTAAATAGGGGCTGTTAGGTGACACAGGGCATAGAGCACTGAGCCTAGATAGGGCAGATGAATTAAAATGTGGCCTCAGACACATACTAGTTGTGTGACCCTGGGCAAGTCACTTAACTCTGTTTTCCTCAGATCCTTATCTGTAAAATGAGCTGGAGAAGGAAATGGCAAATCACTCCAGTATCTTTCCCAACAAAACTCCAAATGGGGTGACAAAGAGTTAAACAGGACTGAAACAACTGAACAACAATGATCCATAAATAATTGCAGAATATTATGAGTAGTATATTAAATTTTCCTGGGGGTTCACAATATATATTTTTTTGTTATTGTAAAACCAGGCACATGGAACAAATGATATTGGAAACCATTAGACTACATGAGTCTCAAGTATCTGACCAGTTTGAAGATACTATATTTCTAATAAAGAATTGTTCTTGTATTAGATAAAAATACTTCCCCTTGTTTTCCTCGTTCTTCTTAGTCTACCCAACCCTCACTTGGTTTTCCAGAGGTTCATACATTTTCAGTTTTTAGCCAGTCTATCTTGGTTGCAAGAGGCTCTTCTTTACCTTACATCTCCTTTTCTACCTGTGAAAAGTTATTAATGTTTAAAATCCAAGAGCTTCTGGTCAAGACCTCCTGCTGTTCTTGGCAACTTGTTATTTTCTTTTGTTTTTTGGCTTAATGGAAGGGGGAATAATATGACTCAAACACTACAATTCTCCTTTGCTTGGCAGACCAGAACTGAGCTTCTACTAACTCAACTAATTGTAGCTCTTGAGTGTTTTCATTGCTGGAAATAAGATTAATCCTTTCTAAAGAACCTAGCTGTCTGGCTTATCTCTAGGAGAAGTCACAGATGCATTAATGCTCCCAAACCCTAGTTAAGGGGTTATGTTAGTTATGCATCTATTCATTTTGCAAATCCAGATGAAGGTTAAATTCTTGAGTTTTCAGGAAGAACAATGGAGAAATATATTCCTTTTAACATAAGTCAATGGAAGAAAATCCCAATTTACCAGACAGATGATATGGAAATACATCTTTATTTTATAAAAGGAGGGTTCCTTTTATCAAGACAGCCCTTTCTTGTGACAGCTTTAAGACAAAACTTTGTTGACAAATCATCAGAAACACCTGGGGGTCAGAAGCAGCCACAGCTACTGGGAATTTAAAGCCACAGTGATTTCTTTTGACATTATTAGAGAATGTTGAGTTTTTTTTTTCTGAATGAGGATCATTTTTCCAAATTCTGGAAAATTCTCCAAATTAAGATTTTGATATGTATATTCAGTGAATAAAATATGACTTATTTAAAAAATAATTAAAACAGATTTTACTACAAGTTGACATGATCCCTTTTCTACTTCCTTGAAAAAGTGAAGCTTACTTAACAATAACAGCAACTACAAAATGAAGTGAGCTAAATTTTTAATTCATGTATATTTTCAAAGTATTTCATACTTTTGTATTAGTAGTAACATCAAATTTAGTAGTAGAAGCCTCAAACTTAAAGCAAGTTTATTATACCATTATAATTTTCTTTAAATAATTGTTTCAGACACACGCTCTATTATTTTTAAGAAAATATTTATCTGAAAACTAAAAATAAATATATTAATTTAAAAATTAAAAAAAATTATTCATGTCTTGTAATTTCTATCACCTTTATTTCCTTCCCACTGTATTCTTCCCTCCAAACTCAGAACCATTCTTTTTAACAGAGAATACAGAAAGAGAGAGAGAGAGAGAGAGAGAGAGAGAGAGAGAGAAACAGTTCAGCAAAATTAACCATTTAAACAAAATTAACATTTACCAAGTCTGGTGTTCTATGTATATTTGTTTTTCAAAAACTGAAATATTTCTCTTTTCCCATTCTGTTTTCTGCCTTCACTTTTCCATAATAATATGCTATATCATTGAATTTTGGCATTGATTCTTGAGTCCAAAATTCTATTGTGCTTGTGATATATCTATGAAATTATAATATGAATCAGTAGAAAATTTTAGTTCGATTTGTAAAAAATTTGATTTACAAGTTTTTCTCACAACAATAATCTAAAGTGTAAATTGACATATAGCTGGTTTAATTATAATAATACATGATAATTGGAATAGTTTCTTGATAATTCCAAGTGATGGATAATGATATTCAAAGCTGAAATTTAAAAATTAACTTTTTAAAAATAGTATTTTATTTTTTCTCCAATTACATATCAAGAAAAATTTTAGCATTCTTTTTTACAAAATTTGAGTTTGAAATTTTTCTCTCTCTTCTCCTTTCCTCCCTCCTCTGAAAATGGTAGGCAGTTTTATATACTAGATACGTAAGCTATCATGTAAAACATATTTCCACATTAGTCACAGTTGTAAAAGAAGAAACAGATCAAAAGGAAAATAAACCACAACAAAAAATAAAGTAATTGAAAAAAGTGTGCTTCAGTCTGCATTCAGAGTCCATCAGTTCTTTATCTGGATGTAGATAGTATTTTCTTTTGTGAGTCCTTTGTCTTGGATCATTGATTTGTTGAGAAGAGCTGAGTCATTTACAGTTAATCATGACACAATTCTGCTGATAGTGTGTACAATATTTTCATGGTTCTGCTCATTTCACTTTGCATCAGTTTGTACAAGTCTTTCCAGGTTTTTCTGAAATCTACCTGTTCATCATTTCTTATTGTACAATACTATCCCATATACTACAGCTTTTTCAGTCATTGTTCAATTGATGGGAATCCCCTCAATTTTCAATATTTTGCCACCATGAAAAAGGCTGCTATAAATATTTTTGCACATGTAAGTCCTTTTCCCTTTTTTATGATCTCTTTGGGATACAGCCCTAGTAGTGGTATTGTTGGATCAAAGGGTATGCATAGTTTGTTTGCCCTTTGGGCATAGTTCCAAATTGTTCTCCAGAATGACTGGATCAGTTCACAACTCTACCAACAGTACATTAGTGTCCCAATTTTTCCACATCCTCTCAAACATTTATCATTTTCCTTTTTTTTTGTAATATTAGCCAAGCTGATAGGTGTAAGGTGGTATTTCAAAGTTGTTTTAATTTGCATTTCTCTAATCGAAAGTGATGTATAGAACTTCTTCATAGGCCTACAGGTAACTTTGATTTCTTCATCTGAAAACTGCCTATTCATATCTGCTGATCATCAATCAATTGGGGAATGGTTTGTATTCTTATAAATTTGACTGAGTTCTCTAAATGTTTGAGAAATGGGGCCTTTGTCAGAGATACTTGCTATAAAGATGATTTCCCAGCTTTCTGTTTTCTTTCTAATCTTGCTTGCATTTGGTTTTGTTTGTACAAAAGCTTTTTAATTTAATATAATCAAAATTATCTATTTTACATTTCAAAATGTTCTCTATCTCTTGTTTGGTCATGAATTCTTCCCCTCCCCATAGATCTGACAAGTAGATTATTCCTTGGTCTTTTAATTTGCTTATGGTGTATATTCCTTTTTTATTCCCATTCACTTTTCTCCAAATGTCTGTCATTATCTAACTTTTCTAACATTCTATTTACTTCTTTAGTTTCTTTCTGGTTTATTTTTTTTTGTTGGATTTATCAAGTTCTGAGAGAAGATAGTTGAGGTCCCCTACCAGTATAATTTTGCTATTTCTTCCTCTAACTCAATTCTTTCTTGAAGAATTTGGATGCTATGCCACTTGGTGTATAATTGTTAATATTGATATGGCTTCATTGTCTATGGTACCTTTTAGCAAGATGTAGTTTCCTTCCTTATCTCTTTTGATTAGGTCAATTTTTGCTTTCACTTTGTCTGAGATCAGGATTTCCACCTCTGTTTTTTTTTAACTTCAGTCAATGCATAATAGATTCTGCACCAGCCCCTTACCTTTACTCTGTCTGTCTCTCTGCTTCAAGTTTGTTTCTTGTAAACATGTTGTAGGATTCTTGTTTTTGACTCACTCTTTTTTGGGAGAGTTCATCCCATTCACATTTGCAGTTATGATTACCACATGTGTATTTCCCTCCATCTTATTCTCCCTCCTGTTTGTCCTCTCTCTCTCCTTTCACCCTTTCCCTCCTCACCTGTATTTTCCTTCTATCTATCACCTCCCCTGATCTGCCCTCTCTTCAGTCAGTCCCCACCACCCTCACTTTACTTAATCTTTTCCTCTCCTACTTCTCTGTCTGGTAAGATAGATTTCTATACTCAACTGATTGTGTATATTATTCCCTTCTTGAACCAATCCTGATGAGATTAAGGTTTAAGCAATGCTCAATTCCCTCCATTGTTGCCCTCCATTGAAATAGGTCTTTCTCACCTGTTCATGTGACATAATTTACCCCATTTTACCTCTCCTTTCTTTCTACACCTTTTGCACTCCTACTCCTCTTTCTCAACCCTTAATTTTTTATGTCATTTCCTCAAATTCACCTTTGGTCTGTACCCTCTGTCTATGTATATTCCTTCTAGCTGTATTCTTAGTGATACATTTTTTTTTAATTGCAAATGTCTTCTTCCTACATAGGAATGTAAACAGTTTAGCTGTATTGAATCTCTTATGTTTTCTTTTTCCTTTTTCCTTTTTACCTGTTTATGCTTCTCTTGGGACTTGATATTTGAAGTCAAATTTATGGTTTAAGTTCTGGTCTTCTCTATATGAAGGCTTGAAATCCTTTTATTTCATTGAATGACCATTTTTTTGTCCCTTGATGTATTATGCTTCATTTTGCTGGGTACATAGTTCTTGGTTGTAGTCCTAGCTCCTTTGCCCTCCAGAATATCATGTTCCACACCTTCCAATCCTTTGAAGTTGCAGCTGTCAAGTCTTGTAATACTGATTGTGACTCCCTAATATTGGAATTATTTCTTTGTTTCCACTTTTAGTATTTTTTTTCCTTGATCTGATAGTTCTGAAATTTGACTGTAATGTTCTTTGGAGTTTTTATTTTGGGATCTCTTTCCTGAGGTGATCAGTGGATTCTTTTGATGCCTGTTTTGCCCTCTGGTTCTAGGACATCAGGGCAGTTTTCCTTGATAATTTCTTGAAAGATACTGTCCAGGTCCTCCTTTTGATTATGACTTTCAGGGAGTTCGATGATTCTGATATTATCTCTTCTGGGTCAATTTTCTAGGTCAGTTGTTTTTCCTATGAAGTATTTTATATTTTCTTCCTTTTTTTAAATTCTTTTGAATTTGTTTGATTGATTCTTGATGTCTCATAGAGTCATTAGCTTTCACTTGCCTAATTCTCACTTTTAAGGTGTTGTTTTCCTTGGTTAGCTTTCACATTTTTTCTTCCATTTGGCCAGTTACACCCTTTAAGGAGTTCTTTTCTTCATTGGATTTTTGTGTCTCCTTTTCCATTTGGCCAATTCTACTTTTTAAACAATTTTCCAGCTGTTGACTCTTTTTTCATAATTCTCTTGCATCACTCTTATTCTTTTTTCAAGTTCTCTTCTACCTCTCTTATATGATGTTTAAGCTCCTTTTTGAGATCTTCCATGAGTTCTTTCTGGGCTTGAGACCACTTCCCATTTTTCTTTGAGATTTTGCCCACAGGTATTTTGACATTGCTGTTCTCTTCTGAGTTTGTGTCTTGGTCTTCCTTGTCACCATAATAACTTTCTAGGGTCAGATTTTATATGTATATATTTTTTGTTGTTGTTTGCTCATCTTCTTTTTTCCTTTTTCCTTTCTTTTAAATTTGAGCTCAGCTCCCAGGGTAGAGGAGGTGCTGTCTCAGGCTTCTTGTGCCAGTGGCTGCAGGCCCTAATTGTTTACCTGGTGCTGCATTGATGTTGCCCTGAGGCACCGGGGGAACCTTCCTGTCTGGTGCTGCTCTGAGAGAGGTGTGGGTGGTAACTGGCATTGCTAGAGGCAATAGGGGTCTAGCAGCTTACCTGGTGCTGAGCAGGGGTCCTAGTGGTGATATCTGGTGTTTGCTGAGGTTGGTGGGGTGTTGCTGCATTTCCCCTGATTTATTCTGAAGCAGGCAGAGTTCTGGCTGCTGAAGAATGCCTGTCTGAGTGGAGTTATGCTGAAGTACATGGTCACTTTCAGATCTGGAATCTGCTGGTTCCTCTATGCTTAGGCATGTGGGAGATCCTGGTGTAGGTATTTGCCTGCTTCACCACACTGGAGCTCAGAATCTCTTGCTGGTTTGCTGAGGTGGAACTTGCTACTGGCTTCCCAGTGATGCTTCTCATCCTGGTCTTCACTCTCCTTTCATCTGAGTGAGAAGGACCTTTCTTGCCAATCCTCCAAGTGTTTTAGGCTAAAGCCACTACGAGATTGTTTTGTTCCATGTTTTTGCTGGTTCTGCTGTTCCAGGATTTGTTCTGGGATGCTATTTTATTGTTGTTTGGAGGTGATTATAAGAAAGTTATAGCAATTCACTACTTACTCCACAATCTTGGCTCCCAGAAACAGAATTGAAAATTTACTTTATAAGAAGCAACAGGCACTTCAATTTCCATCAGAAATGGATCTCAGAAGTGTTTTGAAATTAAAGTGAAGATCTGCTGTTTTAAACAGTGTAAGTGATTTGAAAAATATCTGGGGCAAGAAAGCAATTTTCAGAAAAAGAGAAAACTAGTTAGACATTTTCAGGAGTTTAGTTTCTTGGAAACCATAATAGAATATGAAGGAACATTATATAAGCTTTAAAAATGTCATGCAGAGACATTATAGCTATATGAACTTTTTAAAAAAGACTAGGACTTAGAAACAACAGTGTTATAAATGATATGTTATAAAATGATATGCTCATGAATTTTAGAAGGAAGTAGAAAGCACCTCAGAGATCACCTAGTCTAGGTAACCCCAACAAGGAGGTGGGCATTTACTAGTGATGATAATAGCATCTATTTACATAGTATTGAGCATCACTGGGCTATCTTTAAGAGGACTACCCTATCATGGCTGAGGCAAAAATGATAGGAAACAGCCATAGAATACTTGTACATTCTCTAAATGGGGTGGCGGATGGGGGCGACAACACTTTCCCTCCCCTAATTACACTTCACACAGTTCAAGAAACAGGTTCATCAAACCTTCCTCTTTCTTTAGCATCAGGAAGACCACCCTGCCAATGCTTAGAGGACTGGCTCGTGGATCAGTCTCCTAGTTACACAAGCTATTAAGTTACAGAGCCAGGATTCAAACCCATTCCACTGAATAAAAAAATCCAATATTCTTTGGAAGGAACTTCAAAAGCTTTCTAGATGAAAGCAAGAATCCTCTTTATGACATTACTGACAAGTGATTTAATAAGATCTCAAGGGAGGGCAAACCCCTCAGCTCTGAGGACAGGAACAGCCCTTTCAAGTTTGAGATTGGTCTGTTACAAAATTTTTCCTTATATCAAGCTGGAATCTACCTTCCTTAAATTTCCATCCATTGTTTCAAGTTCTACTTTGTGGGGTGAGTCTGGACGAGGGACATCCCTCTTCCTAAATTTTCTGCATTTGCTTCTACCTTGTCTCTCCTTGTTTTTCACTTTGAAGTAACAAATGAAGTATTCTTTTTCCTTCTCTCTCTCCCACCAGAATAGATCTCTTTTCCTCCTTTAAATTCTTTTATACACTCTTATATGTATTACATTTTCGTATGTCATCTTATTCCTTCTGACTAATTTGACAGCTACTCGAAGGCAAGGATATATATTTCTATT
The DNA here is from genome assembly GCF_900497805.2 of Vombatus ursinus. Lineage (NCBI taxonomy): Eukaryota > Metazoa > Chordata > Mammalia > Diprotodontia > Vombatidae > Vombatus > Vombatus ursinus. The sequence goes on from NW_020954630.1 coordinate 4,864,777, forward strand.
GTATTCCTTTCAGCACACATAGATAATTAACATTTGTTTAATTGAGTTAACTCAAAGTCTATGTCTTCTTCCGTGTGACCATCTTTCAGGTACTTGAAAATAGCTATTGTGTTTCTCTTTAAGTCTCCTCTTCTTTAGGCTAAACGTTCTCATTTCTTTTATCCATTCTTAACATTGGGACTAAAGCAGTATAGTGCAAAGAATAATGAATTTTGAAAATTCAAGCACCAGCCATCACTTAGTAGTATTGTGATCTCGTGGTAAGCTACTCAACTTTTCTAAGCCTCAGTTTCCTCATCTGTAAAATGAGGAGATTGGACTAGATGATCTCTGAGGTCCCTTCTAGTTCTAGATATATTTTCTTTAATCCTCTAAGATTCCTTCAAATTCCAAATCTATAATCCTGTAGTGTAATAATTGTCCTGGTTTTCACATCCTTGGCCATTGTGGACATTATTTTGTAGGCCTTCTAGCTTATCTGTGGTCTTGTTCATCTGTGGTTCCCAGAACTAAACATAGAGGATACAGCTGTGCCCCGAAGAGTGAACTGTGGAGCATCCAAAAAACTTAGTGAGATTGAGCCAGAGAAAATCACTTCAGTCTGGAGGGTTCCCTACCTCTATAGCATCTGGTTTTGTCAAATTTGCTATCTGATTTATGAGGCATAAGCTATTACAAAACAGGTTAATGACATGAGTATTTATCATTTTCCTGTTTAACAATCACTTTGATTGAATAATATCGCTGTTGCTGAGACTTGTTGCTAGCACCTCAATATACATGATTAACTATTTCTGGCACATTTTATTGGATTAATAGGGCCTTGCAGGGACTATCCAAAAGGTTTGGTCCTGAAAAGCTTTCACCAGCCTGCTTCATATGCAGAGCTTAAAGTGAGGAAGGATGTTTGCTTACTTCCTCTTTGAAGTCATTCTACATATTTTTTTCCCTTCCTTCTATATAGACATGAGTGCAGAAAATGTGAGATATAAATAGCCAAATTTATGAAGCAGAGAAATTGAATTAATTCTTTGCATTATCTAATACCTTTAAATAGTTACTTCCTCATACTTCAACTTAGTTATACTAATCAACAAATGAATACTTATGCAAGTAACTTTTCAAGAACAAATTCATTTCATGAAGCATGTGCTTTTTACAGCAAACACATGATTTGCTTAAGTATAAACACATACCAGTCTTACTTGTTAACTGCCAAATGATGTGGAAATCTGGGGGAAATAATCTATTGGCATTCTGCGAGAGGGATAAATAGGCTGGAAAATAATGAATATCTTTCTTAGCTCCATCCTGCTTCTTATACTTATTGAGCCATTGACCCATCTCCTTTATGAGAATCTATAACTGAAAGTGAGTATAAGATCCAAATAGACCAAGTACCATATCATAAGTATGTGCTTCAAGATAACCTACCACATTGGGAATGCTCAGTAAATGTTAAGTTAATGAAGAGATGGAGGCTAATATGGGAGACCATAGACTCAAAACTAGAAGGGTCCTAAATGCCCATATAAATGTTGTTATTTTGGAGATGGGAAGCTGAGGCCCAGAAAAAGTTGTGTCTTGCCTAATGTCACATTGTTGGTGATAGCAGACCTGAAATATAACCTTGATCTCCCATCACAGTCAAATGACCTTCCTTCAGTATATCACTTCCACACACAGCTGATTACAAATCCTTATTTTTTATATATACCTTTCTGCTTTTCAAAGTATTTTCACTTACGTTGTCTCAAAATGTTGGAGAATCCTTACAAACACAAGCAAGATAATGTTACTGATAAATCCAATAGGAGATGAAGGTAAGAGGACTTTCCCCCTCCCCCACTCCCCTCTCTAACAATGTCTTGTCATCCTGGGTTCCAAGAATCCTTCTGCATTTTCTGTGCTTAAAGTTTCCTCTGAGCATATGTGCTTATGAACTCATTCCAAGCTCCATTCTATAGCAATGAAATGAACATTATAGAAATACAGTCTCCAGTTCTACTGATTTTTGCATTTGCATAGCTGGATTAGGAAAGAGGCCAATATGCAAAAGTGTGGTGTCCTGATCATATTTGTGCTGTTTATTTCTTTATTTCATGGATTCTCAGTGGACTTTCTTAAAAAAAAATTAGGACATCTTAATATAGTTCTTTTATTTGTGGAAAAATCCAACCTATATATTGATCTATGTAATATCTTGACCTTTGGGCCACAATTAGCATTGATAAAGAAAGATATAAGTTTTATGTCCTACTCAGGGTTCAGAGCCAAAACTAGGAATAAACAGCCAATTAAGGCACTCTATGGGATATTTTTTTTTAAATGAACTCTTTATAAATGCATATCTTTTCAAAGCCAGAAAAAGTCACTTTCCAACATACTTAGGTATTTGTTTTGTGATAGTTGCAAATGCTCATAATGAAATAACAATTTTGAAACGTTGCCCATGGCACACAAATTCCAAATCCTATTGTTATCACCCATGTGCTCCTGGTTTGGGTGGCCTTGGGAAAGGGGTATTTGGATGATTCCTATCATTTACAAATCCTTAGATTTTGGACATCTTTCTCTTGCTTCCAAGATCAGCTCAAGTACCTTCCTTGACATCCCCAAGTGAAAGTGTTCTTATCTCTCTCCTTAAATTTCCTAAGAACTTTTTTTCTAGATTTCTCTTTTGCTCCTTATATTGTGTTTTATTTGTATGAGAATATGTTCCTTTTCTTTTCCATCACTGGGCAGAACCAAGATGGTGGAGTAAAAGCAGTGACTTCTTTGAGCTCTCCCCCAAACCCCTCCAAATACCTGTAAAAAATGTCTCTAAACAAATTCTAGAGTGACTGAACCCACAAAAAGACAGAGTGAAATGAATTTCCAGCCCAAGACAATCTGGATGGTTGATTAGAAAGGTCTATCACACCAAGCTAGGAGAGAAATGCAATTCAGCATGGGTGCACAGGCAAAAACTAGGCCTCAGCAAACTTGGAGCATGCCTCAGGGGACTGAATCATGGGTGGCTGGGGTGGTTTCCAGACTTCTCAACCCACAAATGCCAAAGACAACTTAGAAGGTTGGTAGGAAAAGTCTGTGACCCCGATGAGAGAGGAGCTTGGTCCCAGCCCCAGTCCTGGTGCAGCCCTGGGATGGTGGCTGCTTCTGGAGCTTCTGAACCACAGATTGAGGGGGAATCCAGTGGCTGATCAGAGGGGGATTGCAGGAATCTCTTTGCTGGTGCTGGGGCAGGATTCTCTTGCTTTGCCTGTGCTTGGATCTGGATCACAGTTCTGGGTGACATTCCTGGGACAAGCAGGAGTGCTGGCATGGTGGAGCTCATAGTGGTGGTGGAGAGGAAATCCTCCCCACAGTTCCAAGGCAGAAAAGAGTGCTTGTGGTCACTCATAGACCAGAGCACAGGCCAGGAAAGGAATAAACACCTTGCCCTTGATCATACCACCTTGGAGAAACTGAAAACTTAGAGGTTCCTAGAAATATCTCTGAAAACAGCTGTACAAAACCCCTGAAGCTTGGGACAGTACATTTTCCACACTGGAAGCAGACCCCTACCTTAACAAAGAGTTTAAAACTCAAATAATTGGCTGGGATCATGAGCAAACTGCACCAAAAAGTCAGGCCATAGAATCTTTCTTTGGTGACAAAGAAGATCAAAACATACAACCAGAAGAAGACAACAAAGTCAAGGCTCCTACATCCAAAGCCTCCAGGAAAAACATGAATTTGTCCCAGGCCATGGAAGAGCTCAAAAAGGATTTTGAGAAACAAGTAAGAGAAGTAGAGGAAAAACTGGGAAGAAAAATGAGAGTGATGCAAGAAAATCATGAAAAACTAGTCAACAACTTACTAAAGGAGACCCCCCAAAAATACTGAAGAAAATAATACCTTAAAAAACAGACTAATTCAAATGGCAGAAGAGGTCCAAAAAGCCAATGAGGAAAAGAATGCCTTAAAAGGCAGAATGGATCATATGGAAAAGGAAGTCCAAAAGCTCACTGAAGAAAATACTTCCTTAAAAATTAGAGTGGAGGAGAGGTCAGGCAAACAAAGGCAAAACAGGTGGAGAACCTTAACTTCTAAGGGAAAATTCATGGGAAAAGATGGAGAAGTATTTGGACATATCTCCTCATAGGATTATGAAAAGAGTCATTCAGTACTCATGAAGAATAGAGAAAGAGAAGGGAAGATGACTCACTTGCATGAATATACAGAGGAAATATGTGAGCCCTCCTGGATAAGAATATGCAAAGACCAGTAGTTTTGAAGACTGGGACAGAGGGCCATCAGGAAAGACAGGAGGGGGTCAGTGGGCATCAGTCTTGGTCTGTGGGGTCCTGTCTCTCTCTGCCCAGCTCCTAGAATGGCTGCAATCAGAAACTCCACTGGCAGCTGGAGCCACTTGCAGCTGCCTTGGGGGAAGGGGAAATGAGCCAGAAAAGCTGTGGTGGGGAGGGATGCTGACTGCATAGAGTTGAGTAGGATATCTGGTGAGCACCATAGAAGGGAGAAGCATCATCATGGCAAGGGGGACTCTGTGATTCAAATAAAGAGATATGAGAACACACCTCTAACCTACAACTTTGTGGATATAACAGGTACATAGATGGTACAGATAGCACATGATTTAAGACTTTTTCAATGTATCCATCAATTATGATGAATTATGTTTTCTTCTTAAAAAATACTATTGGTTATTTCAGGTGGTTCTCTGAGAAGGGGAAGGGAAGGGATATGCAAGATAACTATGGTGATATAAAATACACAAAATAATGAACGAGTATTATATCAAAAAGAGAAAGTATAACCTATATCATTAAAAATAAATAAGCAACATGGAAAAAAGATTAAGAAAAGATAATTAGACAATTGTTGGACAAACTGAAAAAATACCATACAAAAGAGCTTAGATATAATATTTCAAGAAATCAACTATGAAAACTTTCTAGACCTCTTAGAACCAGAGAACAAAGAGGAAATGGAAAGAATCCGCATATCAACCCCAGAAAGGACCCCCAAAATGAAGACTCCCAGTGACATTACAGCCAAACCCCCGAGTTTATAGGTTAAAAAAATAAATATTCCCAGCACCCTGAAAAGAAAAGATTCAAGTACCAATTCAAGTACCAAAGAGCCACAGTCAAGAGTACACAGGATTTCAACCCATTCCACTAGAGGAGCAGAGAGCTTGAAATGTAATATTCCAGAATGCAAAGAATATAAGCTTATAAACAAAATACCTCACCCAGCCAAATAGTATAATCTCACAGGGGAAAACATGTTTTTTTTTTTACTATAATGGAAGACTTCTAAACATTCCTGATGAAAAGTCTAGAACTGCATAGAAGCTTCAAAGTAGAAATACAACATTCAACAGAAGGTAACCCAAGCTCCCAGATTTGTTTAAATCTGCTTCTGGGGCTAGAGTTCCATTAACGAGCCATTATCAAGCATCATCAGGCCAAGATAAAGATGGAAGGTGGACCCCAACAGAGGGAAATGGGTAGATTCTGCTGATCCCAAGGGCTTTCTCCTTAGTGGATGGGAGACCTCAACCTAAGTATAGACTATGGGGAGATAGATAGGACCATTGGAGAGGAAAGAAGAGGTGTCTTGCCTTTTATGAGTCCAACCAATAAACATTATCAAGTGTCTGCTGTGTATATGCCAGGCACTGTGATCAAGAACAAATTTTTTGTACTTTGTGTTTTTCACTAGGTAAAATTGAAGTCTGTCCTATATTTGTCATGTTATTATCCTGATTGCTCACATGCAAGTTTAAGGTCCATTGCCCTTTCTTTGTGGAGATTTAAAAGCCAAACTCTGACGTCCCCTGGGGTTTGGTGGCAAAATCCATTCTAGGAGGCAGAACTGCATTCTGGAAAGTACTCTGGCTGCTCTGGAGTTAGAAGACCTGGGTTCCAATGCTGCCTCTGATGCTTAGTACCTGTGTGACCCTGAGCTTAACCTTGTTGGACCTCAGTTTCTTCTCACCTGGCTAGGAAGAGATCAATGAGGTCACCAGAGTGTCTAGGAATGATGTTTCTTCCATTCCTTGATGCAGGTCTTATAGCAACAGCTGCTTGCCTTATGTGTCTTCTTATGCATCCTATGCTGCAGTCCGCATTTATATTTCTCTTTCCCTTGGTCTGGCTCTGCCTGTCTCTGTCTCTGCATCTCTATGTCCGTCTTTGTTTTGTTCTCTGTTTCTCAATAAATACAGTATATATGCCTGTGTTCACCTAAAAAAATTAGAATGGAAAATACTTCCTTAAAAATTAGAATAGAGCAATTGGAAGCTAGTGACTTTATGAGAAATCATGACATTGTAAAACAAAACCAAAAGAATGAAAAAATAGGAGACAATGTGAAATATCTCATTGGAAAAACAACTGACCTGGAAAATAGATCCAAGAGACATAATTTAAAAATTATTGAACTATCTGAAAGCCTAGACATCATCTTTCAAGAAATTATCAAGGAAAACTGCCCTGATATTTTAGAACCAGAGAGTAAAATAGAAACTGAAAGAATCCACTGATCACCTCCTGAAAGAGATCCCCAAAGCAAAACTCCTAGGAATATTGTAGCCAAATTCCAGAGTTCCCAGATCAAGGAGAAAATGTTGTAAGCAACCAGGAAGAAACAATTCAAGTATTGTGGAAATACAATTAGGATAACAGAGGATTTAGGAGCTTCTACATTAAGGGACCAGAGGGCTTGGAATATGATATTCCAGAGGGTAAAGGAGATAGGATTACAGCCAAGAATCCCTACCCATCAAAACTGAGCATAATCCTTCAAGGGAAAAAATGGCCATTCAGTGAAATAGAGGACTTTCAAGCATTTTTTGATGAAAAGACCGGAGCTGAATAGAAAATTCAACTTTCAAATTCAAGACTCAAGAGAAGCATGAAGAGGTAAACAGGAAAGAGAGCTCATAAGGGACTTATTAAAGTTGAACTGTTTATATTCCTGCATGGAAAGATGATATTTGTAACTCACGAGACCTTTGTCAGTATTAGGGCAGTTGGAGGGGAAAAAATTATATGTATAGATCAATTGATAGATAGAGGGCATGGGGTGAGTTGAAGATGAATGAGTGATATGCAGAGAATAAAATTAATGGGTGTGAGAGGGTTATAGTGGGAGAAGAAGAAAGGGAGAGGTAGAATGGGGTAAATTATCTCACATGAAACAGACAAGAAAAAGCCTTTTCTTTTCCATCACAATGTGAGTTCCTTGAGAATAGGATCTATGTCACATCCCAACACCTACCAGAGTATCTTGAGCAAAATTGTTTCTTAAGTTATTGAATTACATTTACTTAAAGTGAATTGAGCCAGAAAAAAAAAGGCTCTTCCAAGACTTTGTCTATGCCCAGCATGGGTGGAGAACCTGTGTCCTTGGGGCCACATGATGTGACCCTCTAGGTCCTCAAGTGTGGCCCTTTGATTGAATCCTAGGATGGCAAATACTGCCCAAAACCAATTCTCTTCCTCAGAGGTGAGAACCAGAACTGTCATTTTTCAGAATATCATCATTTGTGGCTTTATGCTCAGAAGGGTTGCATCTTTCCTACTATGGAAAGGCATTGGCCTAAAATCCATCTTTAGCCTCACAGCCTCCAAACAAGATTGATCTTTGTCAGGATAATAGTGGTGGCTCCTCACCTTCATTATGCCACATCTCTGGAGGATTTTTCTTGAAGTTTCAGGACTAATAATTTCATAATGGTCATTGGGTGCTGGAGGACACAGGATGAAGAAGGAAGTCCAGAAAGGTAAGATGGTAAAGAAAGGTCTTTTTCTGTATCCAGGACATCACATTTTGAATGCCTTTCTGGACAAAAGGGGAGGAATCCATTTGCTACACTCTTGAGTAACTATGTAGCTTAGTTAAGGAAAAAGAAATTCTGGGAAGATTCCAATTTACTTGGATCTTTAAGTACAAAATTCCTTGTCTCTGGTCCAAAATTTCTTTTGGGTGCAATCATAGAATCAAAAACAGGGAATGAGCATGAATGGTCATCTAATCCCCTACCTAAATGCTGCATTACATCTAACTAGGTATCAATCAATGAGCATGTAGTAAGTTTCCACTCTTTGACAGGCACTGTGCTAGGGATACAAAAACAAAAATTAAATGATCGCTGCCTTCAAGGAGCTTACATCCCTACCAGAAGGTAGCTATTCCCCCTTTAGAAATAAAAAAATTCAGCCAAAGAAAATATTCTATTACTTCTCTTAGTTGTTTATTCTAAAGCCTGATAATTATTGTCATCGGGAAATCCATCCCAAATACCACTACATGTCAATGCCCTTTTGCCTTGTGCTCACTAGAAGCAAAGAATAATCATATGCCCATTAATCATATACCATCTTTGGAGTCAGAGGCCCTAGGGTCAGAGTCTTACTCTGGTACTTACTGACTGTGTGACCTTGCAAGAGTTACTAAATCTCTCTGAGCCTCAGTTCACTAATCTATAAAATGAAAGAATTGGACTAGATTATCCCTAAGGTCCATTCTATCTCCAAATCCTATGATTCTTTGTATCTGAAGCCTGACATTAAACACATCCCCCCTCATACTTGCATCTTCTTTACCTCATGAGGCTTATCTTTCATAGGGAAAATTTTCTCCATCACTATGGTCTTTTTGAAGATAGAAAATAGGTTCCAAGAATACAAGACATTCTTCAATTGATAAATTATCAAAGGTTATAAACAAGTAGTTTTCAGATAAAGAAATCAAAGCTATCTATAGGCATATAAGGAAGTTCTCTAAATCACTTTTGTTTAGAGAAATGCAAAATAAAACAACTCTGAGGTACCACCTCACACCAACAGATTGTTGGCTAATATGACAGAAAAAATGAAAATTATAAATATTGGAAAGGCTATGGGAAAATTGGGACACTAATGCACTGTTGGTGGAGTTGTGAACTGATCCAACCATTCTGGAGAGCAATTGGGAACTATGCCCAAAGGGGAACCAAACTGTGCATACCCTTTGATCCAGCAATACCACCACTAGGTCTATGTCCCAAAGAGATCATAAAAAGGGGGAAAGAACCCACATGTACACAAATATTTATAACAGCTCTTTTTGTGGTGGTAAAGAATTGTAAACTGAGGCAATGCCCATCAGTTGTGGAATGGCTGAAAAAAACTGTGGTATATGAATGTAATGGAATGCTATTGTGCATTAAGAAATGATGAGCAGGCAGATTTCAGAAAAACCTGTACAAACTGATGCAAAGTGAAAGAGCAGAACCAGAATAACATTGTACACAGTATCAGCAACATTCTGTGATGATCAACTACAAATGACTCAGCTCTTCTCAGCAACACAAGGATCCAAGACAAATACAATGGACTCAGGAAGGAAAATGCTATCCACATCCTGATAAAGAACCGATGGACTCAATGCAGATTGAATCATACTTTTTTCGCTTACTTTATTCTATCTTGTGTTTTTTTTTTCCTTTTGTTCTGTTTCTTCTTTCAGAACAGTGACTACTATGGAAATATGTTTTACATGATAGCACATGTATAAAGTATATCAAACTGCTTACCATTTTCAAAAGAGGGGAGGAGGGAGGAGAAAATTTGGAACTCAAAATCTTGTAAAATGAAATGCTATAAATTGTCTTAACATATAATTGGGGGAAATGCTATTAATAATAATTTAAAGAGAAAACAGTTTCCATAAATTTTACAACTATTTTTCTTTGAAGCTCTCTTCTTAGCTTTCTCCAGGTTCTCTCTGTAGCTCATTCAATGGCATTGCCTCAAACTTGATACAGTGTTCTAATAGAGGCATGCTTTTTGGATCCAAAGAGTGAATGCAGGAACAATCTGGAGACAGAAACATGAAGGTCAAGCTCTTTCTTAATCAGAAATCAGAACCTTGAATTGAACTTCTTGTTGGTTGAACAAGCAGCTAGAGCAGGGAAGAGGAGAAAGTGGAGTGGTGACCTCGGTGTCTTTCTCCATTCAGTGAGTGGACTTGCCTGCTGCAAAGCAGCTGTAGTCTTGATTCAAATCAAAGAATTTGAAAAGGCCATTGGTGCTTGATTACTGTTTTGGTTTTAGAAGAAGCCTTACTACTTACCTCACAGAGTAACACCTCTTCAGTTATAAAGATCAAACGAGGTTAATACATGAGAAGGCACTTTGTAACCTTAAAGTGCTATCTAAGTGTAATACGGCAGCAGCAGCAGGATTATTACATCATGAATGTAGACCTGGAAGGAATCTTAGGGTTCATTTAGCCCATCCTCATTCCTCGTCATAAAGCCCAGAGAGGCTAAAGGACTTGCTTGAGATCATATTATTTATTAAGTGAGAGGGCTGAAATTTTGAACCGAGGTCATCTGACTCCAAATCCATCTTTCTCTTTGCCATGCCTAATTGCCTCCCATTGGTTGTATAGTAATAATTCCTCTCTTTCCTTTGGGAAAATCATAGGCCTCAAATGTGTTTGTTTGTTCATTTGTTTTAATATGCATAAATCAACACCAAGAATAACAGAGAATTTTATAAGTTTTTGCTTTGACTAGGCACTCTGTAGAATATAGTTTGTTTTTGTTTTCAGGTGGGGAGGGAGAGGGGAAGGAAAGAAAAGCAGAGAGCTAATCCGTAAGCGCCTTGAGTATGGGACTTCTGATATAGTTCATTTGTTTACCTCTCTTTACCCTGCTCAGTATTGAGCCCAAAGCCTTTGATCAATGAATATTTATTGCAATATTAATTGACTGGGACTTGGGTTAGAGAAAGAGTAACTTACCTAAAATAAGTACCATTAAAGTCAAATTGTATGGGATTTTTTTTTTATTAAAAAGTCACAGAATGTTACAAAAAATGAGCATGTATTTTCTTTTGTTGGCTATTCATAGCTGGAGGTTTTTGAATGTCATATATATGTATATATATAGCTTTAGACTTTTTAGTTTTGCCATATTAATCACTTCAGTTTTATTCATTAATTAGGAAGAAAACTATCAAGGAAAAAGTAGAAGTAATAAAGAGTTTTTCTCATATTGTGTTCATTAAAGATAAAGAGAACTTCTCATTCTGTCAATGTAGCTAAAGTACGACTTCATTATACAATATAACCAGCCATCAAGCATCACCTGTGTCCTGGTCCTTAACAGCAATTATGGGTCTTAAAGGTGTTAGAAAAAAATCAGTCAGATGATAAAGCAATAAGATTTCATTAGTTAACTCAAATGAAGAGAAGTTCAAAGCCTGAAATTAAACTCTTGGGATGAGACCATAGGCTAGAAGGAGCTTCAAAGGATAGCTCCAACTATGCAATCAGAGGGTTTTGTGGGGTGTTTTTCAGACCACAGGAGGAGAAAAGGGAAAGTAGAGAGGGTCAGAATTGTCTTTTACAGAGACCAACCTAATATTTGGCATAGCCAGTGCTAATATGTTCCACCTGGATCACAGTTTATGAGCTGGACGAGACCTGCAATCTTATCGATCCTATACTCTAATCTTATTTTATATATGAGAACACTGGGAGCCTCAGAGATGTTAAATTAATGGCTCAAGGTGGCATGGTTAGGAAGGGACAAAGCTGCATTTGGCCCCAGGTCCTCTTCTTCCAGATTCAGCACCTTTTCCACTTCACCACCATGTTTACCTCCTAGCTGTTCCTAGCATTCAGCATACCTTGATGTCAATCACTTTCACATTAGGACAGTGCTTCAAGGCAGACAAACCTTCTCTTGGTAGGAGAATGGATTCTTGCTTGGGTGTGTCTGTTGATTTTCTGTCTATGATGTCAGGCCAGAGGATAGACTGACTCAACTAATACATGCACGAGGTATGGAACTTTATAGAAAAAAGAAAGGGTAGAAGATAAGAGAGGCATGTCAAGTGTCCAGAGCAGAAGCAGCTGGTTTAAATTAGTGGCCCATGGGCCCCTGGACTCTAAGTCTCTGAGGGCTATTCCAGTGGGTTAAATGAAAACAATTAAGATAACAATCTAAGTGCCAAATCAGGCCTATTTTTTAACACTTCTTTTTAAAACACCCCCTGAAAACTTTCTCTTTGTTGAATGAAGGATACTCAAAGTAACCTTTAGACAAACTCAAAATGTTAGAGAAAGGACCTACTGGGTCAACTAATCCAATCCCCTCTCTTTTTACATTCATCCTCCTGTTAATTACCTTACATAATTAATAAGCATGAAAGGGAGGGAAGAAAAAAAGAAGTCACCTTGCCAACCCGACATAAATGTCTGACCCTTCACATTTCCTTTCTCCTTCATTGCTTAGTTTGGTCCTCAATGCCCCCAAGCAAATGAAGTAACAGCAAGAGGAAGTTAAAGTGGTTCATGGTTGAAGAGTTCACAGTTTGTGAATTTCCTAGCCACGGAACCCCATTAGCAAGTTTTGAAGCATCGCCTTTGGGGAGAGCAAGCAGAATTTTGCTGATTTTTTCCCCCTTGGTACCATTGATTTGTTGTCTGATTTAAATCCAGAATTCAATATGCAGGTGTGTAGGTGCAGTATAAATAAAATGGCATCTCCCTTCTGAGCCAAGGGCCTTCATCTTAGGAACTGATATAATTTATGAGGAGCACGGCAAGAGCATAAATACCACCGGTGCTTTACTGCCAGCCAGTATGGAATTGGTCAGAAAGATGAGCCAGAGGTGGGAGGGGGGACAAAATGGAGGAAAGGGGATAGGAAGAAATGGGACAAAAGGATCTGAACCTTGAGAGGGCAATTCCAGAGCAGCTCTAGTAATTGCTCCCAGTTACCCTCTGCCCCCTAGAGAATCCCAGAGAGAAGAGGATGGGGCTTTCCTACTGTGTTAGATATTAGGTAGGTGTTTTTTTTTTTTTCCTTTCTTTTTTTTTTTTTTTTTGAGGGAGGAGGGAAGGAGGACATGGAATGGTGATGCATCAAAGTGAGGATGACAAGATGCTGGCGGCTTCTGCTCGATTTCCTGGCCAGGAGGGCTGCCAGTGCTGGAGTGGGACTAGGAGAAGGAGGGATCAGGAGGGCACTGAACCCTGGTGACGTGTGTGAAATCGGATGCCACCATGTCCCTAGTGGTTGTAGCCCCCCAGAAGGTGGATACCTCATCTTCATCAGCCTTTCCGAGCATGCTGGTAAGGGTTGTCTGTGATGTGGTTGGAGCGGGGGAAAGGGAGGAAGAGAGAGGGTGAGAGAAAGGAGAGGCACTTTTTGCTCCAGCCCTTTGGGAAGTAGAAAGGTGGAAAGAGCAGCAAGAGGAGTCCAACCGCTACTCTGATCCTACCGCCTCATCTGCTCAAATGCCCATGGACTTAACTCTCACCTAGACTGCAGAGATAATAACAAGGTCTCACGGATTCAAAAACAAGGGACATTCCCCAATTGGTCACTCAGCAGGAGAGTTCGATTGATTTCACCAAGAAGCTCAGAGGGTAGTAGTGAGCCTAGTTTGGAAAAGTGGGAGGGGATATACAGTCTAGAACTGGAGGGCGGTGGGGAAACGTTTTCCTTTTCTACCTGAGAAGCTGACGGGCTTTATCAGTGGGTGGCTTAGAGGAGAAGGAGCTTACATAGGCTCCTTAAAACGTATAGAAAGTCGGGAAAACCGAGCTCAGACGGACTCCCATTCTAAAAAGGGAGAATAAATGAATCTCCGAAATGCAGTTTCCGTGAACTCCAAATTACTATGGAGATTGCATTGCTTTCCTAAGACATAAAAACGAGGAGTCAGCTAAAGATCGAGGGAGTATGATGGATGGAACCTAACTGGGCGGGCGGTGGGGCGGTGAGTGGTGTGGGATGAATTACTCAATTCATTAAATGGGGCATTTCTTTGTGCACAGAAACTAGATCAGCGTTTTAACATGGTTTGGGGGCAGTGGGCGGGATGTTGTTTGGGGGCTTGATGCATGTATATTTGAGATCTGCATTTACATAGAGGATCAAGATCTCTGGGGGAAACCGAGTCTCAGCCAGCAGTCTACACAAGTTTATATTTTGTATTTCAAGGGCAATTTTAAGATTAGCTCCATGACCCCCCCAGAGCTTTTGGCAGGAGACAGCAGGGTTGGATGGTTTGGGAAATTGCAGGGTTTTTTTTCTTTTTTTCTTTTCTTTTCTTTTTTGCTGATAAGTCCCAGAGCTGTATGCCTGCTGCTGCTGGAGAACTACTGGCAGGTGCAGTTGCATGCCCTCCTGCCCCTAAAATCTCTGAGGGGAGTAGCATGAATTGGGGGCTGGGAACAGGAGGATGGAGGATTCCAACTCTGTCACATAGGCGAACGTCTAGGAGAACCCGGTCAGGGGCAAGGAATAACTGCAAACTGATTTCGCTACTTGAATCAAGTTCGCTACTGGGAGATTACTTAGGAAGCTTTCATTTGGAGCATGGCACTCAGCCTCCTGGCTCTAGAGTGGATGATAATAATGATGAGCGGATGTGTTTTGTCCAGTAGAGAACGATTTGGAGGAAGGTTATACTGGAATGTTCAGGACGAACTTTGTAAAAGAAGGTTATATATGAGGGCAGGGAAGGAGTTTGTGGGCTTTAGACAATGAATGAGGATGCGTGGTTGGGAATATGTCAGATGTGCAGTTCTGTGTGTGTCCGGACTTGTATGAATGATTGTGGAGAGTTGCATCTATTTCTGTGAGAGGAAATCCAGAGTTTGGGAAGGGGTTTGGGAGAGGTGCAGGGTGGAAAGGTAAGAGCTAGGGAAGATGTATGCCTATTATGTAAAGGTATGTTAGCTCTCCCTTTTCTATCCCCCTCCCCTCGCTGAACGCCGGCTTAAGCTTCAGTTCCCGGCTCACGCTCCAGGAGCTGGTCCCACTTACTGCTTGACTCTGGCCTTGGACCCCTGGCCTTGTAGCTAGGGCCTCAGAAAGAGTGGCCACCCTGCTATTTGCACTTGATTGGTTAGCTCACCGCAGCTGCAAGAGAGGGCAACTGAGATCTTTCCCCCTGAGCCCAGAAAGGCAGCTGTCTTATTTCTGAAGTTTGTGGCTGTTTGTTTTCATATTTGAGTCACCACCCCAGTGATTAAGTCTTCATTTCACACTTGCAATTTATTATGGAGTGTAAGGTAAACACACACAGATGCTTTGCTCCTTTACTGATTTTTGGTAAAGGGCAGCAAAGCTGTCTCCCATGTAGACTGGGCCTGCACTTGGCACATCCTGCAGCTGCCCCCTACTCCAAGAAAATGAAACTCCTCTTAATGCTCTTAGAAACTTTGCTCCACTGCAAATAACACCTGTAATGTGGGTGCCTTCTGGGTGTCTCAACAGTAGTAGGTGAATTGGTCAGTCTTTGATATCCTTCAAAAAAAATCACACTGGATAATTGGAGAAATGGCTTCAAACTAATGAGTTTTTCTTGAGAAAATTGTCTGCCTTAAACTAGGTTTTGGAGGGGATGGGCCTTATTTACAGACTCAAAATGGGTACCTTATTTAAAGATTTTAAATTTCATTATCCTTAGGGAACCCAGAGTAATGAGCCAAGTTCATTATTCACAGCTGGTGGGGATGATGGGTATGTTTCCTCCTTGCACAATGGTACCCTGCAATGGGGTAGGGAGGTTGAATTGGTGAGCAGAGATACTGTAGACAAGGATTCCAATTAGGATGCTAATAGAGTAGTCTGGCCTAGGAGTGATAGGGGCTTGAACTGGGGGAGTAGCAGTTTGGATGAGAAATAAAAGAAAAGAGATGGAACAGTTAGGAGAGCTAAATCCAGGAAAGTTTCAGGACTAAGAGCAGAGTATATTTGAAACTCGAAGGAATATGAATTCGGAGAAGTTGACTGCTTCAACAGTGGCAGAAGACCCCTGTATCTAGGGGCGGAAGGTGTGGAAGCCACCTGACATATACAAAAGAGGAGAACCACATTGACAGTGAGGGAAAATTTGATGATTTTATGAACAAACAATGTAGATATGACTCTTCAACAAAGAAAAGGACAGAGAGATTGTTAATAAACCACTTTCATTTTGGAGTGATTTGGTTAAAAAACACACACACACACACACACACACGCACACACACACACACACATACACACACAACCAAAAAAGAAAAACTCTCTTAGACATTTGCTTGTAAATATTTCTTTCCTATGTGATTTTTGCACTCTTGAGCTCTACCTACTCATTATTGTTTAATGTCCTCCAAGTCAACCCAATTTAGTAATCATCAGGTGCCTACTCTGGCTGGGCATGGTGCTAGGTACTAGGATACAAAGATTTAAATGGCACATGTAGTCCTTGCCTTGAAGGAATTTATATTATACTTGGGGAAGGGGAGAAAGTAGGGAAAGGCAGTCACAGAGAAGTACTCAGTAATAGATTGTAAGAAGAGAAGAGATTCCAAAAGCACTTGAGTAAATTTTTAGAGGAAAAGAAACACTTTCTGCTAGGAGGATCAAGGGAGGGGTATATGAGCACTTAAGTTGAGTCTTGAAAAAAAGAGAGAAAGAAAGGCAGAAAGAAGGAAAGAGTGCATTTTAGACATGGAAGATGGTCTATATGATATACAAAGGTGGGGCATGGCATGTTGAGTTTGGAGGAAAGCTAGTAATGCAGTTTGGCTAGAATAGAGAGTTCATGAAAGAAAGTGGCATGATGTAAGTCTAGAAAGGTTGCTTGGAGCCAAATTTTGCAGGGGATTAAATACCAGGAAAAGCAGACTATTTTTCATCCTGGAAGCAATGGGGAGTCTCTTAAAGTGTGTAAGTGATATATACAGACCTGTGCCTTAGGAGGATTTTCAGGCAACTGTAACAGAGACTGGAGAAGAGACAGACGAAAGGTACTAGGATTAGTTAGGGCATGCACGATTTTCAGGTGAAAGTTGATAGTGATAGAATAAATGGAGATAAGGGGAAGGATTCAGGAGATTCTATGGAAGTAGAATCAACAGGATTTGGCAGCTGATTGCAACAGAAAGGTCCTATTAAGTTTTTCATAACTGGCTTTCTTATGAGCAAATAACCTTGAGAGGTTAGCTTCTGACAAAATGAGATCCTATTCCAGATAATAAACTTATCGGAGGCTCCAAAGATCAGAAAAGTTAATTAACTTGGTCAAAGTCACAAATGTATCAGGGCTAGAATTCACACTCAAGGCCTCTGGCATCCCATCTAGAATCCTTCTTTTAAATTATTTTGTAAATGAACAAAAATCAAATTTCTCTTTCTTACCTGTCCATTGGTAAAACAAATGAGAAACAAAAACCCATGTAACAAATATGCATAAGCAAACTAAAGAAAATGAGAGAGACAGAGAGACACAGAGAGAGAGAGAGAGAGAGAGAGGAAGGAAGGAAGGAAGGAAGGAAGAAAGAGGAAATGTCACATTCTGAACCCTGAGTCCACAGAGACAGCATGCTTCCATCAGTGCTCTGGAATCATGGTTGGTCATTGCTTTGGTCAGAGTTCAGAAGTCTCAAAGTTTTAGTTCAGTGCTCCATCCCCTGAACCATACTGTTTTGTAGTGTCTAGCATTAGACTAAAATACAGAAGAGGATTAGTTCAAAACTTCACCTTATGATGATTAACTTGTACCAGTGATAACCAAAGGGCTCACATTGAGGCTTAGGGTGGGATAGGATGGTATATTTCAGTCCTCTGGACAGTGACTTGAGGAGGTAACTGATGGAGAAAGTGGTGGTTCTTTTGACTAGAGATTTGAAAAACAAAACAAAACAAAACAAAACAAAACAAAACAAAACAAAACAAAAAGACCAGTTGTAACCTTCACCTTCTTGTTTCACAACATTCATCACCATGGCAGAGTAGTACTTCCCTCCTCCTTTTATCACTGATTCTCAGGCTGCATGTGGCCTTTTGGTAACTTATTTTTCTCTTCAAGGCTGTCCTTGATATTTATTTTAACCTGATTTCTTTCACCAATATAAAAATGTTGTATGGGAGGAAACCAGCAAGCAAGCACATCTTATGATTTCCCCTGGGCTGTATACCACATAGGTAGTGCCTGACCCTTAGTATGATCTATTTAGAGAAACTTTTTTTTCTTAAATTACATATTTCCTTTGGATTATATCTACTCATATAACTTACTACATAGGAGGTGTTTGTTAAATGCTGACTTATTATCCAATTTTAATTATAGGAGAAGGGGGAAGGGAATAAGCATTTATATAGTACCTACATGTTCCAGGAACTGTTCTAAGCACTTTTTGCAAATATTAACTCCTCTTTCTAACAATCCTGGGAGGAAGGTGCAATTATTATCCCCACTTTACAGTTAGTTAACTGTGGCAAACAGAAATTAAGTGACTTCCCCAGGGTAACACATCTGGGTCCAGATTTGAACTCTTCCTCTTAACTCCAAATCCAGTTCTCTCTCTCTGCTTGGCCACCTGGCTGCCTTACAGAGGCAGAATAAGATAGTGGATAAAAAGCCTGCCTTGGAGTGAGGAACTTTTGGGATCAGGTTCTGTCTCTGTCATAAGCTGGCTGTGGGACTCTGGGCATGTCACTTAATCTTTCAATGCTATAGACAATTCTCTACAACTGTGCATTGCAGAGAAGGTAGTAAAGTGCATTGATAGAAGTGTCCTCATCCCATGTAGATGCCAACCTACCATGATGAAATTTTCAAAACTCAAAGTAAAACAAAACAAAGACCCTAAGTGGAACACCTCTGTTCCACTTGACTTCAAATAGATCTATTAGTAGAATTTTTGTTAATAAATCCTTCCCAAAATTGTATAGCTATCTTTATAGACATTTCATAGTGTTCTGTTTGTCTCTATATACCTAGGATCATATAATTTACAGCTGAGTGGAAGCATAGATTACAAATTTAACCCTTTCATTCTACAGAGAAGAAAACTGAGCCTAAGGGAAGATAAATTACTTCCTCCAGGTCACAGTTGTAGTAGCAGTAAATAGCAAGTCTAGTCTTCAAACCTAGGTCCTCTGACTTCAGATTCAGGATTCTTTCCATTAAACAAAGATGGCTTTAGCATTTTCTTTTCTTCTTCTGAACCATTTCAGGCATACAATAGGTATAAACACCCATTTGGACATAGCCTGTCAATTATTTTCCTCTCTTACCTCTAAAAACAATTTCATGACAAAATTGTGAGTCAAGCCAGGGTTAGCTGTCCCATTATCTCTTTTTTCCTAGTCTTCTGGCCCCAAAGACAACCATCCTAGTGCATCTTCCCCTACTGCAACTTGGACCCTATTGTCCCATTTTCCTTATATATTCACTGATAACTAAAGTTTACAGTTGAATAAATATGAAGTCTTTAAGGAATATTTATATTTAAAAAGAGAATTTTTTTAAAACTTTAAGGACCCTCCAAAAAGATGCAATAGTCATACAATTATAGAAGGGAATATAACTGGCTTTCTACAAGCCTTGCTACATTAGTAGACATTCCTCTTGTCTATAGGTGTGATGATGCTACTATTGGTCAGGTAATTACAGGAGTTCATTAAAATGAATAAAATTAATTTAAATAAATTAATTAAAACCAAGTAATTAAAAATTAAAAGATACATTTGAACATATTAGGTGCCTATTGAATATTTCATTTTGCATGTTATCCTATATAGAAAACATCAGTTCAACATGGAAAGAACAAAGTTTTCAGCTATTTTATTTCCTTAAGGTGTTTATGTTTGCCCTGCATTTGTTTTTCTGGCTAGTTGGGCCTTCATCTATTTAGCCTCTAGTGATTACCCCTTCCTCTGAACTCTTACAGCATAGATTATATGCACCACTCATTCAGCACTTATCACTGTCTACCTTGATTTATCAGTTACCTTTACTACATGGGCAGGTGAAGTAAATATGCAGTAATGTGACTACTTTTTAGCAGGCATGACAGAAAGCACTCATCCAAATGTGTATAGGGAATTCCTTTGAAAGGCCATATATTTATTATAGCAAAGCCACCATTGCCCAAAATTTACCTGGAATTTCCAATTCAGAATTGTCTTGGGAGTCTATGGCATGTTATTTTCTCAATGGGGTCCAATCTTTATTCTTTCAGAGGAGAATGTTGGTTTTTGGAAATACTCATTTTTTTTAGCACTATATAAGGTAGCTAAAGCCATTTGGTGGAGGGGGTTAAAAAACAAAAGAACACATAAAATCCCACCAAGATACGACATTAAAAAATAGAAAGCTTCTCTTACGTGTCTCGCCACTTGTTTAAATGACACTATTCCAGAAGAGAAGCTACAAAATGATTTTTAGTAATAATGCTCTCCTTAAGCTAAGTGCACAGCCTCCCAGAATGATTGCTTTAAAAAGAAAATCATAGTTGCATTGAATGTGAGACTGAGACAGCTTGATTACCCATTGCATCTTCACCAGATTTGACTTCACTAGAATTTTAGCTATTGAAAGGGAGCATGCTGTATCAAATAGTAAACTAGATCAGTAAAGGCATCTTGGAAGAGGTAGCTACTAAATTAGGATTAAAAGGACAGGAATCCTTGAAAGCTAAACTGAAAGGTTAATAGAACCTGTAAAAGGGTGATGATGGGATGGATGTGAGAAATTGTGGAGGCAAAATACATGAGGCTTGATCAGTACTTGAATACAAAAGATGAGCGAGAAAGACAGAGAGAGAGAGAGAGAGAGAGAGAGAGAGACAGAGAGACAGAGAGAGAGAGAGAGACAGAGAGAGAGAGAAAGAAGAGTTAAAGGCTTTGAGCATGAGAGGTTGGGTGACTGGTGGTCCATGTTATCTCGGATCTCTAGGGGTTTGTGCAAGGGTACTTTCCCCGCCTGTGCCCTAGTCAGCATTTTGATCAGCTACTTGGATGAAGATCTAGAAGATATGCTTGTCAAACTCTCCAGCAACACAAAGTTGTAAGGGGCCACTAATATATTAGATAATAATAGCTGACACAGGTGAATAGCTGGTAATAAAATCACGGGTTGGCCCCAGAGCTGACATTTCTATAGTGCTTTAAGTGCTTGGCTAAGAGTTTTTCCACTCGCTATCTCTGGATTCTCATAACAATCCTGCCTTGTGTGTTATTGTTATCCCATTTTTTTTTTTTATAAAAAAGAACCAAGGCTTAGGAAGATAGGTGACTTGCCTGTGATCTCACATCTGAGAAAGGATGTGGACCTAGTTCTTCCTCATTTCAAGACTAGCTTCCTATCCTCTTTATTCTGTTGCCTGTCACTGAATGAAATCATAAGGAGATGATAATTTCGGTCCATTTTCCCAGACTATCAAAACATTTTTGAATTTTGATTCTAACCTGATAGAATTTTACATGGACAAATATTAAGCACTAAAAAGACCCTACAACATAAAAAAGTATATTGTTGGAGAAATCTGGGATAATAGCAGCACAGGTGGTGGGGGTGGAACACCCCAAACCCAAGATATCAACATAGTGAAGGGTCTGCCAAGTATGTAGAGTATGAAACCGAGAGAAGAGAAGAGCCAAATTAGTCATGATAGCTGTCATCAGAGGAAGCACTGGAGGATACTGGAAAGAACATAGTATTTGGAGACAGCAGACCTCGGTTTGAACCTTATCTCTAACAACAACTAATTATGTGACTTCCCACAAGACACTATCCCTCTCTGAGCTTCACTTTCCTCATTTTTCAAATGAAGGGACTAGGCTAGAGGGTCTCTGATGCCTCTTGATCTAAATTTATGATCCTGTGAACTATGTGAAGAGGTATCAAGGGAAAGAAGAATGAGATGTATACATGGGCCTTAGAACTAGAAGGGACCTAAGAAAATATCTGGTCCAGTCACCTCTTTCTATAGATGAAGAAATCGAGATTATTCACAGAAATGAAGTCATTTGCCTGAGGTCACACATTTAGTAAACAATACGACCAAGACTTGAAACCAGAACCTCTGAGAGCTTCCAAAACAGATAGCTTGGGAGGGGGGCAGAGCCAAAATGGCAGAAGGAAAGCAGTGACTGTCTTGAGCTCTCTCCCAAAACCCTCCAAACACCTAAAAAAATGGCTCTAAACAAATTCTAAAGCAGCAGAACCCACAAAAAGACAGAGTGAAACAAATTTCCAGCCCAAGACAACCTCAATGGCTGATCAGAAAGGTATATCATGTGGGGCGGGGAGAGGAGCTCAATGTGGTGTAGGCGCACAGGCCACAGCGACCCTGGAGCAGGCCTCAGAGGACTGAATCACGGGCAGCTGTAGTGGTTTCCAGACTTCTCAACCCATGAACACCAAAGACAACTTAGAAGGTCAGTGGGAAAAGTCTGTGACTGCGCTGAGAGAGGAGCTAGGTCTCAGCCACAAGTCTCTAGCACGGCCTCTGGGGCAGTGGCTGCCTCCTGAGCTTCCGGCCCACAGACTGAGGGGGAATCGAGTGGCTGATCAGAGGGGGGTTTCAGGGATCTCTTTGCCTATGCTGAGGCAAGAATCTCTTGCTTTGCCTGTGCTTTGATCTGGGTCAAAATTCTGAGGGGCGGTCCTGGGGCGAGGAGGAATGCTGGTATGGTGAAGGTTGTTGTGGCAATGGAGAGGAAACACCTCGCTCCTTATCATAGCACCTTGGAAAAACTGAAAATTTACAGGTCCCCAGAAGTATCTCTGAACACAGCTGTGCAAACCCCTGAAGCTTGGGACAGTACACTCTTCACATTGGAAGCAGACTTTTACCTTAACAAAGAGTTTAACTCTCAAGTAATTGGCCGGGATCATGAGTAAGCAGCGCAGAAAGAGTCAGACTATATTATCTTACTTTGGTGACAAAAAAGATCAAAACACACAACAAGAAGAAGACAACAAAGCCAAAGCTCCTACATTCAAAGCCTCCAAGAAAAATATGAATCAGTCCCAGGCTATGGAAGAGCTCAAAAGGGATTTTGAGAAGCAAGTAAGAGAAGCAGAGGAAAAACTGAAAGTGATGCAAAAAAAATCATGAAAAACAAGTCAACAGCTTGCTAAAGGAGACCCAAAAAAATACTGAAGAAAATAACACCTTAAAAAATAGCCTAACCCAAATGACAAAAGAGGTCCAAAAAGCCATTGAGGAGAAGAATGCCCTAAAAGGCAAAATTGACCAAATGAAAAAGGAAGTCCAAAAGATTACTGAAGAAAATACTTCCTTAAAAATTAGAATAGAGCAATTGGAAGCTAGTGACTTTATGAGAAATCAAGACACTGTAAAACAAATCCAAAAGAATGAAAAATTAGAAAACAATGTGAAATATCACATTGGAAAAACAACTGACCTGGAAAAGAGATCCAGGAGAGAGAATTTAGAAATTATTGGACTACCTGAAAGCCATGATCAAAAAAAAAAAAAAAACAAAAACCTAGACTTCATCTTTCAAGAAATTATCAAGGAAAATTGTCCCGATATTTTACAACCAGAGGGCAAAATAGAAATTGAAAGAATCCACCGATCTCCTCCTAAAAGAGATCCCCAAAGGAAAACTCCTAGGAATATTGTAGCCAAATTCCAGAGTTCCCAGGTCAAGAAGAAAATAATATAAGCAGCCAGAAAGAAACAATTCAAGTATTGTGGAAACACAATCAGGATAACACAAGATTTAGCTGCTTCTATGTTAAGGGACTGCAGGGCATGGAATATAATATTCTGGAGGGCAAAGGAGTTAGGATTACAACCAAGAATCACCTACCCAGCAAAACTGAGTATAATCCTGCAGGGGAAAAAATGGTCATTCAGTGAAATAGAGGACTTTCAAGCATTCTTGATGAAAAGAACAGAGCTGAATAGAAAATTTGATTTTCAAATACAAGACTCGAGTGGAACATGAAGAGGTAAACAGGAAAGAGAAAATCATAAGAGACTTATTAAGGTTGAACTGTTTATATTCATGCATGGAAAGATGATATTTGTAACTCATGAGACCTTTGTCAGTATTAGGGTAGTTGGAGGGGGAAAAATTATATGTACATATATATAGATATAGATAGATAGAGGGCACAGGGTGAGTTGAAAATGAAGGGGTCATATCTGGAGAATAAAATTAAGGGGTGAGAGAGGAATATACTAGGAGAAGGAGAAAGGGAGAGGTGGAATGGGGTAAATTATCCCACAAAAAAAAACAGAAAAGAAAAGGCCCTTACAGTGGAGGGGAAACAGGGGAAGGTGAGAGGGAATGAGCGAATCTTATTCTATTAGGATTTGACTTAAGGAGGGAATAACATACACACTCAATTGGGTGTGGAAATCTGTTTTATCCTACAGGAAAATAGGGGGGGAAGGGGACAAGAGAGTAGGGGAATGATAGAAGGGAGGGCAAATTGGCAAAGGGAGTAATCAGAAGCAAATACTTCTGAGGAGGGACAAGGTCAAAAGAAAGAATAGAATAAATGGGTGGGTGGGATAGGATTAAGGGAAATAGAATGAGTTTTTCACAGCATGTCTACTACGGAAGCATTTTGCATAACTGCACATATATAACCTGCATTTAGTTCCTTGCCTTATCAATGAGCATGGGTGGGGAGGGAGGAAGGGAGAAAATTTGGAGCCCAAAGTTTTAAAAACAAGTTTAAAAAAATGTTTCCACATGCAAATGGGAAATAAGAAATACAGGAAATGGGGCACAGAAATCCATCCTGCTTTACAGGAAAATTGAAGGAGAAGGGGATAAAAGAAGGGTGGGGAGAGATAGAAGGGAAGGCAGACTAGGGGAAGGGGTATTTAGAATGCATGCCATCTTGGGATGGGGGAGGGGTGAGATGGGGTGAAAATTTGGAACTCAGAATCTTGTGGAAGTAAATGTTGAAAACAAAAAATAAATTAAAAAAAATAGAAATACAAAAAAAAGAATAACAATTTAAAAAAAAGAATAAAAAAAAAGATAGCCTCTACAAGAAGGGACACCATAGAAACTTCCTTGATTGGTGGAACTGTCTTATTTCCCAAATAAGGGGAAAATTCTCTGTGTACAATATTCCATCTCTTACCATGATGTCTTTTCCCAGGTTGTTCCCCAGGCCTGGAAAGCTTTCCTTCTTTGACCTCCACCTCTTGTAACTCCTAGTTCTCTTCTAGGCTCTGCGTAAGCACCTCCTTCTAGAGCAGAGGTTCTTAACCTTTATTACCTTTATTATGCCACAGGCCCCTTTGGCAGTCTAGTGAGACCCCTGTATCCCTCCTCACAATAATGTTTTTAAATCTATAAAATAAAATACAGAGGACTCCAGAGAAAATGAATTATACTAAAGTGCAGTTATTACAAATATTTTATAATAGTAATACATGGACACCAGGTCAAGGAACATTTGTTTTACAGGCCTTTCTTCATCTCCTAGTTGTTAGTTCCCACCGACCCTACAAATCATTGTATATTTGTTCATGTATGTGTATGTATACACACACACAAAGACATGTATATTTGTGTGTATACATTTGTATGCATGCGTGCATGCATGTATATATGTATGTATCCTGTCTTGACTCATCTGTAAACATATTATGTCTTCCAAGTAGAAAATAAGCATCCTGAAGGCAAAGACTATCCAGCTCTCTATTTGTATCCTCAGTACTTAGGACAGTTCTTGGCACATGGTATCTCCTAATAAATGTTTGTTGATTGTAAGAAAATGATATTAAGATCTAGGCACAGATTGCAAATTCTTCTGCTGCTCTGTTGTTCCCCATAGCACATAGTAAAATTCTAGGCACATAAGTATTTAGCCAACAGCTGTTTGATCATCGTGCATGATCCCAAATGAATAGCAAATTGTTAAAACAAACCAGCAAACAAAAAAACAAGATCTATATACAACATAGACTTCCTGTCCAGTTGCAGAGGATAAAAGTAGGGTGACTCAGTATAAATTAAAAGGGGAGGGATTTTGGGTCAATATTAGGAACACAATCAGAAAACAGCAGTGGAATAGAAGGTCTAATTAGGTAATGAGATCCCTGTCTATGGAAGTGTTTAAAGAACAAATAAATAACCACCAACGAATTATGTTATAAAAGGATTAATTGATTCATTACTTAATGTTATAAAAAGGATTGTGTGACAGGTTGAGTAAGATGATCTTTAATATCCCTTCAAACTCTATGACTCTAGTCATTTTTAGAACCATTATATATTATTGCAGCTTGGTGCTATGGAAAGAGCACTGGATTTAAATTCAAGGGACCTTGATTTTAATCATGCTGTTTCTGACATTTCTTTCTTGTGTGGCCTTGGACCCATCATTTAGCTTCTTCATATCTAAATTTCCACATCTCTAAAGTGAGGGTTTGAATCAGATGACCTCTATGGTCTCTTCCAATTCTAAATCTAAGTTTCTATGGTTTAAGATAACAGAACTTTAGTGGGAGGTACCTTTTAAAATAAATAGTAACAACAGCAAAAGAGCTCAACTCTGCTTCCTCTTAAGCATTTCCTAAAGTATTAGCGCAGAGGAGGAAAACCTGTGGCGGCTAAGCCACATACGGCCTTCTAGGTCCTCGGGTGTGGCCTTTTGACTGAGTCCAAGTTTTATAGAACAAATCCTTTTATTAAGGAGTTTTGTTCTGTGAAGCTTGGATTCAGTCAAAGGGTCGCACTTGAGGACCTAGAAGGCCACAGGTGGCCTCGAAGCCACAGGTTCCCCACCCTTGTATTAGTGTATACACAGTACTTAATAGATGGATCACCTCTGCACAGATGATAGACTGTGGTATGATATACGTATTATACTTGGAGGGAGGAGGCTGGCTTTTATATCTTTGCTTGGGCACTTTAGTTGGGTAACTCTAGGCAGGCCACTTTCCTTCTCATAGTTCTAGTTTCTTCATCTATAAAATGGCAATAATAATTATACTTTCTATACTCTACAAGACTTTTGTGCTGAGGGAAGTAATGTATAAACTCTAAAGAGTTCTGCACACCTGGGTATTGTTATAGTCCTTTTCTTGGCCATAGATTGTAGAGAAAGCCCCAGACAGCTATATCCCAAACGTTTGTCTTTGGTCAGCAGGGAGATTGGGTAGGAAATTAAAGATTATTTCATACAAATTCATCCTTACATACAGTTATTTAAACAACCACAGCCACCTTAAAATTGCCTACTGTATTGATGATAGAATGATAGCATCACCACTATTTAGGAAAGAGAGCTGGTAACCATTTAAGAAAACGTAACCATAAACTCAGGTAAAATCCCTTTGGAACTCTTCTGTGCTAAAGGTTCCCTAGAGCAATGGTGTCAAACTCAAATAGAAACAGGGGCCACTAAACTGTGCATAAGGCTCCCAGCTACTGCATATTAGAAAACCACACATTAACATTATTTGTCTTCTATTTTATTGTTTTTTATTGTGTGTATTTTTTAGGACACCTAGTTAGGAAGTGGATAGAGTGCCAGGCCTGAAGTCAGAAAGACTGCTCTTCCTGAGTTCAAATGCAGCCTCAGACACTTACTAGCTATGTGACTCTGAACAAGTCACTTAACCCTCTTTGCCTCAGTTTCCTCATCTGTAAAATGAGCTGGAGAAAGAAATGGAAAACCACTCCAGTATCTTTGCCAAGAAAATGCCAAATAGGGTCAAGAAGAGATGGACACAACTGAAATGACTGGAAACAACTAAATTGCATTTAAACAAAATTCCTAATTAAATTTTTATCTGGGACTGGCAGCACTCAGAAGTGTTACTGGCTGTATTTTGGGGAACCCTTGTTTAATACTGCTTCTCTACACGTTGGTCTGACATTTGCTCCAACAACTTAATAGACTTAATAAGGTAATAGAGAAATATTAATAATGTAGATTTAACTTAAAAGTATATCATGTGTACATATTTTTATGAGAGAGATGGTTGTTAAAGATTTACCACTACACCCTAGTAACTCTATCAAAGCTCATATTTTAGCAGTACCCTTATCTTCCTTTTTCTACAGGAAAACAGAAAATAACATTACTCTTATTTATTTTCTTGGATCATGGATCCTTTTGGTCTTCTGGTAAAACCTATGGGCCCCTCTTCTCAGAATGCTTTTAAGTACATATAAGATTATAAAGGAAACCAATTATATTGAAATAGTCATCAAAATATTTTATATATTAAAAAAAAGAAGTTAATGAACCCCAGGTTAAGAAATGGTACACTTCGATGTGAGAAGTAGGATTGCATGTGAAACAGATAGTAGACCACAGATTCAGGAGGACCTGGGGTCATGTTCCACCTTTGATACTTACTGGCTGTGTGACCCTGGGTAAGTCACTTATTCCAGGCCAGTTCTCTATGTCTTTAAGTTTTAGAACAGATGCATGTCTGAATCCTTAGAGAAAGTAAGTTTACAAGTTATGACAGACTATTTTCAGTGTTATGGTTTACCTCTTCCTAGGCTTTGGCATTTTGAGGAGAATGTTCCATAAAATAAAGCAGGGATCAATTAATCAATGTACTAGAATTCATCAAGGCTCTTTGCTAAACACTAGGGATACTAAAACAAACAAACAAACAAAATCAGTCCCTGTGCTCAAGAAGCTTATTTTCTAATGGGGTGACAATACGTAGATAAATGGTATTTTACAAGATTTTTTGGAGAGTAAGTGAAGGATGACCTGAGAGGGGAAGCTGGCACTAGCAAATGAGTCTCTAAGTGTTGAAGTAGATAGAATTCTGGTCCTGAAGTCAGGAAGATTTGAGTTCAAATTTAGCCTCAGATACTTGCTAGGTAAGCCTGGAAAAGTTACCTAACTTCTGTCTGCCTCAATTTTCTCAACTGTAAAGTGGGAATAACAGCATCTACCTCCCAGGGTGTTGTGAGGATCAAATAATATAATATTGTAAAATGCTAAAAACAGTGCCTGGAACATAGTTGGTATTTAATAAATACTTGTTCCTATCATCTCTTGAAGCCTGAGTTTCTAAAAGATGGAGAACACTTCAGGCATGAGTGACAGCCAACCCAAAGGCACAGATCCAGGAGATAGAAAGTCATGTGTGAAGAATGATAAGTGGGCCAGAATATTTAGTGTTGGATTTTAAGAGGCTAGGACAAGGGGGTAGGAAAGATTTAGGAACAGGCTGTCTTTCTAGATCCCCTTAAGTTATGCACAGGGGACCACCAATTTCTCCTGCAGGAAAGACTATCCTTAATGCCCCCGATGTATGTAAACCTCTAGTGGGACATTCATCATTCCAAGGCATCATGAGAGTGCTTGTCTTCATTCCTATTCAAGGAAGAATCATGCTCAATGAGTCAGATCTCCTCAGGGCCTGAACTAAGCTAATTCCAGGATGTGAGTCACATTAAACGTGGCACGGTTGGAGGACATGAGAATATTATTTTAGGCCACTAGACAGTGACATCATTTATGCACTGGGATCATGTGGTTTGTTTGTAAACATGATACATACAAGAAATATAGAATTTTAACATATTACATGGGCACATTTCACACTTGTACAAATCAATTACCTTAAGTGTAGACCTACAGAGTTCTTCATGTGATTACTTTTTAATCATTTTAAACATTCCTCATTCTCCTTCTTCCTTGAAGCTTTTCCTGACAACTTAAGATTGAACTGCTGTTTCTCTCAACTCTGAGATTATTGACTACTCTGTACCAAATAATACAAAAAAACATAATGCATTTATAAAAAGGACACAAGATTTGGAGTTATGCAGCCTGGATTCAAATCTTGGCTTTTGCTGTCTGTGTGCCTTTTGGTAAATTACATCTTTGAACCTTAGTTTCCTCATCTGTAAAATGAAGGATTTAAATGAAATGGTGTCTAAATTATCCTTCAGCTTTTTCATTTTGTCATCCTCGTTATGATTCTAAATCTCGCAGTTGGTTCACTAGTGCCCATTATTTGGGGTCTCAGGATGTAAAATGAAGTCCAAACCTGTGATTTGATTGGTGTAGAGGAACTCCTGGTATGGTACCATCCTCCATCAATGCAGATTGGCAAATTGTCTGTGCTTTTTTTTTTTTTTTTTTTGGTGCTATAGTCTTGCAGTATTTCCTGGGTACATTTAAAGGTTAAGTGACTTACCCATGGTCACACATGAGTATATGTCAGAGGCAGGGCCTGAACCTACATTTTTCTTGACTGCAAGTCCAGCCCTTCATCCATTATATCTGATGTTATTATCCTCTCATTTTTCCAGCTACATTTCTGTCTTTCTCCCTATAATTAATGTTCTCTCTCCAATTAGGTTGCAAGCTTCTTGAGTGATGGGACCATATTATCATCTTGGATATTTCCTATAGTTCTGGGAACATAAACACTCAAGAGCTATCCCTTGCCTTCTCTTAACTTCTCTTAAAGGTCTGAGGAATTAGTTTTAAGTAGCTTCACTGTGTGCCACACTTCTAGCATGGGTTATGCATTCAGAAGTGTGTGGGAGAATAGACTAGGTTCTGGGAGAGATAACATTTGCTTTAAGCACAAATATATTTTATGCTTGGCAGATCCAGCAAGGAAAATTATGAAAGAACCAAAACATTGTTTCACAGGCACAAAATGTTTTGACATTTCTACTTCAAATCAAGATGCTGTAGTGAATTTCCCCAAAGAATTGTAAAAGTTAGAGTCAAATAAAACTCAATTGCAGCATCCTAGTAACTTTAGATTAATTGCAAGACAATTTCATGCAGACTGGATTCCCAGTTCTACCAGGAGACAAGAGGATGGAGTACAAGAACTCTTAAAGCCCCTTTTGGTTCTGAGCACAGGACTCTGTCACTCTCCAGAAGCATGTACACCAAGAGAACAAGCTAGCTACGTTGATGCAAAAACAAAGTCAACAAACATGTATTCGATGTCCACTATACATAAGGTACCAAGTAGGTGTTGAAGCTACATATATATATATATATATATACATATATATATATATATATATATGTCCAAGTTCACAAAGTGATTGTAATCTAGTGGAAGATACATAGAAAATTCTAACATGAAAAAATAGTGAAATGGTGAAAATAGCAGTGAAAAGGCTGTGGCTTAAAAAGACTTGGTCCTAAGTCCTGCTTTTGATCCTGCCCAGCCTGTGTGACTTTGCACAACTTACAACCTCCCTGAGTCTTAGTTTCCATCCCTAAAATGAGAGTGTTAGGCTAGATGGCCTTGTAAGTCCCTTCTAATACTGGATCTATGATCCTAGGAATAGCAACTCAGAGAAAGAAGAGATTCCTTCTTTCTGATGAGCTAGATCACAGATCTATCAGAGTACTGAAGTGAGAATGAATGACTGAGGAGAGAATGAATGAATGGACACACTGTCAGGGTCTGTAATGAATTAATGCTTTCCTGGGAAATAAATGGGCTTCATGACAACCCTGGGCACCTGGAGTAGGGCACAAAGAAAGAAGGGGACCCACAAAGGGGGAGGAGGAGCACAGGCTAGATAAACTCTGCTTTATTCACAATTTTTACAGCTGGCTTTCCCTCTGTGTATTCTGGAAATAGAAAGTCAACTTTCTTCCTGACATTTCAGAGGTCTGGGTTCAAACAAAAATGAGGACATCTAGTGATGCCAAAAGAAAAGAGAAATGAATAACAGCTGGTCAGAGTAGGGGCAGACGAGAAGGAAAGGAATTAGACATGTTTTTAAAATCTACAAAAAAGGCTACACTCCAACTCTGAAAGGTGAAGTGACACTGATTTTATATGAATTACCTTGCTTATTTCTACTGTGAGGGCAAATATTCTCATCAATATGGGTACACCAGAGAATTCCTGACCAAGCAATCTAGAGCCTTTGGAGAGCGTCCAGAAAGCCACTATTTAATCTTAGTTAATGTGTGTGCCCCAGATAACAAGCTTGAAAATGTTTGGAGATTCTGGATGTAAAGGTTCTGAACTATGAAGCCTTTGGGGGCAGAAGCAAAGAAGCTGGAGCAATGAACAATAATGGGAATAATAGTAAATAGCAATAACTCACATTGCTAGAGTTCTTTGGCATTTACAGAGCACTTTCTCTGCAATAGCCCTATGATGGTAGCAATGTTTGGGCACTGGATTTAGGGTTAGGGAGACTTGGACTCAAATCCTACTTCATATGTTTACTAGCTGTGTGGCTTTGTGACTTGAACTAGTACCTTAGTTTCTTCATCTATAAAATGAGGAGATTGGACTTAATGGCCCCCCAGAAAAATCTCCCTTATAGATAATCCATCCAAACACCTTCAAACTCCTGAATATTCACATTGACAGACTATCCTGAACATCCATCTTAAACAAATATCAAGGACAGCTAGGTGGCACAGTGGAAAGAGTGCTGGGCCGGGAGTTAGAAAGAGTCACTTTCCTGAGTTCAAATCTAACCTCAGACACTTACTAGCTGTGTGACCTTGGGTAAGTCACTTAACCTTGTTTACCTCAGTTTCCTCACCTGTAAAATGAGCTGGAGAAGGAAATGGCATACCACTCCAGTATCTTTGACAAGAAAACCCCAAATGGGATCACGAAGAGTCAAAACAACTGAACAACAAAAATAAAGAAAATTACTATTGTCATTTACTGTTGTATATTGTGTACCTAATCTATTTTACCTATTTATCGATTTAGTCTGCCACTTTATTTCTTAACCAGTACCATATTGTTTTGGTGATGACCACTTTGTAACACAATTTGGTATCTGATATTGCTAGGTCGCCTTCCTTCACATTTTGTTTTCATTGATTCCCTTCATATTCTTGATATTTTATTATTCCAGATGAATTTTGTTATTATTTTTTTCTACCTTTATAAAATAATTTTTGATGGTTTGTTTGGTCTGGCACTAAATAAGTAAATTGACTTAGGTAGAATTGTTATTTTTATCATATTGACTCAGCCTACCCATGAGTAATTAATATTTCTCAGCTGTTAAGAACTGACTTTAGTAGTGTGAAAAGTGTTTTATAATTGTGTTTATATAGTTTTGGGGTTTGTCTTGGCAGGTACACTCCCAATCATTTTATATTTTTTATTGTTGTTTAGTCATTTCAGTCATGTCCAACTCAATTTGAGTCCATTTGTGGTTTTCTTGGTAAAGATACTAGAGTGGTTTGCCATTTCTTTCACCAGCTCATCTCATGGATGAGTAAATTGAGGCAAACAGAGCTAAGTGGCTTGCACAGGGTCACACAGTTAAATAAGTGTGTGAGGCCAGATTTGAACTCACAAAGTGGTGTCTTCCTGACTCCAGATCTAGCACTCTAAACACTGTGCCATCTAACTCCCCAGTATTTTATATTTTCTGAAGTTATTTTAAATAGAATTTCCCTATCTCTTTCTGTACCCTGCAACTTAGCTGAAGTTGTTAAATATTTCAACCAGTGTTTTAGTTGCTAAGTATACCAGTAGATTGTCTGCAAAAAGTGATAGTTTTGTTTCCTCATTGCCTATTTTAAGTCCTTCAATTTCTTTTTCTTCTCTTATTACTATAGCTGGCATTTCTAGTACAATATTGAATGATAGTGGTGATAATGGGCATCCTCGCTTCATACCTGATCTTATTGGGAAGGCTTTTAGCTTATCCGCACTACAGATAATTATTGCTGCTGGTTTTAGATAAATACTACTTATCATTTTAAGGAAAGCTGCATTTATTCTTATGCTTTCCAGTGTTTTTGGTAGGAATGAGTGTTCTATTTCGTCAAAAGCTTTTTCTGCATTTATTGAGATAAATATGTGGTTTTTGTTGTTTTTGTTATTGATATGGTCAATTATGCTGACCACCTAGTCATAGTGTATTATCTTTGTGATATAGTGTTATAATATCCTTGCTAGTATTTTATTTAAAATATTTGCATCAGTATTCATTAGGGAAATTAGTCCATAGTTTTCTTTCTCAGTTTTTGCTCTTCTTGGTTTAGTATCAATACCTTATTTGTGTCATAAAAATAATTTGATAAGACTCCTTTTTTGCCTACTTTTCCAAATAGTTTACACAGTATTGCAATTAAGTATTCTCTAAATTTTAGGTAGAATTCACTTGTGAATCCATCTGGTCCTGGGGGTTATTCCTTAGGGAGTTTATCTATGGCTTGCTCAATTTCTTTTTCTTGAAGTTATTTTATACAGTTTATTAACAATACAATTAATCATAATACAATGGCAAAAATTACCAATGATATTATTTTGCCTGTGAGAAAGATAGCCAGAGTTATCCTTAACTAACACTATACTTACAGATTACTTTTCTTTTTTTCTTTTTCTTCTAATCATGGTGTTCAGATAGTTCAATAATTCTTAATTTCTCTCTCCTTGATCTATTTTCCAAGTCAGTTTTTTTCCTATAAGACATTTTACATTTTCTTCTATTTTTTCAGTCTTTTGACTTTGTTTTTTGTTTCTTCATGTCGCATGGAGTCATTAGCTTCCACTTGACCAATTCTAATTTTAAGGAGTTATTTGTTTTAGTGAGGCTTTATGCCTCTTTTATCATTTGGTCTATTTGGATTTTTAAGGAGTTATTTTATTTGGTATTCCAGCCCCTTCTTTTATTTATCATTCACAATGAAAAATGCTATATGACTCAAATTGGACCTTTTAAATATATGATTTGCTGGAAAGATTCTTTCTTTCACTGAAGCTCACATTTGACTTTTCTGGGTGAGTTAAATTTTATATTCTTCTGATAGTATCCTGTGGATTTTTATCAAACTACTTTGCTTTCAGTTTTTAAAGTTTTTCCCCCTACTTAATAGTATTTTTTCCATAAACATGTAAATATACATTCACTTTTATAAGATTTTGAATTTCAAATTTTTCTCCCTCCCCCCTCCCCAAGACAACAAGCAATCTGATATAGTCTATATATGTACAATCATATTAAACATAGTTCCACATTAGTCATGTTGTGAAAGAAGAATCAGAACAAAATGGAAAAACCATAAGAAAAAAACAAAACAAAAAAAGTAAAAATAGTATACTTCCGTCTGCATTCAGACTCCATAGTTCTTTCTTTGGATATGGATAGTATTTTCCATCTTGAGTCTTTTGGAATTATCTTGGATCATTGTATTGCTAAAAGCTAAATCTATCATAGCTGATCATCACACAATGTTACTGTTACTGTGGACAATGTTCTCCTGGTTCTGCTCACTTTACTCAGTATCAGTTCATGTAAGTCTTTGCAGGTGTTTTCTGAAATCCACATAGTTTCTTTTTCTAAAATAGATTGATTTAAGTATTCCATTCCTTATCTGTTAATCTGATCAATTTATATTTTTGTAAATAGTCATCCATTTCACTTAGATTGTCAGATTTATTGGCATATAATTGGACAAAATAACTCCTAATAATTGTTTTTATTTATTGTTCACTTGGGAATAATTTACCCTTTTAATTTTTGATACTGGTAATATAATTTTCCTCTTTTTTAAAAATCAAATTAACCAATGATTTATCTATTGTATTGTGTTTTTCATCAAACCAGCTTTTAGTTTTATTTATTAGTTTAACATTTTTCTTGCTTTCAGCTTTATTAATCTCTTTTGATATTCAGAATTTCCAATTTAGTTTCTAATTGGGAATCTTAAATTTGTTATTTTTCCAGAGTTGTTTTTTTTTAGTTGCATGCACAATTTCATGATCTGATTTTTCTCTGTTTTGTTGATGTAAGTATTTAGAGATCTAAATTTTCCACTAAGTGCTGCTTTGGTCACGTCCTGTGAATTTTGGTATGTTCTCTCATATGTTTCATCTTTAATGAAATTATTGATTGTCTATGATTTGTTCTTTGACCCTCTCATTCTTTAGCATTAGATTATTTAGTTTCCAATTAATTTTTAATCTATTTTCCATTGACCTTTATTGAATTTAATTTTTATTACATTATGATCTGAAAAAGATGCATTTAATATTTCTTCTTTTCTGCATTTAGGTGTGAGGTGTTTATGCCCTAATACATGATCAGTTTTTGTGTAGGTATCTTATACTACTGAGAAAAGGGTATATTCCTTTCGGTTCCCATTCAATTTTCTCCAGAGGTCTGTAATATCTAACTTTTCTAAAATTCTATTCATCTCTTGAATTTCTTTCTTGTTTATTTTTTAGTTAGATTTATCTAGTTGTGAGAGGGCAAAGTTTAGGTCCCCCACCAAGATAGTTTTATTGTCTTTTTCCTCCTATAACTCATTAAACTTTTCCTTTAAGAATCTGGATGCTATACTATTTGTGCATACATGTTTAGGATTGGTATTATTTCATTTTCTATGGTTACTTTTAGCAAAATGTAGTACCCTGTTTATGTCTTTTAATTATACTTATTTTGCTTTTGCTTTGTCTGAAATCAAGATTGCTACCCCTACTATTTTTTACTTCACCAGAAACATAATGGATTCTATTCCAGTCCCTTAATATTCTGTGAGTATTTCTTTGTTTCAAATGTGTTTCTTGTAAACATACTTTTTGTCAGGGATTCTGCTATTTGCTTCCATTTTATAGATGAGTGGATTCCATTCACTTTCACAGTTATTATTATTGTGTATTTCCCTCCATCCAATTTTTCCCCATATTTATCTTTCTCTCTATCTCCTTTCATGCTGTCTCTCCTCAAAAGTGCTCTATTTCATTGAATATCCATTTTCCCCCTAAAGGATTATACTCAGTTTTGCTGAGTAGGTTGTTCTTGTGTATAATCCTGACTCCTTCGCCTTCTGGAATATCACATTTCAAGCCCTCTGATATTTTAATGCAGAAGCTACTAAATCTTTTGTGATTCTTACTATGACTCCACAATATTTGAATTGTTTCTTTTTGGCAGCTTGCAATATTTTCTCCTTAACCTGGGTGCTCTGGAATTTGACTATACTATTCCTGGGTATTTTTGTTTTGGGATCTCTGGCATGAAGTGACCGGTAGATTCTTTCAATTTTTATTTTACTTTCTGATTCTAGGATATCAAGGAAGTTTTCTTTGATAATTCTTAAAATATGATGTCTAGATTCTTCTTTTGATCATGGCTTTTAGGTAGTCCATTAATTCTTAAATTGTCTCTCCTTGATCTATTTTTTTCTAGGTCACTTGTTTTTGCATTTTATATTTTCTTCTATTTGTTTTTTCATTCTCTTGACTTTGTTTTATTGTTTCTTGATGTCCCATGGACTATTAGCTTCTACTTGCCCAATTCTCATTTTTAAGAATTATTTTCTTCAGTAAGCTTATGTAGCTCCTTTTTCATTTGTCCAATTCTGCTTTTTAAGGAGTTCTTTTCTTCAGTGATTATTATTATTATTATTATTTTTTTTTTTACCATTTGGCCAATTCTGTTTTTTTAAGGTGTCATTTTCCTCAGTCCTTTTGTGCCTCCTTTACCAAGTTGTTGACTCTCTTTTTGTAATTTTCTTGCATCACTCTCATTTCTTTTCCCAATTTTTCCCCTACTTCTCTTATTTGATTTTTCAAATGGTTTATTTTTGAGCTCTTCCAGAAATTATTTTTGGGCCTGTGACCAATTCATATTTTTCTTTAAATTTTTGCATGTAGCTATTTTGACTTTGTTGTCTTCTGAGTATATTTCTTGATCTTCCCTGTCGCCAAAGTAACTTTCTATGATCAGGTTCTTTTTGTTGTTGTTTGTTCATTTTTCCAGCCTGTTTCTTGACTTGTAACTTTATGTTAATGTTGGGATTTGCTCCCAGGGTAAAGGGGGTGCTGTCTCAAGGTTTGGGTTTTTTATGCTGCCATTTTCAGAGGTAGTTCTCAGAGTCAGTAAGTTTTTAGTTCTTCCAAAGGTGGTATGACTTACAGAGCAGTGTGGTCACTGCTCTCCTGTCCTATGCTCTGGCCTGTGAGTGCTCATAAGCCCTCTCTTCTACCCTGGAACTGTGACCAAGGCCTCATTCTCCCTTCTGGGCATAAGCTGGTGCTTCTCTTTGCCATGGGTCTGTGCCTGGAAACTGTGTATGGGCAATGCAACAGGCTCCTGCACCAGTGC
Source organism: Vombatus ursinus (assembly GCF_900497805.2). Taxonomy (NCBI): domain Eukaryota; kingdom Metazoa; phylum Chordata; class Mammalia; order Diprotodontia; family Vombatidae; genus Vombatus; species Vombatus ursinus. The sequence continues at coordinate 4,902,638 of NW_020954630.1, forward strand.
TAGCAAATGGTCCCCTGTAATCTCTTTCTGACCAGTTGCTGACCCCTTTACTCTCTGTGGGTTAAGAAGTTTTGAAGCTGTTGCTGCTGCAGCTGCCTCCAAGTCCTGCTGCTCCACATGAGACAGATCTTTTCTACCAACCTCCTTACCTGTCCTCACTAGAAAATTGTTTCATCTCAACCTTGTGTTGCTTCTGCTGCTCTAGAATTTGATTTGAGGCATTATTTCAAAGTTGTTTAGAGGGGAATTTGGGAGAGCTCAGGTGAGTCCCTGCTTTTACTCTTCTATCTTTTCCATTCATTCTCTCTTCGATTATGATTTTTTTAAAAGATTGCACAAGATTTTAATTCATCACATTTGCTTCTCAATGCAAATTAATGGCATTTAAACTAGTTGGCAAGAATAAGTAGATACTAACTAATATTTTCTAACTCTTTAAAGTTTGCAAAGTGCTTTTCACATATTATCTCATTTGATCCTCACAATAATCCTTTGAGGCATATGTTTTTATTTTCTCCATTTTACAGATGAGGAAACTGAGGTTGAGATGTTAATTGACTTTCCCAGGGTTACAAAGCAAATAAAATTCTACAGCAGGATTCAAAATCAGGTCTTCCTGACTCCAAGTCCATCCTGCGTTCTATCCCCTGCGGAACATAGTTGCTTCAGGAAGCTCCCTGGCATCTTGCTTCCTCTGTACTTCCTCCCACCTGCAGAAGGTGTCCCAATGAGCACTTTCCTTGGCCTGTTCTGGCAGTGTTCTTTCCTTGGTGGTGGCTGCCTCAGCAGTGGCTTTGGAGCATCCTAGCCTTGGAGTGATCTGAAGTATCCATGTATCTGCCATTCAGAGGTGTCCCAGGGTCATCTCAACAAGACCAAGGTCAGAGTACTCCACTACCCTACTCCCCCAGGCTGTTTTGAGAACAAATTTAGTGCTGCTTGACCTGAGTGGCAAAATGACTAGTTACATTTGTGCCCTCCCAACATTCCATAAGATGGTAGGGCAGACATTGTAATATGCACTTTATAGCTAAAGGAAACAAGGGTCAGAGAGGCTACGGGACATGTCTAGTATCATATACCTGATAATTCACAAGACTAGACTGGAACCTTGCTTTCCTGATGCCCATTAGTGTATAGCATCAGAAGTAGATTATAGGTTTTGGCTCTGGTAAATTCTTCGTGGGGAAAAGGAAAAGAATTTGGTAGAGGAGAATAAATATGTAGAAGCTACTTAGTGTAGGTAGGTGAAAGAGTGCTGACCTTGTGGTCAAAAGACATGGGTTCAAGTTCTGACCTTCTTACTTAAGAGTTATATAACCTTATACAAACCACTCTACCTCGATGAGCCTCAGTGATTTCATTTGTAAAATAGGTCTCATAATATGTAATTCGTCTTATAGACTCATAAAGTTCAAATAGCATTAAAATAGAAATGAAAACAAATATTATTGAAAGAGGAAGGATATAGTGGAGGATATGCAAGTCCTAGAATCATGAGAGCTCTGTTTGAAAGAACAGGCTCTGATAGAAGTTAGCTGTGTTACCACGGAGCAATCATCTAGTCTTTCTGAACCTGTTTCTTTATCTATATGCAAGATGAAGTTGATAATACTTGTACTATCTATTTTATTCATAGAGTTAGTGCTAGGAAAGTCTTTTGTAAATCTCAAAGTGTTACGTAAAGGGGGACTGAAGCATCTGGGTTGTATTATTGCTGAAAGATCCTTTTGCTCTTAACCAAGAACAAAGTAGAAATATTTTTATTTTCCTATATCCATGAATACTCTGGATATAGAACCTCTATCCATGGCCTTCTCTCTGAAAGACTTAACAAAGAGCCCATCTTCCCCCAATTAGTAGCTGCAAAAAAAATTTCATCATCCACCATTAACAGGAATATTATTTAAAGCATGCAAGAGAAATCCTACATGTTAGGCACACCCCACTGATCACCTTGTCTACTAGTCTTTTCCTGAAAATTTACATCTTGTTATCAAGGAGTTTTCTACCCTCCATCACCTCCCACCCCATGTTCATTGAGGAGGTGTTTTTTTCTTTTTCAGCATTGGGATATGAAGGGTTTATACTCCTGTGATATGATCCTTCAGCCGCAGCTGTAGAATTTGGGCATGCAGAACAGAACTAAATCCAGTTTCTCTGAGATCCCAGGGCTTCTGGCATCAGAAGGGGGTTGCCACCTGTCAATTACAAGTGAACAGAGAGGAGTCCAGCCACTTCTGGCCCACCTGGCACCATAGGGCTCTGGACTATGATCTCATCTCCTCTTGAAAGATAAATGGGGTTGAGCTGATGCCAACCTTGGCCTGGCAACCTCTGAGGAAGGAGCTGCCTGGAGAATTCAGCTGTCTGTGAACCCCCATAGAGTCATTCCTGACCTGGTATCCTAGCACAATGTGAAGGGACACAGGGCAAAATGAGTCCTGCCTCCCGCTGAGAAGATGGAAAGCAGAGGTACTGACCACTCCATAAGAAACGTGGCATTCCCCTCCTCAGCATCCCAGTCAGATTTCATCTTCCATAATTGCATGCCACCTAATTAATTCCCTTGCAGTTACACAAGAGCTTTTCTTTCTTTCCTTTTCTGTTGTATTCTGAGTCATAGACAAATGATCCCTTCTCACCTTGGAGTGAGCCACAGTTTCAAAGGTTGAATTTAAGGATGAGACCCACTTGTGTTACCCAAGTCAAAAGGCTCTCAACAGTCACCTGCCCCTGCCCCACCCCACCCCCATTATAAGAAAAGTAGGAAACCATGGTCGTGGTCTTTGTGGAAACAGCCTAGGTAGGCGCCAGTGAGAAGGGTGCTATTTCTTTCTCAATTCTGTGAACCTGAAAGAGTTTAACATCTGTGCCCTAAGATTAGCCTGTCTCTTCCTCTGCATCTTGTTCTACTGCGTGGCTGTTTTTGCTCAGCTGCCAACTTAAGAGAAGTTAATTTTTGCATGTACTTAAAAACCATTGGATAAAAGATACAAATCAATCTAGCTCCTGCCCCAAGATACGACTATGCTTCATCCATCTTTTTGAAATGGAATTAGACAAAACAGTCCTTAGCAAATATACACCATTCTTCTAAATTCCCAGAAAGGCAATTTATAGACACATGGTTGTACCCTAGAAGGCACCAGTGTATTGCAAAACAAACAAAATCCAAAGAGCTCTAGGCTCATACCTAATAATCCAGATGTTGTTTGAAAAAATGGAAGTTAGACCCAAGTTAATTACTTGTACCAGTATCTTTAATTGTATTTGTCACAACATGAACTATTTACCATCTTAACAGGTTTTCTTTACAAATAGTTGGTGGCATCACTAATTCACAAAGATTATATTTGTTTTATTTTAAATAAGAAAATAAAACCTAGAAAACATAATTTGTTGTAAATGTTTGGCCTGTTTGTTTGACAATTCAAGATTTAAAACTGTACTTTTATTTTAAGGAGGTCATAGAATCCTAGATTTAGAGATAGAGGGAACTCAGAGGGCAGCTGAGACCCACAGTCCTCATTTTATAGACAAGGAAACTGAGGCTCAGAAATATGAAGTGTTTTATAGCTATAGAATAGAGCTACATTTATGCAGCTGCAAAATAGAGTCAATATTCAAACATAGGCCCCATAACTACAAATCCTGCCATGCTAGAATGGCTCAGATTTGGAGAAATTCACATTTAGGTTGTTCAAACACCTGACATTTGGAAACTTATATTATAAAGCTTTCCTATACCATAGTAATAGCATTGAGCTGAGAGTGATGTTCTTTGCCCATCTTATGCCTGATTGCATTTGGTTTCTGGCAGGCAATGTTTGTAGAATGGTAGGTATTTGCTCTTGTCAATTTAGGATTTCCAGTTGTACTTCAAATCCTGATCCCAAAGCAGCCAGACCCTGAAGGCAGTAATCTCTGCTTCAGCACAGTGGAAGTATTAGTAAATGTTTGTTGGGCTGGAATAAATTGAATTGAACTGCATCAAATGGTTATCATATGACAGAGAATGGCACAGGATTCATGGAGAATGGCTATTCCATACATATCATGGACTTCTTAATAACCTTGATTTTATCTTCAACCTCATCCCAACTCTCACTGTTGCCAAAAGGATGACCTGGTACTAGAATACTAACAGCCCTTCTGAAACCTTGGAGTTATTTACAAATGGTGGCAGTATGGGGGCCTTCCTGATGGGCAGTGTCCTGTTCCAGCATTTGTGCTGATGGAGAAATCTGGTTGGAAATTTCACATAGTGGTAAAAAATGGGATGATGTCAGCAGCAGCCTTATCACTTCCCTAGCTGCTCCCCTCCTTTCCCTCCACCCTCACATCTCATATCCTCTTGCTAGGGTAGCTTCCATTCTAGGCATTATTCAAATCTGTCATGGCTTCAAATCAACTGGAAAACCCTTCAGATGAGGATTCTCAAAAGGATGTGCTGGACTGATTCTGGACAAGCCAAGCCTCTTAGACAGGCTTATGGTTTCAGGGAAAGAAGTCATACCTATCCTAAGTTTTTGTTGTTGTTGTTGTTTTAACCTAGGAACCATGCAAATGTCCAAGTTTTAGATGTTGCTAAGTGAGTATGACCTTGGAAATTCAGAAGATCACCAAGCTCAAGAATCTTAAACTAAATGCACAGAAACAAAAGGGATTGGGATGGGGTGGAGGAGGAGAAGAGAGGATTTGAAACTAAACCATTAGCAGAAAGCTGTCACATTTCAGTTTAAAGTTTTATAACTTAAAGGTGAATTCATTATTGTATTTCAATTACTTGAAATTTTTTTTCTAAATCTCAGCTATTTTCCAAACAATAGAATGCTGTCCTGCAGCCATCTACTCCTATACCATTTCTCCTCTTAGAGACTGCTTCTTTGATTTTAAGCATTGGCTTAAAATGAGTCATATCAAATCACTGTATATTTATCGAGCAGTTTCTATGTGTAAGTCACCTGAGGTGTTCTCAAACCATTAAGGTTCACTAGAATTCATCTTTGGACACCAGTTAAGACAATTTTGTTTTATTCTCAGTGTAAGAGAGGTATTTTTTCTGGATAAATATCTACTAATTTGCCTTCATCCCCACCCCATCTCAACAGTCATTTGTTAATATTTTTAGCAGTTTTCTAACAACACCAAGTAACTCATTTCTATACTGCCTGCATGTTTACAAAACATTTCATTCACAAAACACTTTCTTCCCTATGAAGTAGCTAGTGCAAAAAACATTATCCTTCCCTACAGATTAACACTTACTGAGGTGAAAGGACTACAAAATGGCCACACGTATGAAACTGTAAGTTTTCCTCCTAAAATTGTCAAATTTGTTTCATTTCTAGAGTTTCATTCTTCTTGGGGAATGCCCACCACTTGGTGCTCTTTTTTCTCATTAACCCTCAGAACTTTTCACGTGGGGTGGGAGGAAGATGAAGTTAGTATAGTATATATCCTCCATTTCAGAAGAAGGGAAGACAAGCCCACAGTCTTGAGTACTGACAATAATGAAGGGCTTCGGATTCCCCAGCTGGTGTTTTCATCAGGGGACCAGGTTGCTGTATTTGTGGGGGTTGGGACTGTTGCCCTAAACCAGATCTTTATATCCTGCTGGAACATTGTAGGCAGCAGAAATCCCAGCTTATCGCTATGGGGTGTGGAAATGGTGACTTTTTTTTTTTTAACATTGCATGCCACAATCAACCTCTGCTTGGAGGGAGCAATGTTCCAAGATTTCAGGGCAGATAGGCCATTGAATCAGTCTTTTTTTTTTTTAAAGAAAACAGTTGCTAAGACAAGATATATAGACATTTTTATGTAATTATATACTGTTCAGAGTATATATTCTCTTTGTTCCTTATGCCAAATATTTCTTTTTGGAGGCAATAGTTGGTATCCATAGCCAATGCAATCAAACTTAAAGCCAGTTCTCAAACAAAATGTTATTTCCCCAAGGGAGAACCTAAATAATATGCCAGATGCTTTTTGGAGATTGGAATCATAAAACTTTTAGTGCTAAAAAGGAACTTTAGAGAGCTTCTTGTCCAGGGCATCTTAGTTTCCTTTGTGTCATGAACTCCTTTGGTAGTCTGGTCAACCTATGGGTCCCTTCTCAGAATAATGTTTTTAAATGCATGAAATAAAATACATAGGCTTACAAAGTAGACCAGTTATACTGAAATATAGTTATCTATCTATCTATCTATCCATCCATCTATCTATCTATCTATCTATCTATCTATCTATCTATCTATCTATCTATCTATCTAAAGTAATAGACACTAGGTTAAGAATCCCTGTTCTAGTCCAGTCTCTTACAATTGAAAAAATGGAGACCTACAGATGTTAAGGGATATATCCAATTTCATACTGTCAGAAGCAGAACCTATAAGAGAACCTAGGTTTCTTGATTCCCAATCTAGTTTTTTTTTAAACCACAGCGAAATGTCACTATTTGCTTCTTAATTCATATAGTGGTTTTTAAATTTTTAGTTAAAAAGGGACCTTAGAGAGTCTAACACCCTCATTTTGGAGATTAACTGAGGTCTAGAGAGCTAAAATGACTTACCCAAGGTAAAAAAAAAAAAAAAAACTAGTTAAGTAGTAGAATTTCTATTAGATTCTCTGTTTCCTGGCTAAGAGACCAGGGTAGTTTTCACTATATCCCTGTGCTCCTATAATAATCCTGTGTATTGACATAGCATTTTGCTTTCAGAAAGCTCTTTATATTTTAGAGATATTTATTGGCAATCTTCATTTGAGCAAAGCTAGTTATTGAGTTAATTTTTTTTAAATGAGTCTTACTTTGCCATTGATTTCCATTATAAACTGAGAAAGAAGTTCATATGCAAAAATTTACCCACCAGTTGAAAGTATTTGCCCAGAAAGTAATTAAAATGGTGGCCACATTCTTGTTATATGGGTTGTGGTAGTTCTGAAAATGTCTTTCAAAATTTTTTAGGCCTTTATTTTAAAATATTTTCCTGGCTTTAGGATCTAGAATCCCTCCTTTGTAGACCAGTCCATCTCTGTGTTTCTCCTTTTTTTTTTTTTTTTTTTTTTTTTTTTACTTATTAGGGAACTGATTCATCATTCTGACCTCAGGTTCTTCAGCTGCAAAATGAAAAGGATGGATGAATACGTTATCTAAGGGTTTTTCCATGTCAGAAATCCTATGATTCAATTAAGTATCTGTTAAACATCTACCCTGTACAAAGGGCTGTGCTGATGCCAGGGATATAAAGATGAAACTGACACACAGCCCGACAGTCCCTGATTCCACTCTCAAAGCTCCTCGGTCTGAGCTGCTTTTATTTTCTTAACCTTTTCCTGTTTAAGAATTAAAGGAGATCAGGATAGTCAGGTGATCATATCCCACTGGGCCAGTAGGAAGTGCCATCTGTCATTTAAAATACTCTAGCCTAAACAATTCTTAAGTCTGGGACCTCAGGTTCTGTCCAGAAAATAGATATATGTATTTCATAAATTCAGAATTCTATAAAAAGAATTTAATTTTTAGGAGGACATTTATTTGTGTAATTCTCAAGCTTCTCATTTTGCCTTGGTAACTCAGTACAATCCTTTGCATATTTTTTTTTTGTTTTTTTTTTTGGTTTTTTTGGTATAGGGGACTTCCAATGAAAAAACTTGCTTTGCCAATAGCATTCAGACACTGCTCTCCAACTTAATGATTTAGAGAATTTCCCAGGACACTGAGAGGTTATGGTTTGCCCCACAGTAAGTATGTGCCAGATGTGGCACTTGAACCCAGGTCTCCTGATTCCAAGGAAGGCACTGTATCCACTAAGCTTCACTGCCTCTATGATTTACACATGGGCAATATTTAATAGGTATTTGTAGAATGAAGCATAAAGTTGTTGGGTAGGATGGTTAGTTAATAGCCCACTGACAGCAAAATATGCACTTCTTTTGGGGAGAAGGACATTGAGAAAAAGGACCAGGGAGAAATCCTGACAACTTTGCCTCCTGTGTAGCTTTCCCCTGAATCATACCTGCCTAAGTCCTGGATGATTTTCTCTGACTCCATATCCATGAGAGAGAAAATAAGTGGAATCCAGCACTGAATGATCTCTGGGAATGTGGAATTATTCCCTGTGCTTAGAATTTAATAAAGGACTTGGCTAGTTCTCCAGTCAGCTCCCTGATTGTCTGCCTGGAGCCTCTGGGCTTTGCTTTCACCATGACCTTACATAACTCACTAGAGGGAACTCTTCCTGGCAGTTCCCAAGCTAAGGGCAGGGGGTGACTGTGATATTAAAAGCACCATTTGTTGCTCTTTATCCTCAGAAGAAATCAGGGTGAACTCCAACTCATTAAAAGCTGCACCGAGCATATTTGCATGAGGAGAATATGAATGCAGGTAATGGGGAACCTGCTTCAGTCTTAGAAAGTGAGAGCCCGTGTAGACTCAGTAAACATAGCAGAAAGGTGCCATGTCTCTCTTGGCCTTGTTTGCCTCTACTGTTATGGGTTTGGGGGCAGGGGTTGGGAAAAAAGCACAAGTTTACATGCCACTGAAATTGTGTTTCAGATTCTTTTCTGTTGTATGAATATGTAACTGGAATTAAACAGTTGCTAGACATGTTTGAGCGGCAGCTTGATACAAGAAGCACCATGGTGTAGTGGAAAGAGGGCCTGAAGTCAGAAAGATAAGGGTTCAGAACCTGGCAGTGTCACTATGGGCAAGTCACTTAAACTCTCAGTTCCCCAGGCAACTCAGTGAGAATAGTTAGACATCAGTTACAATTCTCTAGGAGTACAAGGATTTTCTGTGCTGGAAAATTCCTTATCAGTGATAAAATCAAAAGTTGAAACCAGTAGCTAGGCATATCCAGGTCATCATTTCTCTCTCTCTCTCCATCTCTCTCTCTCTGTCTTTCTGTCTCTGTCTCTCTGTCTCTGTCTCTGTCTCTCTGTCTTTGTCTATCTCTATGTCTCTCTGTCTTTCTGTCTCTCTGTCTCACTTTCTCTCTCTCTGTCTCTCTCAGTCTCTGTCTCTGTCTTTCTCTCTGTCTCTGTCTGTCTGTGTCTCTCTCTCTCACACACACAAACACACACAGCCACTCCTGAGATGTTTCCTGTCTTTCATGCTTGAGTTGGTTCCAAAAACCAATAAGCCCAAATAGCTCTGTGCACAGCTGTAGAATTGTTTTTCTCCAATCAGTAGAGCAGCTGAAGAGCTTTCTTAGGTAATCTAGGATTTTTCTAGCCAATCACCAAAGCAATCTCTCTTCCAATCAGCAGCCTCCCATCAAAGCAAGTGAAAGGTCAGTTATCTCAGCTAGAAACCTGTCTTGTGTTTACTGTATCTTGTGCCTCCTCCTGCTCTCAGCCTACTCTTCTTCTGTCACTATATTCCTATAACTTTGTCTGTCTTCCTATATCTTCTAATTCCCTCAAACAAGAGCCTCTTCTTTGATTGGCGATTCCATGAGATAAAACTTAAGATATCTACTTTCTTGTCCTTTATGAACCAAACAGTTCTTATTTGATTTTCCCACAATTTTTAAATAGTTATTTGATTTATAGTTTTGTCATTCATACTTTTTAAAACTTTGAAAACAACCACATACAAATGAGCTGATAGGCTATAATGTCCCACAGCCATGATTTCCTTAGTCTTTGCTCTACTTTATGCAGGTCCTGTAAGTGCTTTCTTCTGAGGGACACTTCTCAATCTAGTCCTCAAAGCAGTCTGCCCGTCTCATTATTTTATCTGAAATATTATGCCCCTTCACTAAGAGATTCTTTTATCAATTTTCCTTTTACAAAATATTATTTTTCTGCTACCTCCAAAAATCAAATGATTTGGCTTTGAAAAGGATAATACCTTAAAATAGTACAAGGAAATCAAGAAACAGAGAGGGCCCCTACAATGGGGATGGAGGCTTCTTGGAGGCTTCACAAAAGAGGTAGCAGCAGCTACCTTGAGCTTTGAAATAGAAAATGGTGACCCTTTTCTTTGACAAGACCAAATCTTCTACCTGTGCCTCAATACTATCTCCTCCTATCTTCTCTGGCAAGTTGATCCATAGAGCTTTCCTTTTGGAGAAGATAGGAGTAGATAGTATTGAGGGACAGGTAGAAGGGTTGGACTTGTCAAAAAAACAGTCACCCATTCCTTGAAAATTAGCAAAGAAGAAAATATGTGAAGGTATAGACAGGTTTTGTCCTGTGGAGTTCGGGGGAAGAATGAGTTTACTATGGATATCCTCTGTTTTCTAAGTAAAGCAGGAGGCAAAGACATCTGCTAATATACAAACAATGGAGGAGTCTTTTTTAATAATATTTTTCCCAATTCCAAGTAAAGACAATTTTCAACATTTTTTTTTTACATTTTTGAGTTTCAAATTCTTTCCCTGTCTTCCTCTCTTTCCTTTCCCTGATACAATAAGCAGTTTGATATAGGTTATACATGTGCAATCATGCAATACATGTAATGTGAAAGAAGATACAGACCAAAAAAACCTCACAAAAATAAAGTGAAAAATAATATGCTTCCATCTGCATTCAGATTCCAGTAGTTCTTTCTCTGGATATGGATAGCATTTTTCATCATGAGCCCTTTGGAACTGTCTTGGGTATTGCTGAGAATACTTAGGTCATTCACAGTTAATCATTGTACAGTATTGCTTTGTTGTCTTGGTTCTGCTTACTTCACTTTGCATCACTTTGTGTAAGTCTTTCCAGGTTTTTTCTGAATCATCCTGTTCATCATTTCTTATAGCACAATAGTATTCCATTATAATTATATACCACAACATGTTCAGCTATTCCTCAATTGATGGGCATCCCCAATGGAGAAGTCATTGTGAGCTTAAGGAGAAAAGAGAAAGTTTGGAATAGCTGATGAGATGAGTGGGATAAAGTCAGCTAAGGAAGAAATTTCCCTTGCAGTAGTATGAGTGCTCAGTTAAGATTAAGTAACATGAATTTGTAGCAGACCTAGTAGGTGTGAAAATACCAGATGGAAAATTAGTAACAAGATGATCCAAAATTGAGGATTGAAAGGGTATGAACTGTAGGAGAACAAAGGACAAGGGAATCAGGGGAGAACAGTGTGTGTTTGACCTGGTCAAATAAAGGTTTGAGATTGTGAAGAGAGGAAAGTGCAATGAGATAGAGACCAGCATTAAGAGGAATAAGGCAGGACAGGTGAAAGGAAGGCTTTGGGAAGTTTATTGCTCTGTCCTCCAGCTCTTCAATTAGAGAGGAGAGGCAACTGAAGGTGTTAAGGAGGTGTTGAGTATCAAAGCGCTGTCACTCTCCATGATGATTACATTTTATGTGATGAATTTATCCTGGGGAGGGTGATGTTGATGGAATAGAAACAAGCAGAATAAATGATGGGAAATGAAGTAAAGCTTTTCTAATGTCCCAGTATGCAAATAACATCATGCTAGTACCTTTATGCTCAGAATAGTACAGAAATTCCTGGAAGAGATATGTAGTCACTTAAAGGAATTTGACTTGAGTCACTTGACTTGACGTAGTAAAGACCAATTGGAGTAAAGACCAAAAATCTTATCACCCATATTGTAATATGCATTTGGATGGACCACCTATTGACTTTATCAGAAGGCATATATGGATAGACAATAGAGATTAACAATGAGTTGGGCCTAGAGTTGATTAGGAGAAGAGAAGATTGAATTGCCTATTGAAAATTGCAAATATCTGTTCCTGACCCCAAGAGTATCATGAAAATAACAAACAATCTTTTTAATATCAATGTTCTTCCAGTTTGGCAGTATGGCATCAAGATATGGAATACAACAATCTCCAAAGAATTACAAATTAATATTTCACAGGAGGCAATGGAGAGGTACATGGGGAATGTGAGCAGACTTCAATGGAAGACCAATGAGGAACAATGAATAAAAGAGGTCTTCTAGAAGCAAAAGATTTCTTCAAGGAAATTTATGATAGGAAGAGAAGATGGGCTGGTCATTTAGCAAAGGCAAAGGATTATGGGTGGAAAGTTAGAGTGCTTCAGTGTTACACTTGTGGCAGGAGAAATCAAGGAAGATCTGAAAAACAATAGGTGGACGCCCTGCGGCAAATTTATAGGATGGCATGAATAAGAATTACACAGAATGGACAGGAAAAGAAAGGATGTAATCTGCTTTGGCAGAACTTCTGAACTGAAGCGATCACATCTATTTGAGTAATTCTTATATTACCTTCCCCAACTGCTGGGTTGTTGTAAGGAAAGGTAAAAACATATAATGTACAAATGAGTTATTACTATGAAAAGGAACCATTGATATTGCTGCCACCAACATCAACAACAAAAAACAAATTTCACCAACAAGTTAATAATGAGTAGTAAAATAAAAATTTGTCAAAGAGGCAATGTGGTTCAACAGAAAGAGCATTTGACGTTCAGTGAGAAGATCTGGATTGTGTCCTGACTTCTCCACCTACTATGTGACTGGGTGAATCACTTCTCCTGTGGGAGCCACAATTTCATAATCTGTACAGTGGGGATAATATGATTTGCACTACCTACTTCATATGGTGGTTATGAGGATCAGGTGAAACCTGCAAAAGAAATAACATGGAATAATAGAAAGAATATTGGATTTGGAGTCAGATTCAAATTATTCAAATTTATTCTAATCAGTATTCAAATGCAGGGGGCTGCTTCTTTCTGCCAAGGTCTATGAACTCAGGGGATAAAAGGTATTTTATCTTTCTGGGCCTCAGTTGCTTCAGTTGTAAAATAAGGGGGGTAGACCTAATCATCTCTAAGGTCTCACCCATTTATGACATAAGATAATACCAAATATTAGATACAGAATATACCCTAGATATTTTCCATGAAATGAAAAGAATCACATTCCTTTGTCACCAACAGGAGGGAAGTCTGGCTCCTACCTTTGCTCTTTGCCTCCTCTTTCTTTAGCTATGACAGTTCAAGTTTTGTTTGCAGGATTTTTTTCAATTAATTTCTTAAAGTAATTGAATGCTTATTAGAGTAAGACAAATAGTCCTGACTAAAGCCAGACTCCTTGCATTTCCTCCCAGTTCTGCTGAGTGCCTGGCATCTCTTCCCTATTTTTTTGTATTAGACTTTCAGTGCAGGTAACTCATAGTTAATACTGCATTATTCAGTTTGCCTTAATGTCCAATCCTTTTCTCTCTTGAGACATAATATTATAAAGCAAGTAGTAAATATCTAACAGTTGTGTTGTTTTTCAAATTTGGTATTCAGTGAACATAGTTATTAAAGAGTCATATCGAGAGGAAATGTTTTTATTATACTGCTATCCCCAAACTCTGAAGACAGTGTTATTATTGATTTAGCAATAGTCTGCAAAGAATGTGCCAAAAATTAGACCTTTTCTGCTTGTTACATTTCTTCATAAAACCTTTATTGCACAGCCTTAGCCAATAACAATAATAGATGAAACTCTACTCAATTCAGTCTTCCTGTCAGTCAAATGAAGTTTTGTGCAGGGAGCTCACACAGATTCCAAACAGCCTTCTTTTCCCTTTGTTTTCACAAAGCCCCTTCAAAATGGGAACTGGCAAATGAATGTGTACATGCATGAAGTAGATGACTGAGATACTAATGCTACTCCGTCCCAGAAGGGCAAAGAAGGGCTACTCGCTTCTTCCTGCTCCACAGCTAAGATCCTGCAATATGTCCCAGAGGAGGAAGTGAGACTCAAAAGACCTGAGTTCCAGTTTTGGTTCTGTAACTGGTGCGAATATAATCAAGTTCCTTCTCTTCTCTGATGCTCAGTTTTCTTATCCATAAAATGTCCTTAAATATGATTAAAAAGGGGTTTGAATTAGGCGACCTATGGGTCTCTTTTGCCTTGATGTCTATGATCATAATTTGGGATCTAGTATAGCATTTTTTTAGACAGCTGATTTTTTTTGGTAGCTTATCCAAGGACGCATGTTTATTTAATAGCGAACAAGACTAGAACTCAGGTGTTCTGACTCCCAGTCCAGTTCTCTTCATCATCACTTACTTTGACTCTTGTCTACCTTGCCCTTTCAATTCATGCCATACAACACTCCTCTGCTCAAAAGCCTTTATTGACTCCCCTTTGCCTACTAAGTTAAAAAGATAAGCTTCAACCAGATGTTAGGAGTCCTCTGCAATCTGGCTTTTACCTATGTTGTACCATGGAAAGAATGCTAAACTTTGTGGCTCAAGACCTGGATTCAAATCCTTGCTTTGTGTGAACACTTGCTACTTGTAGGACCTTGAGCAAATTACTTCATCTCTCTGGCCCTCAGTTTCTTCATTTCTAAAATGAAGGGTTAGGCTGGGGGTAATCCTTATGACCCTTTATGCCTCTAAATAAATCTAGGATTAGTCTTAACCTTTCTGGTTTTATTTCACACTGTTCCTTTTCAAATGTCCTGTTCTCTGGTCAAATAGCAGTATGACGTGTCTTACTCTTTTCATACCTTCATACCTTTGCTGTATCCTAAACTGCAGTATCCTCCCCGTAAATATCTACCATTTGAAATCTTATCCATTCTTTTGAATGTCACCATGTCCATGAAGCCTTCCCTCATTTCCCCTAAATGAGAGAAAATAATCTGTCCTTTTTCCCAGCTTACACAGCACTTTGTAAAATCTTTTGTTCTCACATAGAACCGATCCCAATATAATTGTGGATCCCTTCGATAGAGGGTGGTTGTTCCTAGTTTGTGATGTTTTGAAGAAACAAAGTTTGAATCTCTGCCTTGCAATGCTTCCACAAACTATGGGGGATATTTTTTCATACTCTCCTTCCTTAAAGTATGTTATATCTGTTTATATTAACATAACATTAATTTAATATTTTTGCATGTTTTATCTGTCTTTACTAAAATGTAAGCTACCTACAGGCAGGAACTGTGCCATTTTTTTCCTTTGTATCCCCAGTATCCAAAACAGTGCTTGGCATGTAACAGGTACTTAATAAATGCTTATTGAGAAGCAGTGTTCTTATTGAATTTCCAGGTACAATTTCAATGTAGGGCAGTAACATTCTGAAAGGTTTTATGGATTTTGAGAACAGATTGGGATAAATATTATTTTGTGTTCATATTCCTATGTCTTTTCTAGAAAAATCAAAATATTATCAAAAGCTGAACTGTTATCAATAGGAATTTAGCCTGATTATCCAGAGGTAAAGAGAAGTGTGCTGTATAGGATTGAGACCTGACCTCAAAGTCAAGAAGGTCACCCCTGACCTATACTACTAGTATAGGTCAGGGCAAGTCACTTAACCTCTGAGTCTTCTAGAAAACTTTTTAAGACTGTAAGTTGCAGAGAAATTTCTGACTTGCATTGGTAGAGAGACTCCCCCTCTTCCCCCAACCCAAGGAGTTCATGCCAGTGAAATCCCAAGTCTAGTACTTATCCCTACCAGGAGGTGAAACTGCCAGAACTCCTTATCCATAGGAGTTTAAATAAGGTAGCATCCTATTACATTTACATGCCTACCTGTACCCTTTGAAATACTGATTAGCCTAGAGACTGCTAGAATTTATTGATAGATCTGTCACCTTCCAAGGAGGGAAATTATGATTACAGTTGTATAATCTCCCTTCTCATTTTAGCAGTAAAATATCTGTGGAAAAGGAGGAGAGATTATGTGAGTAAATATAGTATTGATCACTTAAATGAAAAGACTGGGTCTGGCAAAGAGTCTAGCTATTAATACATGGATAGTGTCTGTTGTTAGCTGCCCAATTCCAAGACTTTGATTAGTTGGTGTATTTATGCATCAAAAGCACTTTTGTGTAAATTTTTCCTCTGTTAAGCAACAAATCATATTGCTGAATGATTGATTATAATTGAATAAATCATTCTGTATACTTAGCTGCTGGGATTTTTGGAAATGGAACAGATTTATTATGTGATCAATTGTGTCCTTCCTACTAACCCAGAGCTGATCATATAGGCTCCATCAAAGCTTAAAGAACACCTGGGACAAAGTAGATAGAAATTAAGAATGTGGGCAAAAGTCTAAGTGAATGAATGAAGGCATATCCTAGGAGTCAGAAAACCCATGTGACCTTGCCACAAGACACTCTTCACCACTGTGGGTTGCTGGTATATAAACTGAAGGGCTTGTAACAGATGCTTTATTAAGAAAGACAAATGTTACAGAGTGAAACAAATACTGCATTCAGTTTTCTCATCTATAAAATGGGGCAGTGTGACTTCCACTACCTACTCTCAGGGTTACTGTGAAGAAAGTCCTTTGTAAACATTGTGGCACTATTAAAAATGAGTAATCTTTAAAGTTCCTTTTTGGCTCTAATAAATCCCTCTAGAATTCATTCAACATTAACTCAAAATGCATTTATTATGTGTCTGCTGTGTGTTATATCCTCTATTAATTACTTGGACTAAAAAGACAAAATAAAAATAATAATGATAATAAAACCAATTTTTAAGCTCAAGGAATTTACATTCTACCAGAGGAAACAACTTGTACACAGTTGGAGTCAAGGAAAGGGAATAAACATTTACATAATGCTTACAATGTGCTAGCCACTGGACTAAGTACTGTACAAATATCTCATTTGATTCTCACAACAACCATTCAAGGTCAATTTAAAACATATACAAAGTAATTTCTTGGTAGAAGATGCTAAGTGGCTACCAGGCACTTGGCAACTTGGTACAGTGGGATGAGCAGTGGCCTTGGAGCTAGGAAGACTTGAGCTAAACTTCAGCCTCAAACACCTACTAGATGTATGACTTGTGGGTATCTCATTTAACTTCTTTGTGCCTCAGTTTCTTCATCTGTAAAATGGAGATAATAATAGCACCCACCTCCCAGGGTTATCATGAGGATAAAATGGATAATATTTGCAAAACACTTTGTAAACCTTAAAGTGCTATATAAATGCTTATTATTATTATAAATATCATTATCATCATCATCATGGTGGTATCAGGATAAGCTTTCTAAAGGAGGTGCCACCTGAACTGAACTTTGAAGGAAGCCAGAGATTCCACAGAGGTGAGGAAGGAGGGCAGAAGTACATAAGTGCTATTAGGAATGTCATATACAGGAAACAGCAGGGAGACCCATATTTCTGGTGTTCAGAGTGCTTTAAGGAGAGTAAAGTGTAATTGTCCTTCAAAGATAGGCAGGGTACAGAACATAAAGAGTTTTGAAAACACGTGGAGCAGTCTTTTTTTTATTGTAAAGACAGTTAAGAACTTCTGGGGCCTCCAAATAGTGAGGCTTCTTGCGCAGGGGAGTGACATAGTCAATTCTGTATTTTAAGAATATTGATTTGACAGCTGCACAGAGGACAGATTGGAGGTAGAAGAGACTGGCTGCGGGAAGAGCAATTAGGAGGCAATGATAATAGCCTAGGTGGGAGGCAATGAAGAGGAGAGAAGGAGGCAGATGGGAGATATGTTGTGTACTATAATTGAAAAGACTTGGTAATTGATTGGATATAAGGGCTGAAAGGCAGTGTCAGAGGTTTCAAGCTTGGATATCTATAAGAATGGAAGTATTCTCAACAGAAGAGGAAATTTAGTTAGAGGGAATGGATTTAGGAGGAAGGGGAATTAGTTTTTTTTTTTTTTTCCCACATGTTGACTTTGAGTTGGCCACCAAATAGCTGTTTGGAAATGTCCAATAGGCAGTTAGTAATGTAATAATGGAGATCAAAAGAGAGACTAAAGTTGAATATGCAGGTAGATCTGGGAGTCATCTGCATAGAAATAAGAGTTGAACTTATGGTTGATGAGCTCACCAAGAGAGAAAATAGAGAGAAAAGAGAAGAGAGCCTTAGGCAAAATTTAAAAAAAGATATTAGATAGTGGAGTCATCTCCAGAAATAATGTTTTGTATTAATAGTGCCTCAGCCTTGTCCTGGGAGTACCAGCTGATTTTGCAAGGGCAATAATTTAATCAGTTGCTGTGCTCTTGACCAGTCCTTTGTAGTGCTTTATTGGATGCCTGCCATCTTTTCTTTTTCATTGTCTTTAGCCTCCAGTCCCTGAGTATAGGGCACCTGCAGGTCTGAACTAGAATTGAATAAGTGTCTCAAAGCACCAGAATGACTGACTTCCTATAACATTGATGTGAGTATTAACAAATGGGGAACTTCAACTACCCAAAACATTTTATCAAAACTACCTATAATCAACTGGGCAACACCACAGCCCCTCCAGCCCAACAGCCTTTGTCCAAAACATAGCTACCCTGACTTGCCACAGTATTTGCAATTTTGCTATTATTTATTCATCCCTTTTGGTTAAATCATTGGAATTCTAAACCTGTGTTCTTTTTTGAATGAAAGGGCCTGGGGGGAGGGAATTCATTGGGGATTTGCTTATTGTTGGTTTCCTGCTATGGCAGCTAACTGGGAGAAAAGCATGCAAGAATTGGGAAATTGGGAGGCTCATAAAGCAGGAAGAGGAATTTTAGACTACAAAGTCTGCCAGGAATTGCTAAGCCTAGGTGGGGAATGTGAGCCAAACACTCTTTCTTGGTGACAGGTGGGAAACATTTGTGGTATGATTATGTCAAACAACCAACAAGTATTTTTAAGCATAGTTCCAGCAGTGTATTATGTGCTAGGGGTGCAAGGACCAAGAATGAAACAATTGCTTCTCATGAGGAGCTCATAGTCTTAGTGGGAAGTCAATAAGTACCAATATAAATATTTATAGCATAAATGTAAAGGAAATAACTACAAATATATACAAAGTAGTTAAGTACAATATGGACTGGGAAGGAGAGAATCAGGAAAGGCATCTTGCAGAATTTCGTGCCTGAGCTCCATCTATGAGATTGGTGTAAGGATGGAGTCCATTCTGGAAATGGGGGGACAGTCATTATAAAGGTATGGTGACAGGAGATGGTATGTTGTTTGTGAGAGATGGAGAGAAACCTAGTCTGTTTGGATCACATAGTACAGGGTGGGAAGTGATATCCAATGAGTCTGGAAAGATAGGTTAGGGTCAGGTTGTGTAAGACATTAAAAGCCAAACAAAAGTTTTTATTTTATTTTTGAGTCAATCAGAAGCCACTGAAATTGGCTGAGTAGGGGAATCTGTGCTTAAGGAAAATTACTTGGCAGCAACATATAGAATGTTCTGAGTGGAGATAGATATGATGTGGGGAGACTGATTAAGAGGCTATTGAAATAACCTAGGTGAGAGGTGGTGAGGGCCTGAAATACTTCTATATCACCTCCTGACCTCTACCTCAGAAAGTTCATCTCTTGTTTTAAGATGAAGATCAGGCACCATCTAAAGGGTAGCAGATTAGATGTTACTCTACTAAGCTGTAAGTTTCTTGAGGGCAAAGACGATTTCATTTACATTTTCATGTTGGTAGAGCCTCAAAAAGTGCTTTACATGTAGGAGGTGTGCAATAAAAGTCTTCTCAGTTGTTTAATGGAATAAGGAATATCTTTTTTTTTTTTTTTGGTCAGTTGTTTCAGTCATCCAACTCTTCGTGACTCTATCTTGGGTTTTCTTGGCAGAGATACTGAATCGGTTTGCCATTTCCTTCTCCAGCTCATTTTACAGATGAGGAAATTGAAGCAAACAGAATTAAGTGACTAGCCAAGGGGCATACAACCAGTAAGAGTCTTCTTGACTCTAGGCCCGGAGCTCTATCTACTGTGCCACTTGGGTTCCCTGTAAGGTATATCTTAGCAGAAGATATTAATAAGTGACATTAACATAACTGAGGTTTGCAAATAAAGGCATGTACCTCACCTCATTTGAGCCTCACAACATCTCTGAGGGGAAGGTACTAATAGGTAAAATCATTTCTCTTTTACAGGTGGAGAAAGTGAAGAGGCTTAGTATTTTCTCACAGTTAAGCAGCTGGTGTTAGTGGTAGAATTCAAACCATGGATTCCTGACTCAAAATCCAGCATTGTAGGTACTATATCCCACTAACCCTCAAGAGTCTCATTCTATGTAATATGTCCTTTAAGTGCTATTAAAATCCTTTTTAAATTCAACTTTTATCTAGTTATCTAATAAGGGGAATAAAGAGACTAGTCCATATTGGGCTGGGCAAAGCCTGTTTGCAAGGGTAAGAAAAATGCAGGAAAGAATTGTGTCTCAAGAACTTGGGGAAGGGGTCCTGGCAGTAAAGATTAAATGTGACAGAGTAGAGAAAAAAAGCAGCTGGGAAGCATCCGGTGGCTTTTATTCTTTTATGCCTAGGGAACTCTTCCCTCCTGGGCTCTCTGGTTAGCTCTCTGAGCAATCAGGACCTGGCATGTGTCCACTGGGCCCCTGGAGTGGGAAATGAAGGGGAAAGAATAGTTGCAGGCTACAGACAGGCACAGAAAGAGATGGGAGATTGCTGAAAGCAAGATTTTGCTGTCTAACTAAAATTAAGGCTAGCCCCAATGATCCTGGCCAAAAGGATAGATAGATAGATAGATAGATAGATAGATAGATAGATAGATAGA
>NW_020954630.1:4923104-4933441 GCF_900497805.2 Vombatus ursinus
GATAGATAGATAGATAGATAGATAGATAGATAGATAGATAGATAGATAGGTAGATAGATAGATAGATAGATAATTTAAGCACCAATTACATGCCAGGCACTGTGATAAGCTCTAGGGATAGAAATAAAAGCTAACAACACAGTCTCTTCCCTCAAGGAATTTGCATTCTAATGGGAGAAGACGTAATATAAAGGGGTATTAATAAGCTGGCTTAGGGAAAGGTGCACTTGGGAAGGCATGTCAAAAGAAGGCAGAGCCAAGATGGCAGAGTAAAAGCAGTGACTTGCTTGAGCTCTCCCCCAAACCCCTCCAAATACCTATAAAAATGGCTTTAAACAAATTCGAAAGCAGCAGAACCCACAAACAGAGTGAAACAAATTTCCAGTCCAAGACAAGCTGGATAGATGATTGGAAAGGCGTATCATGCTGGGCTGGGAGAGGAACTTAGTTCAGCATGGGCACGCAGGTCTCAGTGAACCTGGAGCAAGCCTCAGAGGACTGAATCACAGGCAGCTGTGGCAGTTTCCAGACTTCTCAACCCACAAATGCCAAAGACAACTTAGAAGGTCAGCGGGCAAAGTCTGTGTCTACAGTAGTGAGAGAGAAGTGCAGTCGCAGTTGCAATCCCAACCCCAGTCCCCAGAGTGTGTCCCTGGGGTGGCAGCTGCCTCCTGAGCTTCTGGTCCACAGACAGAGGGGAAATCCAGTGGCTGATCAGAGGGGGATTGCAGGGATCTCTTTGCTGGTGCAGGATTCTCTTGCTTTACCTGTGCTTGGATCTGGGTCACAGTTCTGGGTGGCGGTCCTGGGGAGAGGAGGAGCGCTGGAGTGGTGGAGCTTATAGTGGCGGTGGAGAGGAAATCCTCCCCACAGTTCCAAGGCAGAAAAGAGTGCTTGTGGTCACTCATAGACCACAGCACAGGACAGGAAAGGAGTAAACACCTTGCCCTTCATCATAGCACCTTGGAAAAACTGAAAATTTACAGGTCCCTAGAAGTATCTCTGAAAACAGCTGCACAAAACCCCTGAAACTTGGGACAGTACATTCTCCACACTGGAAACAGACCCCTACCTTAACAAAGAGTTTGTAACTCAAGTAATTGACTGGGATCATGAGTAAGTCACACAAAAAGAGTCAGACCATAGAATCTTACTTTGGTGACAAAGAAGATCAAAACATACAACCAGAAGAAGACAACAAAGTCAAAGCTCCTACATCCAAAGCCTCCAGGAAAAACATGAATTTGTCCCAGGCCATGGAAGAGCTCAAAAAGGATTTTGAGAAGCAAGGAAGAGAAGAAGAGGAAAAACTGAGAGTGATGCAAGAAAATCATGAAAAACAAGTCAACAGCTTGCTAAAGGAGACCCAAAAAAATACTGAAGAAAATAACACCTTAAAAAATAGCCTAAACCAAATGACAAAAGAGGTCCAAAAAGCCAATGAGGAGAAGAATCCCTTAAAAAGCAAAATTGGCCACACGGTCAAAGAAATCCAAAAGCTTACTGAAGAAAATACTTCCTTAAAAGTTAGAATGGAACAATTGGAAGCTAGTGACTTTATGAGAAAGCAAGACACTGTAAAACAAATCCAAAAGAATGAAAAAATAGAAAACAGTGTGAAACATCTCATTGGAAAAACAACTGACCTATAAAATAGTTTCAGGAGAGAGAATTTAAAAATTATTGGACTATCTGAAAGCCATGATCAAAAAAAGAGCCTAGACATCATCTTTGAAGAAATTATCAAGGAAAACTGCCCTGATATTTTAGAACCAGAAGACAAAATAGAACTTGAAAGAATTCACCGATCACCTCCTGAAAGAGATCCCCAAAGGAAAACTCCTAGGAATATTGTAGACAAATTCCAGAGTTCCCAGGTCAATGAGAAAATGTTGCAAGAAGCCAGGAAGAAACAGTTCAAGTATTGTGAAAATACAATTGAGATAACACAAGATATAGCAGCTTCTACATTAAGGGACTGAAGGGCGTGGAATATAATATTCTGGAGGGCAAAGGAGATAGGATTACAACCAAGAATCACCTACCCAGCAAAACTGAGTATAATCCTTCAGGGTAAAAAATGGTCATTCAGTGAAATAGGGGACTTTCAAGCATTCTTGATGAAAAGACCAGAGTTGAACGGAAGGCATGTCAGGGAGATAGTGGGAAGGTGAGGTGTGGTATGAGACCCAGCAAAACAAAGCAGAAAGTTCAACTATTAGAGCCAAGGGAATCAGGGGTGGAATCCAGATATCCATTGGGGATTGAGATAGTTGTAGAGTAAACCATTGGCGAGGAGTCTGCAGGAAGTCATTTGAAAGGAATTTTTAGTTTGGAAACAGATCATTTCATTCCTAGTCCAGTGCAACATGGTGTAGGGGAAAGCTGGACTTGAAATTCAAGGGGGAGTTCTGCCATTTATTAGGTCTGTGATTGTAGACGTCCCTAAGCCTCTGATTCCTTGTATGTAAAATCAGAGTATTAATACTTGCACTATAAACTCACAGGATTATTCTGAGGAAGACTTTTCATAAACGTTAACATGTGATAGTCAACAAGCATTTTATTAAGCACCTACGTTGTGTTAGGCACAAAGTATTTGGGGTACCAAAAAACAAACAAACATAAAAATATGAAATAATAATATTAATGATGATTATGATGACAATCATCATCTTTGATTACATGCTATTGACATTTGAATTATTTCACAGGACCATAGTTGGCTTATCCCTTTTCTTTGAATGGTGTCAGGTTTCCTGACACCAATCCTCAAAGCCTGTCTTCTCCCCTACCCCTACACAGACACACACACACACACACACACCTAGGAATGTTAAGTTATACAATAATCCTGAGGGCTTCATGAGCAAACCTTGACTGCTATGTAGGAGAAAGTTGAAATTACCAGCACAGTGAAGCCTAGATGGTTAGCAATGATAATAAAAGGGGAAGACAGAGAATATTAGTAACTAAAGACCATTAACATAAGACACCCATTACAAGGTTCTGATAGGAACCTCACTGCAAAGACCATCAAGAATAGCAAAGAGCATGTTACACAGGTGCAGAAACCAAATGCTGTATATCTTCCCAAATCCCTCTACTGGGGCATCTGATGGCCTGTGTGTGATGGGAAGTGACAAGGATTATTTCAATTTTGTCTCCAAAGTTAGTGATGGTTCCCTAAGAACCTGTCAGTTGGACATATTTTACTTCCCATTTATACAAGCAGGGATTACAGAAATCATTAGAAGGGGAAATTAATGAAAGCTGATATGAAATAAGAGCCCAGAGGCAAAAGAGCCCTGTTTATCAGTACAGTATGCTAACTCCCTCTAGGCTCAAGTTCACTTTAGCATTTGCTGTGGTTCTTCTTTATTTCATTTGGGAAAACACTACAAACAGATTACTCATTTAAAGCTAGAAAATTAATTATGACTGGGAAGTTCTAAGGAAATTTAAAAGGCAGCATAACATCTTTTTAATAAGTTATAAATGCATTATGGCAACCTAGCAAATAATTCTACCCAAATTACTAGCTTTCTTTCCACTCCCCCATTCTATGTGGTAGAAAAATAATTGAAAACATTTTTGACTAGATAACATTATCTTACCTTTGTATGGCATTTTTTTACATTATCAAAGAATTATATGCCTATTATCATATTTAGTTCTTATGAATTTTTATTAAAATATACTGTTATTTTATGATATGCCATATCATATTATACTTCATGTCATATCATATCATATATCAAATCATTTCAAGGATAAGACTGGGTTTATGATATCATTGACATAGGAAACTTGTAGATGAGGAGGTTGATACCTTCTATGTATTTATAGAGAGAGGCCTAGAACAGCAAGTGGTCCAATGATTTCCCCCAGAGCCACACAGCCTTTGTGGGTCATTGGTGGGACCTTGAATCCAGGTCTTCTTGGCTTGAGGTTAATTCTCTATTGATTACCATGCTGCCCATGCACATCTAAGCCCAAAGCATGACCGTGAAAAAAAAACCCATCTTTTTAACACCATTGTTCTTCTAGAATTGTTGTATAGCTTTGGTTAATGGAATACCGTACTCTCCAAAGAGTTCAAGTTGAGGTTTATCTAGAGAGCACTGGAGAGTTACAGGGCAGTCATGGGGGAAGGCATGACATAATTGGAAAAAAATGACATAAAGGAAATCTTCAGACAACTGCTTGGCCCATAAATGACAGAAGATGCCCACTGAGCAGCCCCCATGCTCCAATGATATCCATGAAATGTTAAGAGATCTAGAGTCAGACCAACGAATCAATAAATATTAAGTTCTTACTCTGTACTAGACACTGTGCAAAGTACTGAGGGAAAAAATCACACAAAAATAGTCTCTTCCCTCAAGGAGCTGACATTGCAATGGGCCAATTTTCTGTGTCAAATTTACTGGAAGACACCAATCAAAGTCACACAGGATGAGGGGTAACTGAATTGTGCTGGTCTTAATTGGAGGGAGTCCCTGTATCAATGATATCTAAGATCCATTGAAGTATTAAAAGTATTATTATTGCATGGCATAGCAGAGAATTGGATTGGGGAAGAAGAGACCTAAATGCTATGCCAGGCTCTTCCACTATCTCCATGAACATGCAAAGTCATTTATTTTCTCTAAGTCTCAACTTTCTCATCTTAAATTAAGGGAGTTATACTAGATGATCTCTGAAATCCCATCCAGCACAGATATTCTATGATTCTCTATTCATACTTTTCTAATTCTTCTTTCAAAAGATAAAAACCAATAGTTTTTTGACAATTATTTAACTTTGTTTCCTTTTGTCTTTGCAGTAATGTGTCTTCCTCTCCTAATCAGTTGTGCACTTGATGTAATTCATATTTATAGGCTTCAGCATTGCTAGTACTTCATAATCTCTATCCCTAAAATCTCTGTTCTTGCATTTTCCCCATTCTTTTTAATAAAATCACATAAATTTTCTTTGTAACTGTAGCTTGCTTGTTCTTTCTCCCTTCACAATTCTGTTTAAGTAGCTTCAAAAATCTTTGGCTATTTTTCATTTAGGCATTAAGTGTTCTTTGTCTCCTTCTGCTTCTTGTCTAGGATAGATGCTGTGTTTTATGTCCTAGTACTTTACACTGGCTTGAACCAAAACTGTTATGTGAGGATTCACATGAAGATCCTTCTTTGCCCTAGTTCTTCTATTTCCCACAGCTTCTTAAAGATATCTTTATTGTCTCCACTTCTATCAGTTTCTGTTTTGTAAGTGGAATTTTACTTTTATATTTATTTGTCTAACACATTACTAGATATCTTTTTTAGCTTCTCAGCCATTATTCTCCTGTTGGCCATCTTTTCCATAGCATTCTTATACTTTTCTGTTGGAAAATTGTTTCTTTTCTGTGAAAATATCCTTCTCATCAGTTTTTCAAAGTGGGAAAATGTAATTTGTTGGCATCCTTTGCCCTCTGTCACAATACAAAACCAGTAAGCCCTGAAATAATTCTACAGTACATTTTATTCTCTCTCTTTCCTCCATTGGTCAGATTCCTTTATTGTCCTCTTTGGCTGCATAAAGAGAGGCATAGTGTCCAAAAAGAAGGAGGAGATAGGTTTAGTGTACTTTGTTTAGTCAAAACAATCAATAAATACTGTTTAAGCTCTTATTAAGTTAAAGGCACCTAGCTAAGCAGCAAGGATACAATGAAACACACAAATAGTCTCTGCCTTCAAGAGCTAATATTGTAATGGGTGAAACTTGTAAATCATTCAGTATAAAGAAGATAAATACTGTTGTTCTTCAGTCAATCGGTTATGTCTAATTCTTTGTGACTCTGTGGACCATACTGGCCATGGGGTTTTCTTGGAAAAGATTCTGGAGTGGTTTGCCATTTCCTTCTCCAGTAGATTGAGGCAAACAGAGGCTAAGTGACTTGCCCAGGGTCACATAACTAGCAAGTGTCTGAGGTTGGATTTGGACTCAAGTCTTCCTGTCTTTGGGCCCGGTTCTCTATCCGTTGAGCCATCTAGCTACAAAGATATATTCAGAGTAAAAGGAGGTCACTTCATAGGAGAAGACACTAGCTGCTCAGGGATTGGAAGGGTTGGAATTCAGCTGAGTCTTGAAGGAAACTATGAAAACCAATAGAGATGAGGAGGGAGTGAATTCCTGGAATGAGAGATAGTCATCAGACAAGCACCAAGGCCAGAGATTGAATGCCATGTCCAAGGAAAAGCAAGTGGGCCAATACTGATGGTTGTAGAATGTGCAGAGGAGGGTAAAGAGTATGATGCCTGGAAAAGTGAGAAGAGTCCAGGTTTAAAAGAGCTTCACACACCAAAAAGATGACTTTGTATTTGATCCTGAAGGTAATAGAGTTCTTGGAGTTCATTGGGTAATGAGGTGTCATAGGTAGATCTCCACTTTATCACTTAATTGATATCCACTAAATCACTTGATTGGAATGGGGAAAACCTTTAGGCAGTAGACCAATTAGAAGGCAATTAAAATAGTCCAAGCAAGAAGTTATGAATTGAAGTGATTGGAAAGTTGGCGTTCCATCCATGATGACACTTTTTCTGAAGAACAATGCTAACTGTAACATAACCAGAAAGTAGTGGGGATAGTAAAAGAAATGGAGATTCTGCCATTTGTTGTTGTTGTTGAGTATTTAGTTGTGTCTGATACTTCTTACCTCCGTTTTGAGTTTTCTTGGCAAAGATACAGGAGTGGTTTGCCACTTCCTTCTCCAGCTCATTTTGCAGATGAAGAGACTGAGGTAAATAGTGACTTGCCCAGGATCACACAGCTAGTAAGTGTCTAAGGCTGTATTTGAACTCAGGTCTTCCTGACTTGATGCCCACCTGATTGTGCCACCTAGCTGCTCTAACCGTGCCACTTAAGGATTGGTTAAAGACTGGGGGATGTTCAGGTTGGAGAAAAGATGACCTAACAGGAATGAGAAAGCAGCCTTGAAAGATTTAAAAAGCTGTCATGTAGAAGAAAAAATAGAGTTATTCTGCTTGGCCTCAAAGGACAGAACCGAGAACATTGGGTAGAAACTACAGAGTGGTAAATTTAAGCTTTTTGTAAGGAAACCATTACTATCATTTAGAGCCATCCCCAAGTGGAATCGGTACTTTGAAAACTGTTGACTACTGTAGAGCTTTGAATTATTGTCATTCACAGGCAGAATGGTGTGCCATTATGGAGTGGAAAATAGCTAACTCTCAATAATTTCTCCACCCACTGTGGGCTCTCCATGACTGGAGGTATTCAAGTGGAGACTGGGGAAGAACTTAGCGGGGAAGTTTTAGAAGGGATTCTTGTAAAAGTAAAGGTTGGACTAGATCACATTGTAAGGGCCATTATGTCTAGTGTTCTGTGATCCTGGATATGCACCATCTGTAGGATTTTGGCAAGGACTGAAAGCAAATCAATTCAGTAAACATTCATTAAGCACCCACCCTATGCAAGCTGACATTCAGGATCCTACATGGGAATAGAAGAATGTTCTCTACCCTCAAAAACCATGATATGCTACTGGTGGGCTACAACATGTAAATAAATAAATTCAAGTATTTGAGGAGAGTAAGAGCACTAACTTTCCTGGACCTCAATTTATCCCCCTATAAAATGAGAGGTGAGCTTGCCTGAGGCCCCTATAAAATATTTCTTCTACCATACAGTGTTGTCTTATATTTGGTGCCTAGTAACACCAGTGACCTCTAGTTTCTATCATCTTTGCTATCTCTCTTTGTAATATAATTGTTAACTCTTTGATTTTCATTGTGATTATCATTTCATCTTTCTTTCCATATACTACTGACAGCAGCAGTTGAAAGTTCACTAGCATAATCTTTAGGTACCTTGTAGATATGGACAGTGAGGCCTTCAGACTCAGGAGCATTTTCTTCCTTCTTCAACAAGAGCACACTTCTTGAGCTGTGATGTTTGTTGCTGTATCATTTACTCCTTCATCCTTTAGTTGATGCCCAGCATTAGTCTGTATCTTTAACCCTTCCTTGCACCACAGGGATGGGGATCATGATATCACTGATATTGGGTGAGAAAATTCCCTCTATTGAAGCAGATTGGTACTTTCTTTGTAACTTATAGCCTTAGAGCCCAGAACACTGAGAGTTTAAGAGACTTGTTTAGGCTCCCACAGCAGCTGACCCAGGTCTTTCTGAATCTAAGGCCATCTCCCTATACACTATGCCACACAGCCCTGCTCTGTACTTTGTCTTGTATAATTCCATTGTCTGAAGATCTTCTTTTTATACAATCTCACTCTGATTTTTTTTTATCTCAAGCCCTTCACAACAACCCTCTCTTCTTCTCCTCCTTAAGCCCTCTGAAGTATTTTTTTATTTTAAAGTATTCTGAAGTATTGCTTATTTTTGACATTCTGTTTTTCCCTCATCAACTTCCCTCTTTTATGCAAACTTTCATTTGTTCCATCTATAGAAGGCCGAGGATTCTCATTTTCTCTGGCTCATTTTCCTTTGCCCCTTTGTGAAGTTTCCCAACTTCAGAAGAAAAAAAAGGTGTCTTTTCTGAGACAAATATTCCCCAGAAAGTATTCTCCTCTTTCTGCCAGGGACAGTTTCTCCCTCCTATTTGCTTGCTTTGCCTTTTGTTTATCCCTGGTGATGTCATCCGTTTTCCTTCTTTTTTTTTTCCCTACCACAACCTGGGATCTTGCCTTTTCTTCCTGAAGGCCTGCTCCTTCCTTCTCATATAACCCAATTTAGGCATTCATTTAGGCAGAAATTACAAGTTCAGTTATTTCTATTCAGTTATTCTATTATTCTAATATTCTATTCAGTTATTTCCTTTTTTTATCCTAGGTCCTTGAAGTTCGCCCAAGTGTGCCTGCCTCACTTTTATTATGGCTTACTTTGGGGCAGTTTGCATAGCCTTTTTTTTTTTCCATCACAAAGGTCACACATGGAATTGGTATCAAGGAAACTATGAACAGTGCCCTTGTTCTCTACACCGGAGACAGGGTTCCTGACAACATAGAATACTCAGCTGATTTCTTGAATCATGTCTGTAGCATCTGTCCTGAGGACCTTCTTAGTCCCTAAATGAAAAGCACCTAGCAGGTGGTGAACCACACTGTCCCCTGGCACAATGTCAGCTTGTTCTTGTCTCTCCCCAGCCAAGCAACAAACCCAGCTGCTACTTACACTTTGTTAATACATGACTAAAAGGAACAGAAAAATATGAGAGCAAGTAAATATGTTTTTCAATCACATTTCCTTACCTAGGTCACAGTGGTTGCATGACTAGCTATCTCTGCTGAAGAGAAAGAGAAGAATTTTTAGCCTAAAATTAGAATGACCATAAAATTGTTTCACTACTCCTGGCCCTTTTTACTTTCCCAATAAATCTCCAAAATAAATCCTCTTTATCTGCTGATCCGAACCCTAGGCCAAAGCCCTAGGTGAAATGACAGTAAATTCTAATATTTTTATAAAGACATGGACAAAGGACATGGTGTCTGCACTAAATGACCTACACTCTGGACCTGAGAGCTAGTCCCAAGTTTATAAATATCTCCCTGTATAACTTTCAGTCAACAACTTAATCCCCTCCCCCATGCCTCTATCATGTAAGGGAAGCAGTGTGATTTAAAGGAAAGGAGGTTGGATTTACAATCATAGGATCTGAGTTCAAATCTCAGCTCTGATATTACCTCTTTGTACTTGGTCAAATTATTTTATTTCTGGGAGCCTCAGTTTCCTCATCTGTAAAATGAGGAATATGGACTTGATTGTGATCATCTATTCCAGCTTTAAGATTTTAATGATGGTAAGATTAAAAGATGTCTAAGGTTCCATCTAATTCTATGTGGCATATTTACTCCAGTGGCAATTTGCCCAAAGGAATAGACTGTTTTGAGAAAACGCTATAAATTTTGTCCAGTGAGAACCACACCAGATATTGTAAGATCCTAAAATAATAGTTCAGACCCTTTAACCTCAGATCTCTTTTATAGGAATGACTGCTCCCAATGAATGTTCAACTAATCCAAATCAGGATAAAATGTTTGGAATTTAGCAAGTGGTAATAATAGTACTAGCACCCTACCTTTATATTGTGCTTCATAGTAAACAAAGCATCTTCCTTCTAACAACTCTGTGGGATTGATATCATCAGCATTATTATCCTTATTTTACAAGTACAAAAATGAAGGTCCAGAGAGATTGCTTCTTTCCCCTCTATCCACACATCTAAATGACAGAAGTGGTACATAAACTGAGTTTATCTGCCCCCAAAAGCTAATCTTCTTCTTCTTCTTCTTCTTCTTCTTCTTCTTCTTCTTCTTCTTC
>NW_020954630.1:4933451-4966910 GCF_900497805.2 Vombatus ursinus
CTTCTTCTTCTTCTTCTTCTTCTTCTTCTTCTTCTTCTTCTTCTTCTCCTCCTGTTTTTTTTAAAGTCCTATATTCAGCAACAGTGAATCTTATATTTAAATCTCTGGATAACTATCAGCAAATCACATGCTTCTCTGGGACTCAATTTACTGATCTGTAAAATGAGAAGTTGGGCTAGATGACTTCTAGGGCCCTTTCCAGCTCTGAGTCTAAGATCCTATGAATGAGGTGATCTTGCTTCCCTTCTAGCTGGAGCACTCTACAATTCTGTGAGTCCACATCTGCTATTTTGTCTTTTTTTTTCCAGTATGAATTGCTCCTAAATAAAATAGAATGTTTTATGCCAACGCATTCTGAAACACCTAGAAGAACAATTACTGTGTATTCAGGAGAGGCCTAAGAACAACAAGAGAATCACTTTCTTCCTTGAATATGCCAGCGTGCCAAGCAAATCCTTTTTAAAAAGAATAGAAAAATACAAGAGCAAGTAAATATGTTTTTCAATCACTGTAAGTCTGTTTCACTCTCCTGATTAAAAGTACCCTGAGCTAAAGAATAAGCTGCAAATATATAAACACCAAAGAAATGAAGCAAAGTAGGCCAGATATTTTAGCTCCTAGAGGATGTATACCCAGTCTCTTTTCCCATCATTGCTTCCAGAACCTCCATTCATTATCCGAGGAATTGTTTTCAGTTTGTGGTAAGGGGGGAAAAACACTTTTTATGACTAATATTAATTGTATCTGATTTCTCATCCTGTTTGATTGTATCCTATTAGAATACTATGATAATTGCCTCAATAATATGGTTATCTTCTTGGAACTCTCTGAAAGATAATTGCCCAGATATTTTTGTCTTTATTTCTTAATATATTCAGTAACAGGAAATATCTAGCTTCAGGTAACTTACTTCTGTAGTTGGATGGCTCTAATTGTTAAAAAATAAATTCTTTTCTAATTTGAGCCAAAATTTGCATCCTGATTAATTAGACACACATTCTAGTTCTGTTCTGTTGAGCAGTAGTTCTTAAATGTTTTGGTCTCAGTACCCCTTTACACTCCTAAAAATTAATGATGATTCCAAAGAGCTTTTGTTTGTGTGGGTTAAATCTATAAATATTTACCATGTTAGAATTTAATACTGAAAATTTTTGACATTTTCATTTAAAAATAACATTAATTAACCTATAATAAGTTGATATGAATAATATATTTTATGAAAAATGACTATATTTTTCAAAATAAAAAAATTGTGAGAAAAGTGGCATTGTTTTACATATTTCATCAAATCTTTAATGTTTAGCTTCAACGAAGACAATTAGATTCTCATATCTACTTCTGCATTCAATTTGCTGTGATATGTTGTTTTGGAGTATATGAAGAAATTCTGGTCTTTATATTTATGAAGTTGGAAAATGAAAGACTATTTTCATAAACAAATAACATCTTAGTTTTATTATGAAAATATTTTTGACTTCATGAACCACCTCCTTGTACTACCCTAGGAAAATCACTGCTGTAGAACAACACAAGACAAATCTACTAACTCTTCCACATGACTGCTCTTAAATATTTTAAATCAGAGATTGTTACCCATTACTCTTTTTTTTTAACCTATCTCCTATTCCTTGGATGATTTCTTGTATAGTATTGTTTCTAAATCCCTTCACCATACTGTTGGACATCCTCTATCCATACTCCACTTTGCTAATATCCTCTCTTAAAGTGAAGCACCCCCACTATTGAGGAGCTCTGAATTGGTCCAGTCATTTAAGAAATCATTTCGAAGTAATGCCCCTGAAGTCACTAAACTGTGCTCATGCTACTGGTCATCAAATTGATTTTAGAGCTCAAGTCTCTCAAAGTTGTTTTTCTTTATAATCTTGTTGTTACATATTATATAAAGTGTTTTCCCTATTTTTGCTCACTTTACTATGTAGCATAAGTTTATATAACTTCTTTAAGATTTCTCTGAAACCATATCTTTCATTATTTCTTATTGTGCAATAAAATTCTATTACATTTATATACCATAATTTTTCAACCACTTCCCAATTGATTGATCTATACAGAATTCACACTGCTAAGCTTAATATCCCAAAGAATTCAGAGAAGGAGGGAAAGGACTTATGTGTACCAAAAAAAATATAATGGCTTTTTTTGCAGCGGCAAAGAACCAGAAACAAAGGGGATGCCAATCAATTGGTAAATGGTTGAAAAATTATGGTATATAAATGTAATAGAATTTTATTGCATAAAAAGAAATAATGAAATCTTAAAGAAGTCACATAAACGGGTGCTACATAGTGAAGTGAGCAAGACCAGAAAAGCCCTTTATATAATATATAATAACAACAAGATTATAAAGAAAAATAACTTTGAGAGACTTGAGGTCTAAGATCAATTTAGTGACCAACACAATTCCAGGAAATGATTATGTAGCATGCTACTCACCTCTTATTAGAGATATGAGGGACTCAAGACACAGAATAAGACAGATTTTTAGAAATAATACATGTTAGAATTTGTTTTTCTTGACTATGCATCTTTGTCATATGAGTTTTGATACCTTTTTTTTCTAATGAGGGAGATGGGAAGAAGAAGAAGATGGATGGGGATTAGGTAATAATAAAAATAATAACAATAATAACTGATATTTATATAGTGCTTTAATGTTCATAAAGTATTTTTAAAATGTTATCTCATTTTATCCTTGCAACAACCCTGGAAGATGGTATTTTATTACCCCCATTTTTACAGATGAGTAAACCCAGGCAGACAGAGAGTAACTGAATTGCCCAGGGTTACACAGAAAGAAGGGTCAGAGGCTAGATTTGAACTTTGGTCTTCTTGACACCAGGTCCAGTGCTCTATCTACTGTGCCACCTTGAAGCCTCTAGCAAAAGAAAAGAGGAAGAGGAGAGAAGGAACATAAAAAGGACAGAAAGAAGGATCATTGAGGCATCTTTGAAAAAAAAAGTACATTAAAAGGATGGAATCAAGACCAGGAATAAAGATAACTGCAAACAAGTAATACAGTTTTGAAAGACACAGGCTGAATTTGAATTTATTATATATTTTAAAAAGAAAAGCAAATTGCCTACTAGATGTCTGCTATCTCTTTCTGTTCTACCATGTAAATGGAATGACAATTTGCTGTTTGTTAAATTTAGAATAAAAATATTTTCCCTAAAATATGGCACCCATAATTGAAGAATTAAAGATAGTAACATGTCCTGAGTTTCAAAAAGGGAAGGCAATGGAATTTGCAAACTATAAGCTAAGAAAGATTGACTTTAATTGCTGGAAAATTCTAGAACATTTTATTGAATGGTTGCCTGGTAGCATATAGAAGAGAAGGCCATACTCTCAAAGCACCAGCATGGCTTTATTGGTAGTAGGTGATACTAGTCAAGCACTGTGGCTCACTAGGTACCCCCTAGCTGATGTCCTAGGGGCTTTTGACCTGTACCCATCCCTGTCCTCTAACTGGCCTTACAGTTTCCTAGGTTTGACTTGGGGAGTGTGATTTTTCCTCTTTCTAGAAGGTCAATACCTTGTTATAGTCAAAATAAGGTAAACTTAGGCACAAAGTTTCAATCATGATCAATTTAATAGTAAAGCACAGATTTACTAATAAATGAGATTTCAGCTTCCTTGGCAAGAGTAAGGGGAACAGCTCCCTTAAATAGTTTTGGGGGAGTATAGAACAAAGATCGGGATTTTGTAGGTGGGGAAAATGTTGTGATTGGTTTCAAGAGCTCAGCATCATGAATGATGTACTCAATATGACTGGTTACAGAACTGAGACATGGGGGATCATTTGATTGGTTGAAAATTAGGAATTAGAGGCTAGCAACAACTCTCTTCTTCTCCCTCCTGTGACTAAAAAATATTCATTCTTTGAGTCCACCTACAAGGTTAGAGATAGTGGACCAGACTTCTTTGAATAGCAAACCAGACATCCTTGAAGGATAGCTTGGTGGTATAAAGATACTAGGCCAGACTCCCTGGTGTCTACCTGCATCCTCCAAGGATATATGATTTCCTTGAGGCAAGAATAGAACAGTAATGAACAAGAGAACTGGATTTCTAAACTTAGCTCATTCCAGGCCAATTGAGTTTCTGAACTATAAGTTTAGAGACATAGAACCATGACTTATGCAGTTACAGGACAAAATCAATTAATTGTGAGTAGGATAAATTTAAAAAAGACATGGAATCAACCTGATCATTTCAACCTAGAAATTGCCCCTATCCCAACTAATCTGGGAAAAGTTGCTAATTAGAGAGTTGCTAATTTTATCTGTAGGACTGGAGTCTATGGGTTCTGCCCCCCCACACACACACACCAAAGAGGAAGTAAAAGAAGTGTCAAATATGCAACATTAATTAGCTATGGAAAACATTATTTTGTTCCTGTAGAAAGAGGATTATGGCAAGCAGTAAATAATCACAGAATGATTAGAACAGATATGGAAAACATTGCAGATTTAGTTTACATAGGTTTCATGAAAACATTTGATAAGTTCTCTCATGCATGAGGAAACGCGAGATATGTGAGCATATAGTTAGGCAAATTCTGATCTGATAAAGAATAAGTGGACCCAAAAAGTCATTAAGGGTTCTGTGTCAATGTAGAAGAGAGCCACTAGTGGAATTTGAGCTTGATCCTATGCCCCTTACTACTTCTATCAGTGATTTAGATGAAAGCATAGATGACACACTTGTCAGACTTCTAGATGCAACAGAGCTAGGCATTACAAATAATATGTTGGATGATAGATTCAGAATGCAAAAAGATCTTGACAGGCCAGGATGTTGGGTGGAGTCCAAAAATGGAATTTAAAGGGAATAAATGTCAAGCCTGATACATGGGCTCAAAATATGTTTACAAATACAAGGTCAGAGAGGTATGACTAGGGAACAGTTTGTCTCAAAAATGTTGGGGTGTTTAAGTGAATTTCAATTTCAATATGAATCCATACTGGTAAAAATGTTCATGTAATCTCAGGGCTAGTGACTAAATCTGAGAATTCATTGGTATAGGGAACTCTAAGGTAAGGAAAATTCCTCTTTCAATGCAGTTTGACACTTTTTTCTCAAATTGTCATCTTAGAGAGTAACCTAGAGTACTAAGAGGTTATAAAGTCAATGTGTTAAATGTAGGCCTTGTACTCAGATCTTCCTGGGTGGCTCTCTATCCACTCCACCATTCTGCTCCTTGTGATTCTAGGCTGTATGAAGAGAAGTATAGTGTTCAGACTCAGAGAAACAAGAGTTGTATCTATCCTTTGGAAGATCACCTCTGGAGGACTGGGTTCTGTTTTGGGGGCTGCATTTTAAGAAGGAAATTAATGAGCTGGAGAACATTCAGAAGAGGGCAACAAAAATGTTGAAGGGCCTTACGACCATGCTATATTAGAGTCAGCTAAAGAAACTGAGGAGTCCATTCTGAGAAGGAAATATTGAAGGGTACAATAGAGCTATCATGTAGAAGAAGACTTGGTTTGTTATTCTTGGCCTCAGAGGACACAACTAGGAGCACTGAGTGGAAGATTCACAGAAGAAGGTTTATTCTCAACCTAAAACAAATTTTCCTAAAAATAGAGCTATCCAGAAGAGAGGTTGGCTGCCTCCAGAGCTAGTGGGTTCCCCCTTTACTGGAGATCTTCAAGTAAAGGCTGGGGAATCTGGGGTCCTTTCCAACTCTAAGATTCTGTTTCTTTAAATCAGTAACTAATCTTCCTAGTAACTCATCCAGAATGCTCTGCTTTAGCCTGGGTTCAGAAAAGCTTCCTCCTACCTCATTCTACTCTGCCTTCTCCTATCTCCCACCTCCACCAAAGTAAAATCTGTGCTTTCCAGAAATCAACCTCCTAACAGGTCTTAATGGCACAGGGAACTCAGAAACAATGAGTTCAGCAGTAAGGTGGAGAAAATCTTTCCCAAAGCACAGGACAGGAATAGCTCCGTATTCCACCCCTTACTTTCACTACACTCCCTTAATCCTGGCCATTCTCTACCAACTCCAATAAAGCTCTCCCAGGCTTCCAACCCTAACTTCCCTCCACTATATCTTATTTTGTGGATTTGGGCAAGGAAAGAGGTAGGGAAGTAGAGGAAGGGGACACAAACTCAGAGGCTGAGTGGAATTAAAGCCATCAAATGTTTTTTCTCTCTCACTTCCACTTTAAATGTTGTCATGGTGAAGAATTTAAAATCCCCCAGTCCACCACCCTAAGTTCCTTCAGTCATTGTATACAAAGCATGGGAATCCACAAAGGACAACGACTACTTTTTTGACAGAACTCACAAATAATTGACTTTTGTTTCAAGCCCTGAAAGGAGGTTGACCTAGACATGGACTTAGACATGTGCCTTGGCAGGCACAAACAATTCACTGTAGTTTCACATTTGGGAACATATTTAGATTATCTCTAAAGCTGTAAGGAACTATGGAGATTATCTAGTCCATCCTTCTTTTACAGCAGAGGAAACTTGAGAGGAAAGAAGTGAAATATCTACCCAAGTTAGTAGCAGACTGCATTCTAATGCTCTTTCAGTTATTCCATCTGTCTCTTCAGTAAGGCTGATTCTGTTAAACACCAGTGAAACCAGTGGGGAAAATGGAAAAAATTCAGTCATTCACTGGGTCATTTGGTCTACATATATAAATACATCAAGTACTTTTGATTTTGTTGGTGTGGGAACTCCATCCAGTAGCAAACCATAATCTGGTATATAAATTATAGAGAGATTTGGAAAGTTTTGGAAGGTTCTGAGAGTTTATGTAACTTTCCTAAAGTCTCTCATCTAATAATTAGAGTCAGGATATGAACCAAGCAATTCTCAACACAAGGTTCAGGAACAACTCTACATTACTTTTTCTCTCTTGGTTCGTATAACAGTAAATTAGTGGTCAAACTTATTTTCTTCCACTGAATTGGCAAATATTAAAAGACCATGCCGACACAGCTTATATAAGGTGGTCGGTCAAACTCAGCTCCAGCCAGCCAAGGCCCTAGCTTTCCATGATGTTTAGCTCACCCCTGCCTCTGATTTCCTTTCTATCACCCCCCAAAAAACCACAATTCCATTTGGATCTAGTTCCTACTCTGGGCCCTAAGATTTAAGTGTCTAAGTGCCTTTCTCAAAGAGTACTTTGTATTTGAGAAGCCATTTCTCCTTAAGGCGTAAGACATTCCTCACTTATTGTCCTTCAGGACCCAATGGAGGACACATCTTTTTAAGTCATCTTAGAATAAGGGAGAGAAAGCACTCCATTGGAGAGGAATTATGGTACAGTTGGGCACTGGATACATTTTATGAATGGAAAATAAATAAGTAAAGTTAATAAGTTGCAGTCTAGCTCTCCCCACCTTTTAACGTGTAACATTACAGTGGTAATTACTTTGACTTTCAATGCTAAATTATGAGAATTATTTCATTCCCTTTGCAGAGAATGAATAAATAACATGAGTCTGAACCTGCTGAGCCCTTGCACTCTTAGTTTATTTCACACCCCGAAGTCCAGCAATTCCATTTTTCCCCTGCACCAATTACTTGTACTGCCAGTGGTAGCAGTGTGTATCAGAAGCCCAATACTGCAATCCCAAATACCATCTGCATGTGCTGATAATATTGCATTATGGTCCTATCCAGAGAGGCATTTATCAATTTGAACACTCTAAAGAAGGATATATGGTTGAAATTAAAGCCTCAAGAAGCTCAGAATCATAACAGAGGCACAGCCTTATTCTTTTGGGACCAAGCGACATTAAAAACACTATTTCCATAGATCATTCTACAGCATTTTGCCCCGATCACTTCAGCAATACAATAGATTCATTAGCTGTATTGAAGAGTAGAACAGAGTTATATGATATCAGAGGACTTGGTACACATAAAACAACTTGGCTTGTTTTCTTTCCATTTCCCTGTTGCTACACCAGTCCTCTGGCTATTTTTGTTTTGTTTTGTTTTGTTTTGCTAGAGGACACAATTGTACAGCTGAGGAAGACATAATACTGTGAATGATAAGGATGTTCTAGCTTGGATAACATGTCTGCAGGTCTCATCTTTCATTAACTCTCTATGTATCTTGTGTGTATGTTGTTTTCCCATGAGAATCTAAGCTCACTGAGGACAGGGCCTGTTTTCACATTTCTTTGTTTCTCCAGCATTAGCATAGTGCCTGGCACTTAGTAAGTGCTTAATAAATGTTTGTAGATTGATTATTATACTTTGGTTAAATTTTTATTCTCCTTTGGAAGATAGAAAGGGATTTATGTTCCCATTAGGTTTACATTTATCAAGGTAAAAATTATCAGGCCATGTGTTATAGGACTATATATGAGGAGACCTGGGTTCTGACCCCAGTTCTGTCATTTAGCAGATGAAAGAAAGGGGTGCAATGAGATCAAGTCACGGTATTTGACTAGATAAGGCATTCTTCATCTTCTTTGTATCATGGACCCCTTGGGCAGTCTGATGAGTCCTAGGGAGCCATTCTCAGAAAAAAAAATGTTTGTTGCCTACACTTATAATTAAAGGAAATGCTAAGAGGTTAAAGAAAATAAAGATGTATTTTTTTTCCCATCCAAGTTCACAAATCTAGCCATGGATCCCTTGGAGATCCATAGGAACTCAGATGAAAAATCCATGATTTGATTGTCTCTAGGATCCCATCCTGCTCCTATATTCTATGAGTCAATTCAATTCAACCAGCCTTTATTAAGCACCTTTGCACAAGATACTATGCAGGTGACTGTGGGCACAAATGCAAAATAAATAGTCAGTTCCCTCAAAGAGTGTATAGTCCTTTGTTCTGTTTTGTTGTTGTTGTATTTTAAGTTATTATTTATTTCTAGCATTTTTTCTTAAAATTTTGAGTTCCAAATTCTCTTCCTCTAGCCCCTCCCCCACAATGACAAGCAAAATAATATCAATTATACATGTGAATCATGCAAAACATTTCCACATGGTCCATGTTACAAAAAAAAAGCAAGACAGATAAAGTGAAAAAATACATACTTCAATTTGCACTCATAGTTCATCAATTCTCTCTCTGAAAGTGGATAGGATTTTTCATCATGAGTCTTTTGGAATTGTCTTTGGGTCATTGTATTAATCTAAGTAGCCAAGTCTTTCAGAGTTGATCATCATTAAAATATTACTCTTACTGTGTACAATGATCTCAGGGTTGTACTCACTTAATTCTGCCTCAGTTCATATAGGTCTTCCCAGTTTTGTTTTGTTTTTTTTTTTAAACCATCCTGCTCATCATTTCTTATAGCACAATAATATTCTATTGCAATCATACACCACAACTTGTTTAGCTATTCCCCAATTAATGGGCATTCCTTCAATTTCCATTTCTTTGCCACCACAGAAACTGCTACTGAAAATATTTTTATACATGTAGGTTATTTTCCTTTTTCTTTGTTCTCTTTGGGTTACAGACCTAATAGTGGTGTTGCTGGTTCAAAGTGTGTGCACAAAAAAAAGTGTATGCATGATTTTATTGCCCCTTGGGAATAGTTCCAAATTGTTCCCCAGAATGGTTGGACCAGTTTACAACTCTACAAACAGTGCATTAGGGTCCCAGTTTTCCCACATCCCTCCAGATTTGTCATTTTCCTTTTCTGTCATGTTAGACAATCTGATAGATGTGAGGTGGTACCTCAGAGTTTTTTTATTTGTATTTCACTAATCATTAGTGACTTAGAGCATTCTTTTTCATATGACTACAGATAGCTTTGATTTCCTTTTCTGAAAACTGCCGGCTCACATCCTTTAACCATTTATCAATTGGGGAATGGCTCTTATTTTTTATAAATTTGACTCAGTTCCCTATATATTTGAGAAACAAGGCCTTTATCAGAGAATCTTGCTGTAATTTTTTATGTCACTTCATTGTCTATTGCACCTTTTAGCAAAATGTAGTTTTTTTGATTATCTCTTTTAATTAGGTTTAATTTTTTTGGTTTAGTTTTGTCTGAGATCGTGATTGCTACCCCTGCCTTTTTTTTTTTTTTACTTCAGTGGTAGCATAATAGATTTTGCTCTAGCCCCTTATTTTAACTCTCTTTGTTTTTCTGGTTCAAGCATGTTTCTTGAAGACAGTATATTGTTGGATTCTGATTTCTAATCCAATCTGCTATCTGCTTCTGTTTTATGCATGAATTCACATTAACAGTTAAGATTACTGTGTATTCCCTTTCATCCTATTTTCTTATGTTTATCATTTTCTCTCTTGTTTTACCTTGTCCCTTTTCAAAAGTTTATTTTGCTTCTGACCTCTGGCTCCCATATTCTTCCCTCCCTTACATTATCCCCATCCATTCCCTTATCCTCTTCCCCTCCTACTTTTCTATTGCATGAGATAAATTTCTATGCCAAACTGCTGAGTCTCTCTCTCTGTCTCTGTCTCTCTCTGTCTCTCTCTCTCTCTCTTTCTCTCTCTCTCTCTCTCTCACTCCCCCACTCCTCTCTCCCCTTTCTCTCCTCTCCTCTCTCTTTCTATATAGATATACATATACAGACATACATGTATAGATATGTATCTATGTATATATAGTCTTCTGTCTTTGAACCAATTCTGATGAGAGTGAGTTCAAATGTTGACTTCTCCTTAGTGTTTTCCCCTCTACTGTAAAACTGTAAAAAGCTTTTCTTTGCATGCCATTTTTATGTGAGATAATTTTCCCAATTATTCCCTCTCTTCTCCATTCTCCCCATGCATCCCTCTTTTTCACCCTTTCAATATTTTGAGATCATTCCAACATAACTCACACCAGTGTCCTATGCCATTGTAGACTGTTTCTAAATGCCCTAATAATGATAAAGTTCTTAGGAGTCATATGTATCATCTTCCTATCTAGGAATATAAAGTTGTACCTTATTAAATCCTTTATGATTTCTCTTCCATGTTTACTTTTTTATGATTTTCATGAACCTTTTATTTAAATGTCAAATTTCTTATTCAGCTCTGGTCTTTTCATCAGGAATGTTTCAAAGTCCTTTAATTTATTAAATATATATTTTCCCTGAAGAATTATACTCAGTTTTGCTGAGTAGGTTATTTTTGGTTGTAATCCCAGCTCCTTCATCTTCTACAATATCACATTCTAAGCCCTCTACTCCTTTAATATGGTAGCTGCCAAATCTTACATGATCCTGACTGTGGCTTTGTGCTATTTGAATGTTTGTTTGTTTGTTTGTTTTCTGGCTGCTTGCAATATTTTCACCTTGACCTGGAAGCTTGAGAATTTGCCTGTAATATTCCTGAGAGTTTGTATTTTGAAATCTCTTTCAGGAGGTGATTGGTGGATTCTTTCAATTTCTGTTTTACTCTCTGGATCTGAGATAACAGGGCAGTTTTCCCTTGTAATTTCTTGAAAGATGATGTCTAGGTTCCTTTTTTTAATCATGTCTTTCAGGTAGTGTAGTAATTCTTAAACTGTGTCTCCTCAATCTATTTTCCAAGTCAGTTGTTTTTCTGATGAGATACTTCACATTTTCTTCTATTTTTTTCATTCCTTTTGCCTTTGTTTTATTGTTTCTTGATGTCTCATGGAGTCATTAGCTTCTACTTACCCAATTCTAATTTTTAAGGAGTTATTTTCTTCACTGAGCTTTTGAACCTTTTTTTCTACTTAGCCAATTTTACTTTTTAAGGAATTCTTCTCTTCAGTGAATTTTTGTGCTTATTTTTACCATTTGCCTGGTTCTGTTTTTTTAAGGATTTTTTTTCTTCAGTATTTTTGTGCCTCTTTTACCAAGATGCTAATTTTCATTTCATACTTTTCTTGCATCACTTGCATTTCTTTTCCAATTTTTCCCCTCTATCACTCTTATTTCTTTAACTCTTCCAGAAATTCTTGTTGGCATTTGTTCAGTCTGCACTCTTTGAGGCTCTGTTTCTACCTATTTTCCCATTGTTGTCTTTTTCTGAATTTGTACCCTGAGCTTCCCTGCCACCATAGTAGCTAGTTATGGTCAGATTCTTTGTTGTTGTTGTTGTTGTTTGCTCATTTTTTTTTCATCCTATTTCTTGACTTTGTACTTTATGTTTAAGTTGGGCTCTGCTCACCTGGGAGTAGGGAAGCACTGTTACAAGTTTCAGACTTTTTTGGACTTCTGTTTTTAGAACTAGTTCTGAGATCTGCAAGTTTTCAGTATTTCCAAGGTGGTGTTATCCTGGGAGAGGTGCTGTCCTGGTCTGGCTCTGATCTTTACTCAGGAAGGGCCTCTACTCCCATTCAGCCACAAGCTCTAACTCTCCTCCTTGCCCTTAAACTGTCTCCAGTGTCCCTGTTCCAGTGACTGTTAATAAATACTTCTCTCTGTCCTGGAACTGGAACCCAGAACTGCCACCTGATCCTGTGCCCAAGGTCAGATCAAGGTCCCATGTAATCTTTTTCCCACCAATTGTCCAATACCCTTACTATCTCTTACCTGAGAGCTCCTGAAGCTGCTGTTGCTGCTGCTGCTGTCATAGCTGCCTCCAAGGCCCACAGCTAATGTTGTCAGCATGGGAGCTCTGGGAAGGCACCCACCCCTGTGTCACAGACCTCTCCTGCCAACCTCCTAAGTTGGCTTTGTGCAATTCTGCCTCACTTACATCCAATTAACAAACAAGTCAAGACATCACCCTGAGGTATCATTGATCTCCTTCAAAAACAAAGGGTGAACAACAACACCAAGTTGTCTTGGACTAGAAAAACCTTTCAACCTGCCATTCTGTTGCTGTGCTATTCCAGAATTCTATGCGACTTGTGATTCTAAAGTTGTTTGGAGGGAAATGTTGGGAGGGTTTGACTGGGTTGCTGCCTCTATTCTACCATCTTGGCTCTAGCCTAGAAGGGCTTATAGTTTTTAGAATGGGGAGGCCTAAGGGAAGAGAGATTTTACTATGATTTTTTCAAACTAGGAAAGTTGATTTCTAAATTGAGTTGCTTTCTTGAGATGAATTGCAAGTACTCCTGTGTGAAAGGGGAGCTGATTATTTGTTTGAACTTGGAACTTTGGGTGTTGAGGAACATAATTATTTGCAGGAAACCCATTTAAGATGCATTTCCAGGGACCCATTGAGAAGAAAAATGCTGTCTGAAAGTTTAAAGTCTGTGTTACTCACCCATGACGCATGTTCCAGTGGGGAAATTACTTCTGTGGGCTCTGGAGGCCTGACAGGCACTTGTTTAGAGAGTGTTCCAGGTCGCTGATCTCAACAGCCCCAGCAGAAATTAAGTCCCAAGGCAATGGAAAGTCAGGAAGTATATTGTGAGAGTTGTCAAAAGTACAGGAGCATTGAGTCTATTGCTTGTGTTGCAGTTTTCATTCAGTATCCTTCAAGTCTGAGGTTATATTGGGTCCTGTGGGCCTTTGAACAAGCTCCATTTTCTGAGATGGGAACTTGTGAGTTAAGTTGTTGCCTCTACTGAATTCCTTTTCTTTGTGCTTAGAGGGCTCTCCTCTCCCTCCACCCTCTCCATCCTAGTGTAAATGAATGTGTTTGAGGATGAGGATGGTGATCAGGACATTCAGTCCTATTCTGGAAAGGAAGTGATATTTATATGTAACCAACATTTGGTTCTGGCAACTACCTTTCTGGGAAAATATCAATCCCTGTTGTTCTAAAGTGACACCATGTATCAGAATTTCCTAGTATGAAAATATACATGGAAATAGGAAAACTGAGTTCAAATTTGGTATTATGGAGTAAAACTCTTGCAAGCCTCATTAGAATAAATTTAATTGAGTCCTTAGTCCTAGTCCTTAGATTTTGGCTTTCAGACCACATGAGGCTATTTAGATCTTCCTTCATGCATGGTGCCTGAGGCATGAATCTCTCTTCAATAGC
Organism: Vombatus ursinus; assembly: GCF_900497805.2. Classification (NCBI taxonomy): domain Eukaryota; kingdom Metazoa; phylum Chordata; class Mammalia; order Diprotodontia; family Vombatidae; genus Vombatus; species Vombatus ursinus. Next base: position 4,947,319 of record NW_020954630.1, read on the forward strand.
TTGCTATTAGAAATTTTATTGATGTGGTTAAAAATATTAATATGTCCTTTGACCATAGATTTAATTATAAATTAACAAATTGATAAATAATGCAAACATTCCAAGAACAAATTAGGTATTTACATTTTGATATGCATTGCTTTGTTCTTTGAGGTTGGTGAATTCTGAGTCCAACCTTTAGGCCCATTAACCGTTATCATCACTGTCATCTTTCTATGACAATTTTTCCTTTTCCTCGGAGAACTTAATGGAGAGTTCTCCAGTGCTCAGACAAGCAAAAGAAATAAGAAAAAGTGCCTAATGTGACTTTAATTTGTTCCCCATACTTAAATATTACCCTGATCTCAAATCAGGTACTTAGGAAAACATGTTTATGGACTTAAAGCCACTGGCAAATCATATAGAGGATTGTTGCTGTTTTGGAATGTGTTAATAGTTGAGAGTGTAGCCTGAGTAAACAAATGAATCTTCTTCAGGTAATTGGTGAATGAATGAATGACAGGGAGAGGGAAAGTGAGAGTGGCATGGGTAGGAAGGGAGGGAGGGGAGACAGAGAAACAGAGAATTTTAAATAAAACACGATATATGCACTTAAAATGGTAAAAAAAAAATTGAATTTTTAGATGAGAGAAAAAGAGAGAGAGTCCTCAACATGTTTACCTTTACCAAGACTTCAAGCATTCCTGTGATTTTATTAGTAACCTCATTTTCACTTTCAGTTGGCAACCACAGCACATTCAAACCTATATACAATAGAGAAAAAAATAAGAGACGTGATAAAAGTTTCTATCTGCAAAAAGGAAGAAGAAAATATTCGTCAAAGTGTTTGTGAATCTGCTCTAGAAAGAGCTAAAGTAACCTCTCAAGTGGATCATGAGGGAAATGAAAAAAAATGGAAAAGCAGCTCAGTTTGTGGGTAAATAAGATGTTGCATCTCCCCTTTCCACCACCCCACCCCCCAGTGCTGGTGCAATGATCTGGGTCCTGCCTTGCCTATGCTGGTGCCTAGATTCTAAGCCTCCTACTGGGTTCAATGCTAGTTTGGCAGAGCCAGCAGGGACTCACCACAGAACAGTTCAACCATAAAACAACAAAGTAGATTGGAGAGGGCAGGTTGCCCCTTTCCCTTTGTTACCCCAGGATTCTTCTGACATCTTACCCCTGCCCTGGTCTGCTGTTTCCTCTCTCTCTTGAATTTTATGGGTTATTTTATGGTTACTTTGTTAGGAAAAGTGCATATTATTAGAATTAGTGTTTTATTATAAAGAATTGTATGCAGAAAATTGTATTTTCAGCAGTCTCTAGTGACAGATTACATTTTTTTTGGTGGTCACAGGAACCTAATCCCTTTAGGTTCAATGTATCAACATTCACATTTTTTTACTTTTCTGCCATTTTCTAGGAACATTACCCCCACAAAAGTTGAGGACTAATTGTATACACACTGCATATATGCAGAAATGTCATACATACTTATTTAAGTATGTATTGGCTGCCACTTCTTTTACCGTAAAGTGTGGAAGCCCACACTTCAGAGGTTATTGGCATCTATCAGAGGTATGGCTAGGATATAGAGTCTGAGCTTTGCCCAAGGAACCTGACATTTACACAGCACTTGAACCTCTTCTCCATCCTAGAAACAGCTTAAGCACATAGTTATCAAGAATAATTAGTTAAGAGAGAATGGTGCTAGATAGTGTGTATTCACCTCCTGGTGTCCATGTCCCAGAGAAACTCTTATCCAGGGTGCTCCAGTCTTCCTTCCAAGTCCTAGTAGCATCCTCCAGTGCTCTGGCATCTCTGCCTATGGACCACAGTATCTTCTGGCCTATCGTTTGATTGCCCCACAGTTGATTTGAAGGCATATTTTGTGCTGCTTGCCTAAGGCACTAAAATTTGTTCTGGCTCTTCTATCTGACCTAAAACAATACATAAATGCTGGACTTTTCAAAGTTTTCTTTGCATTTTTACGTATTTCAGTAATAATATTTTGTTTAGTAGGTAATTGTGACATAAGTACATTGCAGGGCTCATAGAGGCAGTACAGATTGCAGATTGCCTAGTGGCAGCCTGGTGTCTCATTGGATAGAACACTGGGCTTTGAGTCAGTGTTCAAGACTTGAGTTCAAGTATGATCTCACACACCTACCAGTTATGTGATCTTGGGCAGTCCCATAATCTTTATTTACCTCACTTTCCTCATACATAAAATGGGAATGATAATAGTATCTACTTCCCAGCACTGTTGTAAGGATCCGATGAAATAATATTTATAATGTGCTTAGCATACTGCCTAGTATACAGTAGGCACTTAGTAAATGTGGTTTCCTTCTTTCCTTCCTTTCCTGAGTATACTGGATTGGATTATTAAATTCCTTCTAACTCTCAAATTCTGTTATCCTATCATCTTTTAGTAAAATTTCCTCTTCCAGATATGACAACAACTGTCAAATAAGTCCCATACTGAAGTTATACTCTAGTCAACCTCATTAGTGTTCAAAAGATCTTCTAACATTTTCAAAGTTGTGGTTGTAGGCACAAACCAGTAATCTTTTTGACGATATCCAGTTACCATAATAAAACAACCATCTTGTAAGTCCTGTAGTTGTTTTGTCATAGGTTGGATTGACTAAATTGACTGGGCAAGTAGCATGGTATCAGTTACTCATCTTGTCCCAGCTTTGTTTCTTCACAAGACCTTGCCCACTTTGTTAGCCCTGCGATTCGGAGTAAGGCTAGAGCCTGAAAGCAGGAAGTGTAGGTGAACTCAGGTTAAGAACAAATGTATAAGCAAAAATGAACACTGTGGACTTTAGCTCCAATAATTCAATTTGCCAGCTCTTTGGCACATCAGACACACTGTTGGGTTGACAGGAGGAAGTGAGCAGGCAATTTAAAATTTTCTGGATAAGTGAAATCCTATATAAGCTGAAAAGATATTTTTAAACTTATTTTCCAATTGTCAGTAAAAGCAGAATTCATAAGATCCCAGGTTTATAGTGTTAGAAGAGACCTTACAGATCATCTAGCCCAATTTTCTTATTTTCTTTGATGAGGAACTCAAGAACTAGAAAAGTTGTGTAATTCACCCAGGGTCACATAGGAAATAAATAAAAAGGCAAGATTCTGACCTGAGTCTTCTGATTCTTAACTCTTTTCAGGACTGGCCAGTCTGCCTTTTTGTTTGTTTGTTTGTTTGTTTTTCCCCTAAATCTATTGCTTTTCTTTTCAACTGAGTCTATATCAACTTTTCAAAAGACAAAAAAATTCATATTGTCCAAGATGGCTGATCCAAAACCTAACAAACTAAGGCTGCTTTTGGAGCCCACCCTGCATTTAATATTTCTTAGTGGAGAGACTAGATTGCCCATTACAATAGAGAATACCCTCTGGATATTTTTTTATCCTCTAGCAAGAAGAGAATTATTAGTGAAACAAGCTGATGCAGGGCAGGATGTGTGGTTGTTCATTCAAATGTCATCTATTGTTTCTTACCATTCCCATTTGTTGTTCCCCTCTTTTTTTTTTCCATGCCAATTCAGCATGTCATCCACAAAGGACATCATCCAATTAAACAGTGTCAAAGGTGATTCAGGGTTCCTTTTAAGCATATAGTGTCTGGCTACAAGCATACAGGAATCTGCATTGTTTGACCAAAAAGCCTTGGTAAATGAAGTTTTTGTCCCCAGTGTTCCCTCTTAACACTGATGAATGAAAACGTAGCTAACTAGGGGAAAGGGTTACAGGCCAGGTTACTAATTTCACTTTCTTTTTTGTTTCTTATGAATAGGAAGATTGCAGCCATATCTGATATTTTTGTTAATACATTTTTACAAGGATTAAATCTTCTAAAACGTGATCTCATTTCCCTGGAGACAGCTGAATAGACAGAAATGGGAATATAGAACTGAAACCCTGATTTTACTGTTTCTGAAGTATTGTCCTTGCTGCTTTGAGCGGCCAAGTAATAATGCTTCCAAACTACAGTAGCACCCTCAAGTGGTGATGCTGATCTCTGTCCCTGATTTCCAGGTGCATCTAGCCAGAGCTTCAAAATAGCAGGGGTCCATTTGAATAACTAATTGAATTCATCAAAGAGTTAGTAAAATTAAAATCCCTTCATTTCTCCAGCTTGCTAGGTTATTCTGATGTCATCAGAAACTAATCATCTGTGTCACAGAAGAAGGGAGCAGAGCAGTCAAGTGGAATATGTTGTTCATCCATTCGACAAGGATTTATTAAGCATCTCTTATGTGCAAGGCACACAGTGTTAGGGAAGCAAAACCAAAATGAATAATGGTCCCTGCCCTCAAGAAGCATACAATAGATAATTACATAGAAAATGATTTGAGAAGGAATAGTGTTTATAGGTAGGGAGAAGAGGAATGTTTACTTGTAGCTACCCGAGCTGACCTTTAAGGAAACTGAGAATTCTAAGAGATAGAAGTAAGGACTGAGTGCATTTCAGGTACAAAGGACTCCAGTGCAAAGACACTGAGGCAGGAGGTGAAATAATGAGATCAGGAGGATGAGTTTGTGTATTTGCCTTTCACCATAGGATATGGTCAGTAAAGTAATGTGAATTAAGCCTGGTGAAGTCATCAGGCTAGAAATGGTTTTAAGTGCCAAAGTAAGGAGTTTGCATGTTATCTTGGAGGCAGTAGGGGGACCCAGAAGATTTTTGAGCAAGGGAGTGACACCATCTGACCTATACTTTAGGAAGGTTATTTTGACAGCTGGGTAGAAAACGGATTGGAGAAGAAGAGAGACTATTGAAAATGTGTCTGTCTCTGTATTGTCTCATTTTGCTCAGGAAAAAAGCATAGCCATGACACAGAGCCAAACAGCTTAAAATAGCTTACAAAATGGAAGGGAGAAAATTTATGACTTTCCCCAACTGAGGGTTTTTTTTTTTTTATGGGACCCTGGAGGAAAAAACATGCATGCGCATGTGCACGTGTGTGCACGTGTGTGCGAGTGCGCGCGCGCACACACACACACACACTCACAGACACAGAGTTTGCGGCAGTCTCTCCACGTGGAATCTGCTGACTTGTTGGTCTTTGACTCTGTTTCCTGATGAAACACTGGGTTTCTTTTTGCTGTGCAGGCCTTTTTGCCACCCTCACCCTACCACCATCTCCATGCCCAACACTATGGTACGGAAATCTGTGTTTGATACTCCTCTTTTGACCTTGGCATGCATTAGGCTTCTTCAGAGCTAGATGATTCTTATTGTAGAACCACCACCTACCGGTTATCATGTCTAGCTCTTCTAGCATCCAGAGAATGGGAATCGTGTGTGTGTGTGTGTGTGTGTGTGTGTGTGTGTGTGTGTGGTGCAGAGTACACTAGGTAAAGAATGTCCCTGAATAATGTAGATAAGCAAACTGTTATAGCAATTTCTGGTCCCTGAAAGTTTCCTAGCACACAAACATATTAAGTGCTTTCCTTCAGGGTCACAAAGCTTGTATGAATCAGAGTCCCACCTTGAATGTAGCTCTTCCTTATTCACAGGTCAGCTTCATCCACTATGCCACATTGCCTCTCACAGCTGGAAAGCTATGACCTAAACTAGGGTTGCTACTTGGGGTAAACCTATAAATTTTTTCCAGGAGTCAAAAACCTAAGATGACAAATAGTGACTGTACTGGAGAGCAGACTATGTCTTTTCAGTCCATGCATAATCTAGTAAAACTCTGCAATTCCCTACTCTCAAAAGGTTGATTTTAAAATTGTGTGTGGTTGAGTTCTAATCTTGCTGATGTAGCCATGCCTTTCTGGCCATGATTCATGATTTTTTGTTGTTGTTGTTTTTTTAAATGTTTTGTTTTGTTTTGTTTGCTTGCTTGTTTGTTTTCCCCCGGTAGGAAAGAGCTTGGCTGGCACTCATCCCCTTCTTCCCTTGCCTTCCATAGTCTCTTATCTTCCCTTTTTATTTATTGAACTATCAGCATTCTTATTCACCTACTGAAATGACTGATGGAAATGAAACTCTGTCTTCATCAAACAAACATTGATGCCTCCTGCCCTAGTCCACTGTGTGTCAGTACCTTCCATCTCTTTCTATCTTCCTATCCTTGATTCCCTCACAATCAACAAGTGAAACAGATGTTCAAAGATGTGTTGATACCATAATTGGGAGTTAAGTGTATACATGACATACAAGTGAAGCTCTGAGTTTTATATTCCTAGGATAGCTACAGAACAGTGTTGTCAGCAAGCCACTGACCAGCTTTGCTCTGGGATGATCACACATGTAATCACATCTGTTCTGTAGGCTCACCCTTCTGTCCTCCCACTTTATCACTACTTGTCCTGATTGAAATTCCTTGTGACTCTGGTAAACTAACAATTTGATTTTGAAACCCTTTGTTTGCCCCACTAAGAAGTGGTAAGAAGAGAGGAAGGGCATACCATCTATTTGTTGAGATGCCACAAAGTATAGTGGAAAGACTATATTTTATATTTGGAGTAAGAAAGACTGAATCCCACTTCTAGTAGTAGCTGGAGTGATCCTGGGCAAATCCTTTAACTTCTCAGAGTCACACAGTTCTTATCTGTAATATGGAGATAACAATACCGGTGGTGCTGACTTTGAAGCCTATTGTCGGTGTCAAATGAGAAAATGCATGAAAAGCTCTCTATAAACTATTATTATCTATCTGTTCCTCCCAAGCACAGAAATCATTTAATACCATGTACATGACTTGAAATAATAAAATCTTAGCATTTGGGGGGCTAGATGTGATATTATAAGTATTTTATTCCATGTCTTCATAAGGAAACTTAAAGAGGTCAGTGACTTGGCCAAGACCAGTGGCAGAACAGGAACTAGATGCCAGGTCTCTTGACTTCTATGGTTTTTTTTCTCTTCCTATTATACAATACCACCTCTCTCTTTTAATAGCAATTTGGCCACTTTTTGGAGCAAATAATTTTTATCCCCAGCATTCTCTCTTTTAAAACCAATTGCATTTCCTCTGGCCTATGGAACCGCTTGACTGTGTTCTCTTTATCCATATGCTCAGATCTGTGCATCCATATGCTTTCATACTCTCTACCCTGGAGGTGGAATGCCTCATACTGTGTGTACCTAGCACTCCACAGGTGCAAGATGCATTGGGTAGCTGACCTGGAATTTTAGCCAAATGCCATTTGCTGAGAAAACATGCACATGTCAACAAGGAATCCCAAAGAGGGTAGGATTATTGGATTGTGCTTCAATTAAAAAAAAGTTTTGTTTTTTTTTCTCTCTTTTAGCATGGATGCCTATGAATAGGTTTTCCTATATGTGGAAAAAGCATGAGAAGGGCAGTAGACTCTGCTAAGGGGAAGGACGTGAGTGAGGATGATGTATTTTAGGAGTTTCTACTATTTTCTACAAGTCCCTGTTTATATGTTTCTCCAGAAGGTGTCAGTATGGCTCAGCAGCCCAAAAGCCTACATTTATTGCTGTCCCCAAGAGTAATCTGTTTATATAATGGAGACAAATCTCAGAAAAGAAGGAATGAACATTATACTCCTTTTGTAAAACTGACCATTAGAGGCCATGAGCCTTCACTGCAACACATGTAGCTTCATTTATCACAGAAAAGTATCAAATCAGTACAGAGACTATTTCCTATAGGAGTTCAGAGGAGGGGGGGCTCCCTCTGGGTTACAGACACCCAAAAGAGATCCTAAATCTTCTTCCGCCAAATTTCAAGTCAGATTTACATATCCCAATCCAATTAGAGAGGTGCTAATTGAACTGTGTTCACAAGAAGACTCTCATATTTCCCTGAAAAGAAAAGAATGCAGCACAGTATCATAAAGTATGCCCTAGATTTGGAGTCAGATGACCTAGGTTTGAGTCTTGGCCCTCACACTTAATACATGTGTGGCCATGAACAAGTCACAATTTTTGCAAGTCTCGGTTCCCTCATCTATGAAATGAGGATAATAATATATCTACTACCTATCTCAGGATTGTTATAAGGAAAACACTTTGTAAATCTTAAAGTACTATACTAATCTATTTTTGATCATTTTTACAATTCAAATTCAATTTCACCATGACATTTAATCTAGAATCGTTGCATTTTTATCATGGCACATAGCACAGAATCTCTCTGAGGGACTTATACGATAAGTCCTGGGTTGTTGTATTGGTGCACTGATATAGACCATGGTATAGGAAGGTTCCCTATAATGAAGAAATCAGTGAGGAAAGCAAAAGAGGGTGAGCATAGCTGGTCTCTGATATTTGTGTCTAAGTTGGTGTTGGTGAATGTGTTAAAATAATTTTTCCCTTTCTAAAACCAATGAAAAGTTAAGTGAACTTGGTCCAGGAAGAAGTAGCTGGTGAAGTGGATGGAGCAGGCATTTGGAACCAAAGGACCTTTCAACTCCCAACTCTGCCATTACCTCCTGATGTGTGTGAATGTGGACAAATCATTTAACCTCTCTGAGTCTTGGTTCCCTATTTGTAAAAAGAAGGATTGGACTAGATTCCTACTGAGGTTCCTCATGACTCTAAAGCACTAATCCTATGATTTGACCACCACACATTGGTCAAAGAGAGAAAATAAAACCTCATTTGGTTTTGGTCAGAAGGAAAAATCAAAATGTAGGTCTGGTTTGGTCAGTATCTGTTTAAGGAAGGAAGGAGTTCTTCAATATGAGCATCTTCAAGTAGAGGCTGAAAGACCATTTATCAAGGGTAGATGTTAGATTGAATAGCTTCTAAGATCATTCCAACTCTAGGACTATATGGCTGAGTAAAAGGCACCTTCATTTTAGCAGAGAATATTAAAAGGAATATGGTATAGTTCAAAGGGCATTCCAGTTTGCAGTAAGAAAACAAGGAATTAAGTCCTGACTCTACCATTTACTAACTGACCTTGGGTAAATCAATTAACTTTCTGGACTCTCACTTTCCTAATATGTAAAATGGGGATAATAATTCCTGTCCTGCCTATCTTATAGATGTATTGAGAAGACCAAATAAGGTAACATATATAGAAATACATGGAAAATGGTAAAGCACTAGACACATAACAATCTTGTTCTTCAGCTTTTTAGAATCACAGAGCTAAGGCCCCTGAGTGCATAGCCACTGAATGCATGGACAGGATAGGTAATGCTGATTTTAGGGGTGTGAAACTACCTCTTTGCTCCAAAAAAAAAAAAAGCCCTTCCTGACAGCTAAATTGACTGAAATTCCCACATTTCCTACATTTGAGCAAAGGCACTAAAAATGATCCTCAAAGAGCTAGCAGAGCTTTGTGGACAAATGGAATGAGGGTAGTATCTAGAGCTCTGAGCCCTGTTGATGGGAGGGCAAGCTCATGTGGAATGACATAGACTGGAAGTCCTAGGCTGCCATCAGGTAACAAGAGGGGTCAATGTGCCTGGCAGGGGCTCCACAGAGGACAGCGTCCTGAAAGGAAAATGCTGCCAGCCAGCCCTTAACATAACCCTGGTCTAGAGGGGGTGGAGCCAAGATGGTGGAGTGAAAGCAGTAACTTGCTTGAGCTCTCCTCCAAACCCCTCCAAATACCTATAAAAATGACTCTAAACAAATTCTGAAGCAGCAGAACCCACAAAAAGAGTGAAAAAAATTTCTAGCCCAAGACAACCTGGATGGTTGATTAGAAAGGTATATCACGCCAGGATGGGAGAGGAACGTAGTTCAGCATGGGCACACAGGCCTCAGCAAACCTGGAGCAGGCCTCAGAGGACTGAATCACAGGCAGCTGTGGCAGTTTCCAGACTTTTCAACCCACAAATGCCAAAGACAACTTAGAAGGTCAGTGGGAAAATTCTGTGTCTACAGTAGTGAGAGAGAAGTGCGGTAGTGGTTATAATCCCAGCCCTAGTCCCCAGAGCATGGCCCTAGGGTGGCAGCAGCCTCCAGAGTTTCTGGTCCACAGACAGAGGGGAAATCCAGTGGCTGATCAGAGGGGATTTCAGGGATCTCTTTGCTGGTGCAGGATTCTCTTGCTTTGCCTGTGCTTGGATCTGGGTCACAGTTCTGGGTGGTGGTCCTGGGGTGAGGAGGAGTGCTGGAGTGGTGGAGCTTATAGTGGCAGTGGAGAGGAAGTCCTTCTCACAGTTCCAAGGTAGAAAAGAGTGCTTGTGGTCACTCATAGACCACAGCGCAGCACAGGAAAGGAGTAAACACCTTGCACTTGATCATAGCACCTTGGAAAAACTGAAAATTTACAGGTCCCTAGAAGTATCTCTGAAAACAGCTGCACAAAACCCCTGAAACTTGGGACAGTACATTCTCCACACTGGAAACAGACCCTTACCTTAACAAAGAGTTTGTAACTCAAGTAATTGACTGGGATCATGAGTAAGTCACACAAAAAGAGTCAGACCATAGAATCTTACTTTGGTGACAAAGAAGATCAAAACATACAACCAGAATAAGACAACAAAGTCAAAGCTCTTACATCCAAAGCCTCCAGGAAAAATATGAATTGGTCCCAGGCCATGGAAGAGCTCAAAAAGGATTTTGAGAAGCAAGGAAGAGAAGTAGAGGAAAAACTGAGAGTGATGCAAGAAAATCATGAAAAACAAATCAACAGCTTGCTAAAGGAGAACCAAAAAAATACTGAAGAAAATAACATCTTAAAAAATAGCTTAACCCAAACGCATTGGTCCAAAAAGCCAATGAGGAGAAGAATGCCCTAAAAAGCAAAATTGGCCAAATGGAAAAGGAAGTCCAAAAGCATACTGAAGAAAATACTCCCTTAAAAATTAGAGTGGAGAAATTGGAAGCTAGTGACAATTTGAGAAATCAAGGCACTGTAACACTAATCCAAAGGAATGGAAAAATAGAAGAGAATGTGAAACATCTCATTGGAAAAACAACTGACCTATAAAATAGTTTCAGGAGAGAGAACTTAAAAATTATTGGACTATCTGAAAGCCATGATCAAAAAAAGAGCCTAGACATCATCTTTCAAGAAATTATCAAGAAAAACTGCCCTGATATTTTAGAACCACAGGGCAAAATAGAAATTGAAAGAATTCACCAATCATCTCCTGAAAGAGATCCCCAAAGGAAAACTACTAGGAACGTTGTAGCCAAATTCCAGAATTCCCAGGTCAAGGAGAAAATATTTCAAGCAGCCAGAAAGAAACAATTCAAGTATTGTGGAAACACAATCAGGATAACACAAGATTTAGCAGCTTCTACATTAAGGGTCTGGAGGTCATGGAGCATGATATTCTGGAGGGCAAAGGAGATAGGACTACAACCAAGAATCACCTACCCAGCAAAACTGAGTATAATCCTTCAGGGTAAAAAATGGTCATTCAATGAAAGAGGGGACTTTCAAGCATTCCTGTGGAAAAGACTAGAGCTGAAAAGAAAATTTGACTTCCAAATACAAGACTCAAGTGAAGCATGGAAGAGGTAAACAGGAAAGAGAAATCATAACAGACTTATTAAGGTTGAACTGTTTACATTCCTGCAGGGAAAGATGATATTTGTAACTCATGAGTCCTTTGTCAGTATTAGGGTAGTGGGAGGGGAACAATTATATAGAAAGAGGGCACAGGGGGAGCTGAAGATGAAGGGGTGATATCTGGAAAATAAAATTAAGGGGCGAGAAGATTATACTGGGAGAAGGAGGAAAGGAGAAGTAGAATGAGGTAAATTATCTCACATGAAACAGACAATGAAAAGCTTTTACAGTGGAAGGGAAATGGGCGAAGGTCAGAGGGAATGAGTGAATCTTATTCTCATAGAATTTGGCTTGAGGAAGGAATAACATACACAATGGGGTATGGAAATCTATTTTACCCTACAGGAAAATAAGGGGGGAAGGGGACAAGAGAGCAAGGGGTTTATAGAGAGGAGGGCAGATCGGGGAGGGGATAATCAAAAGCAAACACTTCTGAGGAGGGACAGGGTCAAAAGAGAGAATAGAATAAATGGGGGGTAGGATAGGATGAAGGGAAATATACTTATTTTTTCACAACAGGACTACTATGGAAAGGTCTTGCATGACTACACATCTATAACCTGTATCATCGAGATGCTTGCCTTTTCAATGAGGGTGGGTGGGGAGGGAGTAAGAGAGAAAATTTGTAACCCAAAGTTTTAAAAACACATGTTAAAAAGAAAAAAAAAGAAAAAAAATAAAGAACCATGTGATTATTAAAAAAAACAGCAACACCACAGCCCTGGTCTACTGTTTCCCTGTTTTGTTACAGGTGAAATGGCCAACTAATCCTTTAGTGAGAAGAAATAAATGAGTTAATATTTTCATAGAAGTTTCAGGTCTTAAAAGGCACTGTATAAATGATGATAAGAGTCTGCATTTTAGGTACTGTGTGGTGATAGGGAGATGGAATATCAGTGATTATGGGTATTTCAGTTCAGGATTGATTTAATGGAAAGCAGAGGCCTGGAAACCCAGTCTAAGGAATAAGTGTGGTCCACCATATCTTTAATGGAGCTGAGAGGGGCTCTTTTGATGTTTACTGGGGATTAAAAGAAATTTTTTTTTAAAAACCTAAATTGAGTGCAGCCCTTCAAAACCCATTAGAGAGAGAACTTACTTGCCTGAGAACAGTTATAAATGAACAATAACTCTACAATTAGGTCCTGTTTGGGAGTTTGGTTATAATGTATTTTTAAAACACATGGGTTGAGACAAAGTAAAGGGGGTGAGGCGCATGCTTGCATTTCTAATGGAAATAGTTAGCCAACAGGTAATTTGGGTTTACCTGTCAAACAAAACAAAAGTACCAAGTAGTTGTTTGAAGAATTACTTTTGTTGGGGTGTGGGGGACAGAAGGCAAATTGCTAAGAATTGGTTTGCAGTTAGTAGTAAAGGCAAACCTATTTTTCTTTCCTTTATGGGAAAGGAATGATAAAAGACGTGACTGATACTGCACAATAAATGGAATAAACAGGATAAATGAACCTCCCATTAGGTTTTGTTCCTCCCAGCACAATGTTTCATTTCCTTAAAAATAAATAAAACAACAATAAGGAAACAACCATTGGTTCTTTTGTATCTAGATTGTTATTATCTTCTGGTTATCTTCCTGCCATGTCTTCTAGGTGTGCCCTATCCCCTCCTTTCATCATTTGCTCTGGGAAGAGTATTTACATCTGTACTGCCATTGCTTCAGAAAAGGATCTGCTGCTTGGCTCCCTAGTAGTTCCACTTACTAACCTGTGACTTCTCAGACCAAAATGTGTTTTCCTAGCTACTATTCTTTTACAAGACTTCTCTCCCCCATTAGAATGTAAGCTCCTTGAGAGCAAGGACAGTCTCTCTTTGGCATTTTTATGCCCAGGGTTAACACAGTGAAAAATATAGAGTAAGTACTTAATAAATGCTTTGTCATTCTTTCATCTTTCAACTTCAGTGGTTTTTAATTCAACAAAAAGATTTTTATTAACCATGTTATTTTAAAACCCATTATTTTTTTGTTCCTGAATTCATTCCTTTAGTAACGCACTAAATTAACATATTTATGGACTTATACTCATTCCATTAGCCAAATTGCAGTCAGGCTAGCCAAATTGAGCTGATTGTCTCACTTGAACCATAACATATATGTGGATTTAACCATTAATTGATGGTTCTTTTGATATGAAAAAAAATCCAGTTTAGGAGCCAAATATTATGTACAAGAGCAACACAAGTTAGACACAGCCTTTAAAGAATTTGGAATATAGTTTAGGATGAAAGAAAATAAAGTAGCCACACAAGACAATCCATGATTAAGTATCAAATCAGTACAGATAGTATTTCCTATGGCAGTTCAGAGGAAGAAGAACTACCTCTGAGTTAGCCACTCAACACAGATGCTAAATATTCTTTCCTCAAATCTCAAGTCAGAACTACACATCCATTTAAAAAACTTTTTTATGACAAGATGTAGCTATACCAGTATAATCGAATAGCCTTTAATAAAAGCAAAAAAGAAATAAACATTCCATGAACATGCATGGCTCCTGACAGTAGAATCAGAACTGTCTTTAAAGGACAGTACATTATATTTAATTCATTTGCCTCAAGTAAAGTCCATACATTGAGACAAGGACTGTTGTTCTACTGGTATTTCAGGCCAAAAGACATCTTCTTATTAATCTAATTATTTTTAACTGTCACTCTTTATAAATGAGACATTATTATGGATGGGCCTACAGCCAAGTTCACACAGTCACCAGAGATAAAATAGGAAGGATTTTCTCTTCAATGCAAGTGGGAAAAAAATTGTGGTCTCTCCAAATACATAGTCTAAGTCAGAGAATACAATGGAACAAAAGTTGTGTTTGGATTTTTAATAGATTGAATGAGGTAACTAGTTGGGTTCTAGAAGAACACTGCAATCAGTACATGCTTTTGTGTATAGTATAGTGTCATCTGAAACTGTGACAGGATTCCTGAAAGCATACAAACTAAATATTCCACTTAACATGTAATTCAGGTAACATTTATTACATTTTTACTATGTGATGGGCCTGGTGCTAAGAATTGAAGGGGATATAAAGGCTAATAAGATTGTCTCTACCCTTGAGGAGTATACAGTAGTAGAGGATTTAAAAGATGTACCCAAATAAGTAGTTCAAATTAGACTGTGAAAATGCATAGTGGAAATACACTGTCCTGTGAGAACTCAGAAGAGGGAAAGAGAATTGGAGCTGAAGGTGAAACCAAGTAAAATTACATGAAGGAGGTGACATTTGAACTGTATGATTTAAATTGAGGAGATGGGGGAGAGTGCCATTCTAAGCTTAAGGAATAGTATGAGCAAAGCAACAGAGAAGGGAAAAAAAAACCAGGATATATCTGGGAGATAGCAAACAGTCCTCTTTTTCTGGAAGGGTTGGTTTGATTACAATCCAGTAACAACTTTAAATATAATGATGATGTGAAGGTGAGATTCTTACATAGCCTCCATGAATTGCAAGATGTTAGTACAACAATGTTAATTATCAATAAATAATAATTTAACTATACTATGTTAATAATTATAACAACTGACATTATATAGCCTTTGAAGGTTTGTAAAGCATTTTAATACACATACAGTGTCCCATTTGAGCCTTACAGTAACCCTGAGAAGCACTGTGAACATTATTATCTCCATTTTTGATGCAAAGAAAGTGAATTTCAGAGAGGTTAAGTGACTAGTCCAGGATCACACAACTAGTTAGTGTCAGAGAAAAGATTCAAACCCAGATCTTCTGGACTCCAAGTCTGCTATTCTATCCACTATGCTAATATGTGAGCTAAATTGACTAATAATTGAATCAAACAGCTGGTTTGGCTGATTTTTTCCCTATGATAAAATGATTATTGTTTGAATTAAAACCTAAGTTAAAAGGCTGTGTTGGTTTCATGTTGATTCAACAATAAACAGGCATGTATATATGTATATATTTATGGGTTCATGTTGAAAGAATCCCATTTGCAAACTTGACCAAGTCCAAAGCAAAGCCTATTTCAAGTATTAGAAACAACGAGAGCTGATTTTAACATATCATTTGCATTGATTTTTAAGCTTTGTTCTTCTTAATTTAACTAACAACTTCGTAACTAATTTAACTATGACACAAAATATTTTTACACATTATAGCTCAAGAAGTAATTAAAAAAATTAACTTCATATTCTTTTAAACACCTAATTTAAGGTGTTTTACATATTGGTTTAATTTAGAGGCTGTAAGTCTAACCTTCTCATTTTCAGATAAGAAAATTGATGCTCACAGAAGTTGTGACTTGCCTGACATTGGAACTTAGCATTATACATAGAAAATGTAAAATATAAAATTTGAACCCAGGTCCTCTAACACCAAATTCTCTGCTTTCTCCACTATAAATAGGTCCTATCTTACCAATGTATGAATACTTCATTTTCAGCATGTGGGTTGCATATGACGTCTATATGAGGCTTTGTTCATCCTAGCAGAAAACTGAGTCAAAAACCTAATAACACCCTATTTGTGCCATATAGTAGACTGAATTGCTTATGACTCAAAAGTAGAACTTTCTTTTTTCTGAGTTGCTAGAGCAATTGATTCAGTTGATCCCATTAGTATTACTATAGAGTGAGTGTAACTTAAATAGTTATGCAGATTCCTGAGGGAGAATTTCAAAGTTTGGAGAAGTTACAAGTGGCAAATTAATGAGTATGGAATTTCAAAGAACAAAGTGCAGTTATGAGACTTTCTCATTTCTTTTCTTGGGAAAGAAAATGGAGGCAAACTGCATGACATAATTCTCTTCTATATATGAGAAAACCTTATAGCTAATATAAATCATGCTTAGGCAGGCTGAATTGGATATAGCTTTCAGCATTACCTACAATGCTTAGCTTGCATGTAGGCCAAAAATGTCCTGGAATTATCATTTTAAAATGACTACCTACCATATTTTGGAGCATCTAAGTGATCTCAATGACCTACCAGTGAATTGAGTGGATTGTGTCCAGGGAAAATAAATGACAACAAGAACAAAACCAACAGAAAAAGCTTTATTACTCAGAGATATGATCACATGAAATGAGAAAGAAAAATGGCCTGTTAGGCATTTGGCTATAAACAGTGCTAGGAGAAATCAAATCTTTATAGTAAATAGCCTACAAAAAAGGTTTTCAGAAATGACTTCTCATTTATTGTGTTCTTCTCAACCACTGATGCTTATCAAATAATCAGGTATGAAAAGTGACTTTAATAAGAAGCAGTTAAGAATATTCAACTGTCACAATGGGAAAAAGTAGTTATTGAAATTTTCCTCTATGTTGAAGTAATCTAACTATATTTAGAGGTTCATTGGAAGATTATTTTGTGTGCAAAATGTCTCCTTCTGTCTTCAAGACTGTTTTGTGATGATTGGGAAAAATATATTTTAAGTTGAGTGATAAAGGTAATAATTTTAATAGCTAAAATTTATGTAATACTTTAAGATTTGCAAAGCACATTATGAACATTATCTCATTTGATCCTGACAAAAATCCCATGAGGTAGGTATGACTCACACCTCTTTTTACAAATGAGGAAATAGAGGCTCAGCAACCTGAAGACATTGGCCTATAGTAAAGCAGCCATAAAATTTCAAAAGTAAGATTTGAACCCAGGTCTCTCCTGAATCCAAGTCCCATTTTCTTTTCTTCTACCACACTGTATATGAAAAGAGGTTGAGTTGGGGGAGTGGGGTTGGCTATGATTAATGATGTACCATGGAGGATTAAATTTCATGCTGTGAATTTCTGGAAGACCTTATCTCTTGTATTTAATTTTGATTATGGGACAAAATACTGTTCCTGCTTAAAATAATAACCAATTTGCTGATTTTCAGTATGTAACCTTAGGACTTCTAAAGATAAGTGATTTCCATTTGGACTCTGTAGTTCTGCATGAGTTTTTATGTAAGTTAAAATATTAACTCCAGGTCATTTTTGAGATCACAGGGAGCCTTGCTGTGATATGAACTTGAATCCCATACTTCTGATGTTGCTTGGTGGGATTTTTGACTAGACCTTCCCATTAATCTGATAAGTGTTCTTTGGATATCTTTCTTTTGTTTGTTTGTTTTTATTCTTTGGAAATTTGATTTTTCTAGTGAGTGACTTGGTGTGTTGCCTTACGCATAGATACTTGTTCTCTCATCTTTCCACCACTTTTCATTCTTTTACCCTTTTCCTAGTTCACTGGGTTGTTGTAAAGTGTTTTTTTTTTTTAACTTTAAGCCTCAAATTTGTAAAATGAATATTATTTTCTACATTTTTTGATTCATCCTCAAAAACGTGTCTCAATTACTTTACTTGTTGTCTCTGCTGTTGTTGTTGTTCCTCTCTTCCTTCATTCCACATGGAAGTGAGGTCAATGGAGAAGTGTCTGAACAACTCAGTGTAATTCACAAGCTTGAGAAAATGGGAAATAGAGAAGTAGAGCAGAAGATAGGCTCAGTAGGGAACATGACATAGACAAGTAAAAGAGGCAGTGTTTTCTTTTTTGCCACTGAAAATAAATGACTGTTGTATATATTATAGATAGAGATTTTAGACAATATACAGCTATTTGTTGTAGGTTATAGTCTTATAAATGAGTCTGCAGTTGCTTTTTAATACTATGTATAATATGATTTATATGGTATGCATTTCCTATGTATGTATATTTCCAAGTGTCACTTTTAGACTTTGATATTTAGTTAAAGGTCAGAGTCTTTGGGCTTCAGGGAACTCAGCATGAAATTTCTCTCAAGACAGTTAGGAAAGACACCAGGTGTCCTTCCTCCATCCAGAAGAGACCTGGTCAGAATTGAAAGCAGAGGATTTTCTTTTCATCTACATAGGATGACTTTTAAAGCCCTGCTTTGAAAACATAAACAATAAAATAAATTTGAAAAATGAAGACATTCTTTACCTTCTATGCTTTGGAAGCTGTCAGTGTGGAAGATATCTTTGGCTTATAAATGAACTTCATTGCTTTTTAACAGTTGTTAAATTTATTTTTAAACTTGTGAAGTAATTTTAAAAAGAATAAATTTCCAATCCTCTTTCAAGATGAAAACTGCAAAAGGAAATACTTGGTCACAAATATTCAGACTAAAAGTTAAGAATAATAACATTTAATACATAACTTTATTACTTACAGATTATTTTCATCACAACATCCTTGGAGGTATAGATAAGGAAACTAAGGTCTACCCATAGAGGTGATGTGACTTGTTTGAAGTCACATAGACCAAAATCTCAAAGCCAAGATAATTTCCAAGGTTAGCATATTTTCAAATATGGCAAATATACCTACTACTAGTTACAGTTACTACTAGTTACAGACTTTAGATAAAGGGAGGGAATGGACTAGAGATGGGTAGATTCCACACCTAGCTCTGGGCACTATTACTCATCAACACAGAGGATTCAGTAGCTTCCCTTCCAAGTCTAGGAATGCAGGACAGTTTTCCCCACCCAGGTGAAATTAGTGATCCATTTTACTTCTGGCATCCAGGGCCTAGATGTTGAATCTGTAGGTTCAGTCTACATCTGATTCAGTCTAAGAAAAGACTAGTGACCCAGGGGTCCAGTTTTGTCTGTGGAATCTGAGTTTCTGCCTTTTATCTTGAAAACATAACCCTTAGTTCTTATAGAAACTGAAGAAAAACAGACCCACTACTACCAAGACTAATTAATAAAACCTTCCCCACTGGAACCGACTTGTGAGGGTAGGTAGGGTGAATGGGAAATAGTTATGCTCCTTTACAGAATCGCCTAATCTACCCAAAGTTGCAGAGCTTTCCTTCCCTACACAGTAAAAGTGAAGGAGAGGCGAAAGAAGAGGTTCAGAACCTTGGACAGAGCAGTGCACATTCTTTTAATGAAGCAGAGCCGGTGGAAGAGTAGTGGACAGGCCTAAGAAGCCTTCCAAGAAAGTAGAGAAAGGGGGAAAGGGGGAGAAAAGAGTGGAAAGGGTGGAAAACAGGCATAAACATAAGACCCACCAAAAAGGAGCACAGGAAGAAGAGGGAGACAGGGAAAAGGACGAGGGAAGGGGGGGAGGGAGGGAGGGAGAGAGAAGAGGAAGAAGAAGAAGAAGAAGAAGAAGAAGAAGAAGAAGAAGAAGAAGA